>NC_033794.1:17387155-17418736 GCF_001876935.1 Asparagus officinalis | reverse complement strand
TTACAATTGGATTCGAAATTACAAAGAGAAGAGAATGGATTTGATTCTCTCCTTTGTTTAAGACTGGGTTCTTCTGTGTAGCGATGGAGTGCTTCTTCGCATTGATCGCGGTCGAACGTTGCTCTCCGTTGACGATCCGACCGTCCTCTCTTCACTGGAATAACTGAAGTGTTTGATGACTTCGCGTTTAGAACTCTTGACGAGTGTTGAAGAACTCCTGAACGAGTTAAGAACTCTGATAAGAGTTGTTGAAAACGATGCTCGCTAGGGTTTGGATGGTAGATAACTTGGTTAGCAAGCTACATTAAAAAAACACTCCTAACGGTTTAGAACTCAGAATGAGTTAAAACTCTAAAACCAGAGTTGTTGGAACGGAAATTCGTTAGATTGCCAAGTGGTGATACCTTTGATGAAAGGATCCTTCGGGCATTGATAGACTTGCATCCGTTGATCAGTTCCTGATCGCCCGCGAAGATCTCTTCCTTCAATCGATTTTGAGAGAATACAAGTCAAATTTTCTTTCTTTGTCTTTTTACATCAAATTTCCAACAAACATGGAGGTGTCAGGTGATGGACGCTTTGGACGCTCAGAATTTGGAGGAGACTCTTGAGTTACAAGAGAAACCTGCCGCTATGGAAGCTAAGGTTTGGAAGAAGATGAATAGTAGGGCATGTAGAGTTATTCGGTCATGCTTGACGCCGGATCTTATTTATGACGTGATGAACGAGACGTCGGCGAAGAAGATGTGGGAAACACTCAATGAAAAGTATCTTACTAAGAGCATTGAGAATCGGCTTCACTTGAAGAAGAGGTTTTACCAGTTCAAGATGAAGAGGGGAGTTTCCATTAGGGAGCATGTTAACAACTTCACAAAGCTACTTTCAGACATGGCTAATGTGGATATCATGGTTGAGGATGAAGACAAGGCGATGCTACTTTTGTGTTCGTTGCCCGATGATGAATATGGTACTTTTTTCCTAACTATGATTAATGGAAGAACTACTGTTAGTTACAAGGAGGTGACCTCAGCGTTGGTGAATTATGAGTTGAGGAAGAGTGTCGATGAGTCCTCCGAGAAGGCATCGAGAGATGCATTAGTAGTTCATGGCCGTGGTTCAAACCGAAGCAGGAGGTCGCGGTCTAGAGGTGCACATCGTGGGATTCGTAGGAATCAATGTGCCTTTTGTAAAGAGGATGGACATTGGAAAACCGAATGCCCAAAGTTAGATCGAGCCGAGAAGAATAAGGGGAAAGCTGTACAAGCTTCAGAGGTGAATGTTGTCAAGACTAGTGGCAACAATTCAGATTCGGATTCTTCGGGCTATTCGTTGTCTGCACTACCGTCAGTTTGTGTTTCCAACTCTACAGAGTGGATGTTAGATTCGGGTGCTTCATACCACGTTTGCCCTAGGAGGGATTGGTTCTCCAGCTTTCAGAAGTTGGAAAGAGAGGATGTTGTGCTCATGGGTAATGAACACGCATGCTCTATTGGTGGTATTGGTACCGTTCGTATTCGGATGTATGACGGAGTGATTCAGGAGTTGGATGAAGTGAGGTTCATTCCGCAGTTGTCGAAGAACATCATTTCACTAGGAGCTTTGGTGGCATCTGGCTATAAAGTGACCTTGATGGATGAACGTTTGAAGGTTACATTGGGGTCCATGATTGTGATGAAGGGCGTCAGAAGGAGCAATTTGTATTATTTACTTGGAAGCATGGCGATTGATAGGGAGATAACGACTTCATCAGATTCGACTAGACTGTGGCGTTGTTTGATACTGGGTTATTTGATTGGTAATGCTGTGCACAGGTTGTTAAGGAGTGCTTTGACCTGCAGTTTGAAGTCCTGTGAACCCATTGGAAGACCAAGGTGGAGTTAGGCACTTCTATCCATCATTCGAGGGGTCTTCTGAGGGGTGTTCATTCAGGCATTCGGGGGCCTTCCAAGAAAGCATCATTGGGAGGTAATAGGTATGTGGTTTCCGCAGTTGGGGATTGCTCTAGGCATTGGTGGGTTGCAACCAAGTCCCGTTGGTGTGAAGTCCTAGAAGCCCGCAACAAATGGAGGAAGTGTATTGGCAGAAAGGTGAAGGTATTTCAGTCTGATGTTAGAGGAAGGTACAAGAGGGACCTATTTTTGCATTTGTGCCGAGCTCACGGCAATAGGAGACACTTCATTGGTATGGAAACTTTAAGGCAACGAGGCGAGATGGCAGATTTGGGGAGCTGTTCCTTTCTGGAGGAGGATCGGCGTTTGATGTCGAGCATTGGCATTGGTGTGCAGGCTACGACATGTTTGTGCCATCTAATACATAGGTTGCCGACTGCTGCATGTAGAGATTTTGGATCTGGTGGAGCTGCTTCAGATTTTGGGTTGCGTCGGATGTTTGGCTACCCAGCACTTAGTCACATCGTGGATGTGAGATTTGATCCGATAGCCAGGCGTGTTTGATTATCAGGTATTGGCTTCTGATTTTGTTCTGAGCAGGTATGTCACGTTTAACTCTCGGCAGGTGGAGAGTGGTGATCAGATCTTTAGGACATCGCAGCGGGTGGAGAGTGATGCTACTCCACGTTGGGTGGAGACTCCAGATCATACTGTATCATTTGGGATTCCAGCTGAGGTGACACAGATTAGGGATCATTTGGATTTGGATGCAGATGATGAGTTGGATTCGATTGCAGTTGATGGACTTGATTTGGATACGGCCATTGGTTCGCCTCAGATGGAGGTGTTTGATTTGTCTCAATTTGGAGCTATTGGGAGTGCTATCAGTTGTAGATCGTTTGGTGATATTGAAGAAGAGTTGCAGACTTTTCTATTTGTTTGAGGGCCTTTGGAGGCCATTTGGGTGAACTACGTGAATGCTTGATTCCTTGGACAAGAGGATACGTAGGCAGTCTTTATGATGCAGCCGATTTGGTGGGCGACATTGGGGGTGAGATCGATTTGGTGAGCGACATCGACATTTGGGGTGAGTGTTTGCACTCCCATTTGGGTCTCAGCAAGTGAGGCATTTGGTGTAGTCGGTGTAGGCTCAGTTTGATTTGGTGAGTAGACACTATTTGGTTTGGGTTGAGTGTTCGCACTCCCGTTTGGGTCTCGACCTGTTGTGGATGGAGTCCGTTGTCATGAGTCCGTTGCCATGGCGTACTGGACGCAACAAGTGAGGCATTTGATGTGGTCAGTGTCGGCTCAGTTTTGGGAAAACTTTACCGAGGTGGAGAATTGTGAATGCTGGCTTCGTAGGGCCACTTGTGGGTGAACGCGGGGTGCAAACAAACCTTGTGTGCATGAAGAAATCAGTAGGTTGTGGGGGCCACAAGGGCCAAAACCTTTGTTGCTGCTTTCCGTGTGAACAGGCCCACCCGAATTGATAATTCCAAAGCTATATAATAGCTACCTAGGGTTTGTGAAAAGGTGCGCAGGAGGTTGGGAAAGTTGTTTTTGACGGCTGCAGAGCTAGGGGCAGGCTTGGGAAAAGCGGCGTGCAGGTGCAGAGGCTGAAAACAAAAGTCAGCAATCAAAGGCTTTGGAGGAAAAAATGCAGGGTTCGTGAGCAGAGAAAACACGACTTTGTGATTTTTTTAGTAGCCCTTGTTAGGGTTTTGTGCATCCCTTTGAGAGAGATTTTGTGAGGGATCTGAGAGTTTGTGAGGGTTTAGATTGTGTGATTGTAAACCCCAGTTGTATCTCTCCCTCTAATAGTAGATCTCCCCCCCTCCTTGCCCCGTGGACGTAGGCAGTTTGCCGAACCACGTAAAATTTTTGTTCTTGCCGTGATTTGTAATAGCTTGTAGGTTCCCTCGACGCGCAGTCCTAGAGCTGACGAGAGGAAGAGCTGATATCTCACTTTGATGAGATATCTGGCTTTCGGTTCTTGTTTCCTTTGAGAAACAAGAATTTCGTTGTGATCTAATCTCTTGTTGTGCACCTTGCGCACCGGAGGTGCTGCCGAAATTTCCGCTGCGCACAACAGTTCATTGTAGCTACAGTAACAATTACTGTATTTATTGAGATATCTCAAGTTTGAGATCTGCTCTTGCATTGTAATTTCTTGCTGATTAATAAGAAATTAATTATGTGGCTCCCGAGGACGTAGGCAGTTGCCGAACCTCGTTAAATCTTGGTGTATTTTTTTATTCTGCGTTTCTGCTGTTTTAGGGGTTTTGCGTAGTCCCGCGGGTAAATTCACAACAGAGGAGGCAGCGGTGATACCGCTAACATCTCTATATCCCTAGTTCAATTCCATATCCCAAAAAAGAAAAAAAAAAGAAAAAAAAGGTGATTGGTCCAACACAACCACTTTGCATTGTGCCCATCCGTTTTTTGGTAATTAAAAGCTTCCAACACTACTACTAATCTCTAAACATCTAACGATGAGTCACTCGTGGTCAGGCCATGGAAGTGACAATTTGCCCACAGACTTGTCTCTCAATTCTTTGTTTCATTTGGAGGGAAAAAAAATTCCGCTTTCTTGTCATTGTCCGTATGCTTCTCATGAAGTCGACCTATCATCCAATTTGATATGAAAAATGGTTGCATTCTTTTAATATTGTTGTTAATATCACCGACTAGTTTTGAGAGACGAGCCAACCAACTCGTGCAGGCAATTCGTTCCTTTATGGCTTTATACAAAATTACACTGGCAATTCAATGTGACCTCTGATTTGTTTCTCTCCTAATAATGAGAAATGTCTTTCTTCTGAGAGCCTCTAACGTCACACCTCGGGATCGGAAGGGGTGTACGTCCCACACTGATGAGTCTCTATATGTAGTTTTGCTCATACCATCGCCATAAAAGGGGTTACGCATTATTAGTTGTATATGTAACAATAAAACATGACATCACAATAATCACATTTTGAACACGGTCGCACAATAATCACATTTTGAACACGGTCATATACGTGGATTCTAGAGGCGGTTTCTATAAGTTCTAGAGGTGACTTCTACAACACTTAAGCAATAGAACATTTAATTGTGCATAGTACTGAGTTCAATTCTTTTGCTGACTAACTGCTCGTATATCATTTTTCAAGCCACGAGACCTCACGAGCACTTTTGTGAAATGTAATTTCCGAAACCGAGTAAGTGCGACATATTGTTTTACTCAAACCACTAAAGATAACTATCCATTTGTACACTTGATTCCGTTAGGTTTTCTTTCTTATAAACTACCTTAAAATAGGATAATTATACGAAAATTACTTTTTATTTTAAATTTATACATAAACCAACTTTAAAGATTGTTTTTAGTGCAATCAACCACCTCCCTGTCAATTTCTTCACTTAAAAGCCAAATTACCCTTAAAAACTCGCATTCAATGTACATGACTCGTTTTTTTAGCGTTTAGTTATTGTAAAATACAAATCATGTATCTTTAACTTGAATTTTTTTAAAGCTTACTTTTGATTTTTTTTAGTGAAAATTTGACTTGGAGGTGGTTGATTACAACAAAAACCAACTTTAAAGATGGTTCATGTATAAATTAAAAATGAAACGTGATTTCCTTATAATTACCCTATTGTTAATGTGATTTCTAGGGGGTAAAACACATTCCGTTAACATGCCTTAAAACTCATTCATACTTTCACAAATTCCCGGAATGTTACAAATAAATATGATATCACATCTATAATTGTTTTACTTACTTGATACATATACATATATTATTGGCCCATAATTTAAAATTCCAAAGGTCATAGAAAATGTATTGTGCTTCACTATCAAAAAAGTAAAAAAAAAAAGTGGATTTGTCTATTGAGTGGTTATAGTTTATTCTTAAAAATTTTGTTAAACAAATCTAACAGTTATGATTTAGCAGTGATTATCTGCTACTTTTTTTGGCAGAAAATTCCGAATCTGTATATATCCATACTCTCATCACATCATCCAATCTTATCCGAACGACAAGTGTACAGTCCAGCGACAGGGACCCGCCAACGTACACGTTCCCAGCTTTATCCAAAAGCTACAACTGTATGCATGTTGACGTGGCTTCAATTAATATCCGCCTCGGGTGAGTTTGGGGGATCCATGATAATAACAGGTAGCTAACATTTTATTTGGTTATTTTACAAATGAAAATTAAGTTTAGTACGCACTAGTTAGACCTAATTAACACTATTTTCTAGTCAAATCAAAACCCTTTAGTTTCGTACCGTGTCTCTTTGTTTTTTAATCTCATTTATTTGTGATATCGATCACCTCTGGTTTTTTGAGGTTTGATGGCAAGTATCCTCTATATATACGGAGGAGGCTAGCTGGCTGCTTGTTGTTTTCCAAACTTGTGTTTATTAGCATTTAGACTCTCTAACGTCCAACAAAGCTATCATTTCTCTGACGTCCAACAAAGTTAAGGAGAGAGAACTCCATTTTAGACACAAAGGAGGTCCTAAGATAAACAAATTAATGATCGAGTAATCTACACACATGAGTCACCGGCATATACGCATGACATAGTATCATGCGTGCATGATCTTTGCAAATGCAATTCTAATTTAGTTTGCTTGGAGAATGCTTTCCTTGCTCTGCCAACTCCGTGGTACTTTTACACACGCTAAAGCGGCCTAAGAAGAGTCAATGCAGAAGCGGATGAGATCGACCCATGCGAAGAAGAGATAGAATTTCACCGACACGATGACGTGGATGAGTAAAATGCGCATGGGACCGGGCATGTGGTGGTTGCAGACTGGTGCGGTGTTCATTTGCTCATGATGCTTGATGATCGATGAGCCAAAAAAATAAAAATAAAAAAATGAGAACTGTGTAGGCTCCATGCATGGATATTTTGGCCAGCAGGATTTAGGGAGAGGAGATGCTCTCTGCAGGGTCGGGTCCTTGACCGCGTCTCTAGGAATATAATTGTGGGCAGCTGACGGTATTCCTACGTGGACTGCTCGCTGTTTTCTGACTCCATACGCATTGGATGCCCCGAGGTTTCTTGCCGAAGTAAAAATCAGGCATTTTGTTCCCCCGTTTACTTCTCTTTCCTTTTATTTATTTATTTAGGGTGTGTTTTTCAAAGTGAACAAAACTAGGTCAATATTAGACCTGGCCATTTTGGTACTAAACCGGTTTTTTTTTTTGGACCAAACCATCCTGGTCCAAAAGAAAACTGGTTTAGCGGTACTATTTAGGCTAAAAAAATTGGGGGCTAGCTCTGACCTGAAAGTTCGACAAAAAAGAAAAAAGTTAAATTAGATCAGGTTCAGTCCAGACCCAATTTAAATTGCCAAACACACCTTTAGTTACGAATAATGTTTATAAAAAAAGATTAGGCCATCACGCATCATATTCTGTCTAAATAATTTAAAAGTCACTAGCATAATAATTAAAGAAAAAGGAAGAGTATGAATTCTTTTCATTGTGTGTGTGCGCGCGCGTTTTTTTTAGGATGCTTACTTAGTTACTTTATCATAACTGTTGCATAATATGTAAAAACTGGAATTCATTTCTGATATAACTAGCACTATTCTCTCCATAAGCTACGTTTCTGGGCTATTAACTACATGATAAAGGGTTATGATTCCGAAAAAAAACATAATTAAATCCAAGGATAAATATGTGCACAAGGAGCAAGTAACACTGGCTTAATTTCGATCCTAAAGCAACGAAGGTTTGACAACCTGGTCTGCATAAGAACTGTAAAATTTTAGCTTCGTTGCTGTCAATGTCCACAAAGACGCAATATCACAAGTTTGTATGTTGGCTAATAGAGAAAGCTGGATGAATGCCAGTTTTATCAACCAACACACTACCCTTTAGTCCAGGTGGCCCATCAACGCCTACCTGAATCCAACATTTATAGATGTACTTGAAGGACGGCTAGACATTTATCTCACCAAACAGAGTAATTAACGTATGATTATGTATACCGCATTATGTGTTTAATAGTTACAAAGAAAATCACACGGGTTATAAATTTACTTGAAAGCAACCCTTTCAAACCATATCAGCTTATTGATCAGCAGGATAGGCTTTATAATTCTACTTGTACATTGCATTCAAAAGTTGCCCAAAAAAAAAACCCTAAAATAGCAAGAGCAACCCCTCAAACAACACAAATTACCTTTTGCATTGCACAAAGCTTCAGGGACTATAAACTAAAACTAACTATCAAGAAAAAGAATATATTGTAACATGTGTGAAGGAAAATAAATATTTGGAACCAAAACTCCAAAATTATTCCACTAAAAATCAGGGTTTTTTTTTCAATTTCTGACACAAACACTAACTCATAGATCCAACTATCTACAACAATAACAACTGCAGGAAGATAATAGCAATTCCAGACACCAGAGCTGTACACAGAACTAGCGAGAGTTCTATTGACAGTAGAGGGAATCTAAATTTGGAGAACCCAGTCTATTTCGTGAACAAATAAGCATGCAGGAAAAAAATAGCAAATCTAGACACCAGAACTGTACACACAATTGGAGGGGTGGGTTTTTTTTTGGGGGGTTGGGGGAGGGGGCTTCTATCAACAGTACAGGAAACCTAAAGATGCACAAACATAGTGAAGAGATCTGGCTTATCTCCCTAGGAATTTATCAATGATAGACACCAATCTAGTTTCAGGTACGGCACCGATGATTGCATCCTTTTTCTCACCATTCTTGAACATTATGATTGTCGGGATGCTTCTTACTGTATACTGGGACGTTAATTCTGGGTACTCATCAGTGTTGATCTTGTAGCAGTCTAATTTTTCTTCGTACTTCTTAGCCAGTTTGGCAAAGACGGGGTGGATTGTTCGGCAGGGTCCACACCATGGCGCCCAGAACTCTACAAGCACTGGCTTTGCACATTCTATGACATGCGACTGCCATGTTTCTTTCGTTACATCTGGAACTGTAACAATAAAATAATGAGTTTAGCGTCTTTAGACGGGTTGATATACATATAAACATTAGATGCAAACAACTCTTTGAAAAGTATTATTTGACAATGTTGATAATGCAAATTAAAATATGGATACTAGAAGCAAGCTAAATCTGAGTGCTATGATCCAAAATCATGCAAAATATTTGCATGAGTAATAAGCATATATTGCTTACTCTGGGGACCTCTTTTATCTAGAATTAATCAAAAGCCACCAGATATTATGCGTTAAAGTTATTCCTGGTTGATGGACAAACAGAGCAGAAGACCTTTATACACCATTTCAAGCGGTGAACTGTCCCCCACTTGAACCGTGAGTTTTATCGCACACAAGGTTTGAACAGTATTGCTCTAAATTAATGATTCAAACCAGGCTCTACGATTCCAAGCACTACCCATCAACAAAGGCCGAGATGAAATTCTGTCGGGACTATCCGCTTTTTGACTGTTCCATTTGGTTGCCTATTGTCATTCTTAACCTCCTCCACAACCACTCGAAGCAACCTATCTTACATATCGAATGCCCATTTGAAATTGTTAGCCTTGTTAGGTCTCATGTTTATGAGCCTACTCCTTAATCTTGTTTTGATGATTATAAACAATTCCTAACAACGTGTGTCGAGTGTTTGCATTTGTTTTGTTAGTTAATCTACACAAATATCCATGTCGGAGGTTGGTTGCATTAAGCCTACACGATCATATACATTGGAGGATGGAAGAAATACCGGAGTGAAGCTATGCACAATTCAAGTCGAAGATTCAAGTTCAAGCTTCATCCATGTTTACCAAAACGAGCATATCGAAGATCTCTTAGCTTGGGTAAATTAGTTTTAGGAGTTTACTTTATGTGTTAATACTTTAAGCTCATTTCATACACGTACACACAAATTGTGGATTTATCGCACTACACATCGTTTTTGTTAAAATATCATGTTTTTGGATTATAGACTAAATATAACTATTTTACATCTTTTCCTAAGTCTATTAATCCATTCAAAAGGATTTGCAAACTTGTTTGAAATAGTTTTTGTCAAAATCAAGTATTTAACGTTTTTGCCTTTTTGAACGGTTTACAAAATAAATTATATTTCATAAATGGGAAATGCAATTTGAGAAATTCTTTTTATAACATATTCTATTACATGTTTACAAACATTTCCCAAAATTTTATCATTTTTGGAGTTGATTTACTATGTCAATTTGATTTTACAAAATCAGGTATTTTAGCAGTTTTCAGAATTTGGAATATCTGTTTTAAAACAATTATTTCTAACAAATGGGAAGTGATATTTTTTAAAAAAAATCTCTAACATGTTCATCTACATGTCTAGAACATTTCCTCAAAATTTCATGATTTTTGAAGTTAATTTACTATTTTTAATTAATTTTGCAAAGCTAGATACGTAAATTTTCAGAATGCTGGATTTTGGGGTATTTTGGTCTTTTCAGCCTATAACGGCTAGAAACGGCTAGTTTTATTTTTGTTGGTTTTTGGCTGGTTTAAGAGGCTATAAAAATCCCTCAACTTTCATAGTTTCATATGGATGTTTAAGAAAGTTTTAAAACAAGTTTACAAGAGTTTAAGGGTTTTAAAAGTTCGTTTACAAGTTTGATTTGTGAAGAAGTTTTCACAAGAGCAAGAGGAGATCATCAATTTGTGTTTGGGCTTTCATCTCATCTCTCTCTTGTCTTCATTGGAGAAATTTTCTAAACTCAATCTCTAGCTATTTATACGTTTGATTTTTATTTCTATAAGAAAGACTTTAATTGAGTTTATATCTCATTTTCACTCATTGTTTACACACATCCATTTGTATTTCTATAAGAAAGACTTTAATTGAGTTTATATCTCATTTTCACTCATTGTTTACACACATCCATTTGAGCGTCTAGTATTTTCATACATAGTATATTTATATCTCATTTTCACTCATTGTTTACACACATCCATTTGAGCGTCTAGTATTTTCATACATAGTATATTGGGGTTGTGGGATTGTAACATTGAGTGTTGGCTTACATTGTGTTCTCATCTATTATAGAGAACAAATCATTTGTTGTTGAGCTTAATTGTGAGAATTACATTGTATTACACTTGTACACCGAGAGGAGTGTGTGGTGAGAGACGGGATCGATTCCAAGAGGAGTGACATTGGTAGTAAAACCTAGAAAGAGATTGTAAATCCGAGCACTTGAGGAAAAAGACACGGGCTAGAGACCAACACTTAGAGGGTATAGAGTGTGATTGCAAGAGTGTGTATTATGAAAGATTTCGGTGAGCTAGAAAATCGAGATCGTGTTGTTGTAAACGTTTTGGGTGAATGTAGAAAACCCGTTGTGATAGTGGATTCTTCCTGAGAGTAGGGAGCGGAGACGTAGGTCAAGGGGACCGAACTCCGTGATCATATTGTGTGTTTGAGTTTGTTTTGACGTATTATTTTTGCTCATTATTTATTTCATTTTATATCGCTATTGCTCATGTTTATCTCACCCTTAGTTTAATATTCTTGCATATATCTTGTTGTATATCATACTTGCTAGAATAATTAGTAAATAAGTTTTTAATTGGTATTATATCAGATTAGATTAGCATAAACCCTATTCACCCCCTCCCTCCTCTATGGGTCTTTCAATTGGTATCAGAGCTTGATGCTCTTTGATTTGTGGCTTAACCGTCTTGAGTTAAAGATCCAAACTTTCATATTGTTGCTAATCTTGTTTTGATATTTCTTTTTGCTTGCATAACACATTATGAATATGCACGGTGTACCTAGCTTAGGTTATATCATTAATGTTGCTCCTAGATTAGATGGTTTTCCTTATGCTTAATGGTGTGTTAGATTTAAATTATTTGTTAGATCTAGACACTTTGATTTGTGGAAAATAATTGATTGTGTATATATATTGTACCCACTTCGGAGAAATCAAAGGGGAGTCAAAATGATCATAAAATGTTTACCATGAACAAGCTCTTGTTAGAATTTTTATACAATGTTTTTTTTGATTCATCTTTATCTAACAAGCTTGCTCATTTTGATAGTGCTTACAAATTATAAAAATTTATAGAAGCATGTCAAGGAAACTTGGAGGAGATTCAACGCGTTTTGGCGGAATCGACTTCAAATAAGGTTAGAGCATCATCATCATACACACGGTCACTAGGTGATAGCCCTAGTGTGATAAGTGAGTTCGATTCCGATGATGATTTATCTATCAATGAACTCGTATGTGCATATAAAAGATTAATGCATGCCTACACAAAAATGCATCATAATTTTAATAATTTAAAAAGCAAGCATATAGAATTAAAATCCGATCATGAATTGCTAGCATCTAAGTTCAAATGTTGCTAGTTTAACTCATGAAAAGGATAATGTCATATTAGAAGTAGAGAACATGAAAAATCAAGTTAATTCTTTTGCTAACACTTATATGTTCTACTTCTAATAACAATGCTTTTGTGCAAAATGATGAGTTGAATCATGTTAAGGATCGTATATCTATCTTAGATTCAACCCTTAAAACATGCATTGTTAATCATAATAAGCTTATGGACTTATGTGCAAAGTCCCATGTAAATTCTTTCAAGAAACTCACTATGCACACATGTATAACAAAATATATAAGCGTTCTATTTGCGGCCGTAAAGACAATTTTGCTAAATTTTGTTATAATACACAAAAGTCCACCAAGTCTAAAAATGTTGATCCTTGTGCATCCCATCAAGTTTTATCATCACATGCACATGCACATACTCATAAATTCATCATAGATATGCTCATGTGTTTAAATGTGATTTTTGTGATCGTTTTGACCATTTGGCAAAATATTATTTTGATTTGAAAAAAGTTTCACATTTGCCAAATGTTTCTAAAAGATCACATAAGTTTGAATATGATTTTTGTGGTAGAATTGGTCATTTGGTGAAATATTGTTTTGATTTGCAAAAAGCTTTTATTTCGCAAAATGTTCCAAGTAGACTACCTTTGTTTAATAATGTTTCACATTTGCAAAATAATTTTAAAAGACCATTTTTGTTTGTAAATGTTTCCCGTGCACAACCACAAGGTCAACACAAACCATTTCACCCTTTTTATTGCACGTATTGCAATCGGAAGGGTCATTTGCATAATTATTATTATGACCGTGTTTGTGCACCACATGCGTCCAAATGAGATCATAATCTAAGGACATTTAGCTTAAATGATAAAGGTCATGTCCCTAAATCTTTCGGCACCAGGAGTATTTAGGTGCCAAAACCTTTTGATTTTTAAATCAAGATTTTGTGTTTTTATTTTTCATGTTTTTTTGGAAAACGTGTTTTAAATTTTTTTAATGAGAATATAAACATTTTTTAAGTCAATCTATATATTGTTTTTATGTTTGTGTATTGAGACATAACTTTCAAGATAATATACCTATGTGTTCTCAATTACTCATGATTTAATCAAAATGCCAAATAGAATGTATGATAACTTATGAATTTTTCAAAACATTTGACTTTTGAATTTTTTAAGTCTTTGTGATTTTCACTTTTGAATATTTTCATATGCTTTTAGCCACTTTGATAAAGGGAGCTATTCCCTACATTTTTAATACTCACCTATGCTTTATGATAGGGGGAGCTTTCGCTCTCTTTATTCTTGTTGTTTCCCCCATTTTTGATGTTGACAAAGGGGAAAAACATTGTGAGTATAGCTTTGGTTTTATGCATAATGTTTATGACTTACATATTCTTTTGTATCATGCACATTTTATATCTCTTTGTGTAGATTGTTTGTCATTATCAAAAAGAGGAGATTGTTAGCCTTGTTAGGTCTCATATTTATGAACCTACTTCCTAATCTTGTTTTGATGATTACAAACAATTCCTAACAACGCATGTCGAGTGTTTGTATTTGTTTTGTTAGTTAATCTACACAAATATCCATGTCGGAGGTTGGTTGGATTGAGCCTACACAATTATATACATTGGAGGATGGAAGGAATACCGGAGTGAAGCTATGCACAATTCAAGTCGAAGATTTAAGTTCAAGCTTCATCCATGTTTACCAAGACGAGCATATCGAAGATCTCTTAGCTTGGGTATATTAGTTTTAGGAGTTTAATTTGTGTGTTAATACTTTAAGCTCATTTCATACACGTATCGCATTATACATCGTTTTTGTTAAAATATCATGTTTTTGGATTATAGACTAAATATAACTATTTTACATCTTTTCCTAAGTCTATTAATCCATTCAAAAGGATTTGCAAACTTGTTTGAAATAGTTTTTGTCAAAATCAAGTATTTAACGTTTTTGCCTTTTTGAACAGTTTACAAAATAAATTAAATTTCACAAATGGGAAATATAATTTGAAAATTTATTTTTATAACATATTCTATTACATGTTTACAAACATTTCCCAAAATTTTATCATTTTTGGAGTTGATTTACTATGTTAATTTGATTTTACAAAATCAGGTATTTCAATAGTTTTCAGAATCTGGAATATCTATTTTAAAACATTTATTTCTAACAAATGGGAAGTGATATTTAAAAAAAAATTCTCTAACATGTTCATCTACATGTCTAGAACCTTCCCTCAAAATTTCATGATTTTTGGAGTTAATTTACTATTTTTAATTAATTTTACAAAGCCAGCTACGTATATTTTCAGAATACTGGATTTTGGGGTATTTTGGTCTTTTCAGCCTATAATGACTAGAAACGGCTAGTTTTATTTTTGTTGGTTTTTGGGGGTTTTGGTTGGTTTAATAGACTATAAAAATCCCTTAACTTTCATAGTTTCATATGGATGTTTAAGAAAGTTTCAAAACAAGTTTACAAGAGTTTAAGGGTTTTAAAAGTTTGTTTACATGTTTGATTTGTGAAGAAGTTTTCACAAGAGCAAGAGGAGATCATCAATTTTTGTTTGGGCTTTCATCTCATCTCTCTCTTGTCTTCATTGGAGAAGTTTTCTAAACTCAATCTCTAGCTATTTATACGTTTGATTTTCATTTCTATAAGAAAGACTTTAATTGAGTTTATATCTCATTTTCACTCATTGTTTACACACATCCATTTGCATTTCTATAAGAAAGACTTTAATTGAGTTTATATCTCATTTTCACTCATTGTTTACACACATCCATTTGAGCGTCTAGTATTTTCATACATAGTATATTTATATCTCATTTTCACTCATTGTTTACACACATCCATTTGAGCGTCTAGTATTTTCATACATAGTATATCGAGGTTGTGGGATTGTAACATTGAGTGT
The DNA here is from genome assembly GCF_001876935.1 of Asparagus officinalis. Taxonomy (NCBI): domain Eukaryota; kingdom Viridiplantae; phylum Streptophyta; class Magnoliopsida; order Asparagales; family Asparagaceae; genus Asparagus; species Asparagus officinalis. The sequence goes on along the minus strand of NC_033794.1, from coordinate 17,403,580 downwards.
GGGCTTATATTGTGTTCTCATCTATTATAAAGAACAAATCATTTGTTGTTGAGCTTAATTGTGAGAATTACATTGTATTACACTTGTACACCGAGAGGAGTGTGTGGTGAGAGACGGGATCGATTCCAAGAGGAGTGACGTCGGTAGTAAAACCTAGAGAGAGGTTATAAATCCGAGCACTTGAGGAAGAGGACACGGGCTAGAGACCAATACTTAAAGGGTATAGAGTGTGATTGCAAGAGTGTGTATTGTGAAAGTTTTCGGTGAGCTAGAAAATCGAGATTGTGTTGTTGTAAACGTCTTGGGTGAACGTAGAAAACCCGTTGTGATAGTGGATTCTTCCTGCGAGTAGGGAGCGGAGACGTAGGTCAAGGGGACCGACCTCCGTGATCATATTGTGTTTGAGTTTGCTTTGACGTATTATTTTTGCTCATTATTTATTTCATTTTATATCGCTATTGCTCATGTTTATCTCACCATTAGTTTAATATTCTTGCATATATCTTGTTGTATATCATACTTGCTAGAATAATTAGTAAATAAGTTTTTAATTGGCATTATATCGGATTAGATTAGCATAAACCCTATTCACCCCCTCTCTAGTGGTCTTTCAGAAATAGTCCAACCTTTACCCATATTCCTAATCAAATAAAAGACATTTAAAAACAAAAGGGAAAAAGTCATATATACCAAAACTCCACCTGTTTGCATCAATCACTTGCCAGAATCACCCCCTTCTCTTACAACTTATGTTTCATAGGTATGGGTACAAGTATGGAAAATTTGTAAAAGTTAGGATATGGGGACACACCTACATGTGTATTGAAATTAATAATTTATGCAAATCAATATTATTTTTTCATACAAGAATTAAATTTCCTATAATATTTTTGTGTTCTAATTTTGTAGATTACAAATTAGAAAATTTGCTTTTATTTACTTCAGTTATTAAGCAACCCTTGAAAATTAAACTTCCAAACTAAGAATGGGTTGAAACGAACATGCCACGTGTCTACCGATTTTCGAAAAGTGGATATGAAGTGTAAGATATACGTCCAAGAGGTGTATGACGAGTGTTTAAACTAAAACATGGATTACACAATTGAGTATACATCTCAATAAATGTATGTACATATTCAAGGAGTCAGCAAGAAGCATCAGAATTGGACATTGGTAGTCAACAAACGGGTACAACACGTGTACAGGAGCCTCAATGAGGAGTAGAGTTACTTACTTCCAACAAAAGCACCCTCAATCTACCGCCAAATAAAACTTCTCATTGTAATTTTGCAATGCTTTTTTAAAATTATTTATCTTATAAAAAATTTCAAATTGATTTGTAATGTTTCTCAATTATTTTCTGATGTTCAACATTTTTCAAAAAAACATTAGATCTTAAAAAATTCATTTTCGATAATTTCCATAAACTTACAATATTTTCAAATTTTCAAAATTTGAAAATCAATCTAGCATCACCAATGTTTTTCACAAGTTTATAATTTTTGCCAATAAGCAGATTCCTAAAGTGTCATTTTAAGCAAAATGATACGCCTATTCTCATCAATTTTGGGCCCAAAAGGACTGTACAAATGTTCAAATGTGTGTTCTATTGGCTAGGAATGAGTAAGCGAGTCAACAAAACATTCAGGAATACAAGACGCATAAAATGCATAAAGTTCAGATGATTTTCTCCAGCTGGGCTCCTCCAACCCCTGTGGATCCTATCCACGTTTAGAAAGATATAATGAAGGTTTTCATAGAAGATATACCGCAAAGAAATAATAATACGATCATATTTTGTGATGAACGGTTTTCTATCCAAGTGTATATAATTTTTCCCACTTTTTCATCTGGCATGACCACTAAAATTATCCAAGTCTTCATTGCAAGGAGTTTGCAAACTATACAGCATCTCCAACATGATCATTGTCGATCAAGACACTTACCCAGCGCTTTGTTATAGGATTTCATGGCCCTATACAAAGTGCACTTTCAATGAGTTCGACAAACCACCCACTTTAAATGGTCAATAGAACTTCGGAAACTTACTTGAGTTGTTTTTACAGTACAAAATGGAAGGGGTAGGTAAAGGCTTCGATGAACCATTTATTGGTATAACACTTCTAGGCACACAACTATCAGAACAAAACTTAATTAAGTAGTATGGCCAAGCCAACCATCCACATTACAATTTTGCACCCCTTATACTTTCAAGCCTCCTACCATGAGGAAACTCTCAATTCTAGGACATTACACTACAAGTACTCTAGGATCATATCCAACTAGCCCAACAGTGGATGAAGAAACTTGGAAATGACAAATGCACTAACTGCATGTTTTTTTTCCAAATGTTCTGACCCTACTATAAAAAGAGAAAATATCTTCTGTCCCAGGGCAGGGAATACACAAACTCTTTTATCACCTCTTTATTTCCTCTTCAGATATTCTCCTCTAGAGCTCATCCCCTCTCAGATATGTCTCTCCTTTTAAGATCTTGCCTACATTTGCCTCCATGTTGCTAGCCTAACTTGTAAAGGTTTTCATCATTATTTTGTAACTTTTTAAGCTTTCGTATAGTACGTCAGTAGCCTATTACACATTTCCTTCTCTTTTCTCTCGATTCCAATAGAAAACTTTTGTTGTGTTCTGGTTTGCAATGAGAGCAAATAACTATTCCTCTAGCTCAAATACTCATCCTGATGCGAGAGTTCATAACAAGATACAAACTAAACCCTTGTGTGATTCTAACATGCTCTCAAATAGATTAAAATTTGACATTCTTCTTCAAATACGGAGTTCCCTCTTATGAAAGGGGGGAAATGCAGCTAATAATATAGCAGGTCAACGCCAACCAGCAACTATATCTGAAAAAGAAAGAAGCTAAATCGTAACAATATAGTAACCCCAAGATCTTGAAATTAGCAAGTAAGATCAATATTTCAAACGCATTCCAAGAATCAACATTAAACTTAAACGATTTGACTTTCAAACATCTGAACACAAGCATATCATAATTTCAAGAAAGAAATATATTAAAAAAATCATCAATCGCAGTGCCATATTATTCGGATCAAAAGAAATTACCCTCGGCGGCAGTCTCCTGAACCTCGGAGATCACCGAGCCACGGCGATCGGGCTTCGGATCCGTCGAACCTGCCACCGCTGATCGAACCTTCTGGAAACGGCGAGAAACGCTAAGTCCTGTGAATAGGGGAAGAGATCTCTCACCGAAACCTAGTTCGCCGCCGCGGATCGAGAGGGAGGATCGAGGAGAGGAGGCGATCGCGAGGTTGGGGTGAAAGCGGGGGAGAGCTAGGGTTTCGAGAGCGGGTGACGCCATTGCAAGAGGGGAGATTGAGGAGGAGGACGAAGGCTCTGAGAGATCTTGAGCAGCGCGATCGATGAAAACGATGATCTCGGTTAGAGAGAGAGAGAGAGAGAGCAAGTAAAGCGAGAGATGAGTGAGAGGGACGTTATATGGTCCCGTAACTGTCTGGACTGGGTCCGAGTTCTTGCAGGCTGTAAGGAGATCTCATCGCAGGCCTATTAATTGTAACACAAAAAACCGGAAAATTTCACAGAACCCCCACAAAACTTTGGATCGTTTCACGCGAAAATCCCTTAAAGTTGGCCTAAATTCACTCTAAGTTAGTTTCCTATTCTTAGTATTATGCATTCTATTTAAGGCTTTGATTTGTATTTAGAGAGGGACAATCTTAATAATATTTTCTCAAAGTTAGCGATAGTTTTTTCTCAATTTGAGTTCTCGATTGTTTCTTTGAAACACCTATTCCGGTGCACCAAATTGGCATTTTCACCTGGACCTTATGGCTGAGGACGGTTCTAGTGGGAAACAACTCGCCGACGACGAACGGCGGCTCGAAAGAGTCGAACAACGACTCGATGGCTTTGATGAAACACTTCGCAATCTGACGCAGATGATGGTTGCGTGGACTGCCGAAGTGAGGCATGGAAGAAGAGAGAGACTACCAGATTGGGTAGGGGACCGATCGAAGAACGGTGACCCCGATGATGACGGCGGCGAAGTGATTGGCGGCCTGCAGAACCCCGAGAAAGAAAATCTTGATGCGTGGAATCCTAGGGTCCATAATCTCGATGACCTAGGCCTGAATCGCAACAACCCAGGCTTGGGTAACCCACGTCGGCCCTTAGGGGTGCGGTTGACCCCCGGCGACCCCAAATTGGAGCCAATCTGGGCGCGGCGGCGCGAATTGCGAAGCCCATATTGTTAGTCACGATTTTCACGAAAATCGCCCCCTGCAAGTGTTCGTATGAGGAGAGCGACGGGTCTTCAGGAGGCACGACGAGGAAAACATCCGGTTGGGCATTCCGTCCAGCAACGACGACGGGTTGAACGGCAGTGATAGATTCCGGCGAGCGGCTATGAGAGACTTTGGTGAGCAAGACGCGATTTTTCCTCCTTTTCGAGGTGGGGTTGCTTTTTGTCAACCATAGTAGATGAATCCTCCTCATTGATAGCAATGGGAGTTGGATTATTCATCCGGGGAAGAAGATAGTTTCCAATTTGACCATCAGGCTATGAATTGTGGTCAAAATAGTCAACAATTTAAGATGAAGATGGACTTGTCGTGCTTTGATGGGCGTTTACACATTGGAATTTTCTCGATTGGATTCATAACATCGAGAATTTTTTATTATTATTTAGAGATTGTGGAAGACCGACAAGTAAAACTCGTGGCCTACAAATTGAAAGGTGGAGCTTCTGCTTGCTGGGAACAACTTCAATATAACCGTCAACGACAAGGAAAAACAACGTATTCATACTTGGCCTAAGATGAAGAGGTTACTTCAACAACGTTTTCTTCCTCCGGATTATGAACAATTTCTATACCAACAATACCAAAATTGTCGTCAAACCAATCGCACGGTGAATGAGTACACAGAGGAATTTTATCGATTAAATGCTCGAGTCAATTTGTCAGAGACGGAAGATCAATTAATCGCTCGTTATATTGGAAGTTTAAAGTTGACTATTCAACACCGTTTGGCTCTTCAAGGAGTCTGGACTATGACTGACGCAGTTAATTTGGCGAGGAAAGTGGAAAATCAAATCAACAGGTCTGTCGTGCGCACTTCGAGTAATTTTCGGTGACCAACTCAAGAAGCTTTTTCTACTCTAAAAGAGTTCACATCTTTGGCCAGCAACAAAAGCAACAATAAAGATGCCCCTAATACTCAAAATTCGATGCAGGATCGAGGAGGAACTTTAATCCCTATTAGACCTAATACTCAAGGTCAATATCAGCAACCACAACGAACCACTAATGATCCTTATGCGTGTCCTACTCTTAGAAAATATTTATGATGCAACCAACACGATCATCTTTCAAATAATTGCCCAAACAGACGAACAGTCAATTATGTGGAGGAGGATGGTGGTGACGAGGAGCATGTACTTGAAGAATATATTTATGAAGGAGCTATGATTGAAGTGGGAGACGAAGGAGAAGAGGTAGCTTGTATTGTTTAACACCTTTTGCTAGCCCCAAAGACACAAGATGATTCGCAACGATACAAGATATTCCGAACCCGATGCACTATTAGAAATAAAGTATGCAACGTGATTATTAACAGTGGCAGTAGCGAGAATGTGGTCTCCAATGCTTTGGTAAAGACACACAATTTGAAAATTGAGAGGCATCCCTCGCTTACAAAATTGCATGGATTGAGAAGGGTCCTAAAGTTCAAGTTCTAGAAGCTTGCAAGGTTCCTTTGTCAGTTGGTAAATATTACAAGGATGATATTTTATGTGATGTAGTGGATATGGATGCTTGTCATGTGCTCTTAGGAGACTGTGGCACTATGATGTGGATGTTACTTATAAAGGTCGTGATAATACTTTTGTCTTTTGGTGGTTTGATAAGAAGATTGTTTTGATGCCACAATCTCGCCCGTCTGACAACAAAAGTTTAATTATTAAGGAAGACAAGCCGGTGTTCACCAACATAATGGGTTCAGCCTTCTTTGCTGAAGTCAAAGAACCGGGTTTTGTGGTAGCATTGGCGGTTAAAAGTCAATCTGAGACTATTGTTGAAATCCCTCCTCTAGCTCAAAAGGTACTATCTCTAGTACCTGGAGCTAGCTTACCCAATTTACCACATTATCGCATGACCCCAACTGAATATGAGGAATTGCAAAGGCAAGTTAATGAGTTGCTTGATAAAGGTTTGATTAGGGAGAGTATGAGTCCTTGTGCAATCCCTGCCATGCTTATCCCGAAGAATGATGGAAGTTGGAGGATGTGCGTTGACAGTCGAGCAATCAATAAAATTACTGCCAAGTACCGATCTCCTATTCCACGACTTAATGATATGCTTGATAGATTGGAGGGAGCTGTGGTGTTCACTAAACTTGATTTGCACAGTGGCTACTATCAAATCTGTATTTGGCCTAGAGATAAGTGGAAGACAGCCTTAAGACTAAGGATGACCTCTATGAATGGTAGGTGATGCCATTTGAGTTATCTAACGCACCTAGTACTTTCATGTGTTTGATGAATTAGGTTCTTTGTCCATTCATTAGGAAATTTGTGGTCGTTTATTTTGATGATACCCTTATTTATAGTCGAGATGAGGATGAGCATTTGACACATCTCAGGGAGATTCTTCTAGTTATGCAAGCTAATAAACTATATATCAATCTTAAAAAAGTGCACTTTCATGACTAACCAGCTTCTATTTCTTGGCTTTATAGTGGGAAAGAGATGGAATTCAGGTTGATGAGGCCAAGGTAAAGGCAATTCGAGAATGGCCAACTCTGTGAACCGTGCATAAAGTACAAAGCTTCCATGGTTTAGCTACTTTTTATAGGCGTTTTATTTGAGGTTTTAGTACTATCATGGCAACCATTACCGAGTGCTTGAAAAAAGGCAGTTTCAATTGGGAAGGACGCAGGAAAGGAGTTTTGAGGTAATCAAAGAGAAGTTGTGTTCTGCTCCTGCGCTGGCACTTCCTAGCTTCGACAAGGTGTTTGAGGTTGAATGTGATGCATCGGTTATGGGAATTGGCATAGTTCTAACACAAGAAGGATGCCTAATGGAGTTTTTTTTAGTGAGGAGGTTGCAGAGCCTCGACAAAAAATGAACTACTTATGAGCTCAAATTTTATGTCTCTATTCGAGCTTTAAAACATTGGGAGCACTATTTGATTCAACGGTAGTTCGTACTGTTTACGGATCATCAATATTTAAAGTATATCAACTCCCAAAAAATGATAAATAAAACGCGTGCTCGATGGATTGCTTTTTTATAGAAGTTCAACTATGTCATCAAGCATAGATCTGGTCAATCTAATAAAGTAGCAGATGCCTTAAGTCGACAAGCCTCTTTACTAGCTACGATTAGTACAGAAGTGGTGGGTTTTGATTCTTTTAAAGATACTTATGCTAGTGATGACGACTTTGATGATATATGGGTGAAATGCAACAACAAGGAATTTATGAGTGACTTCCTCACTCAAGATGGATTCTTGTTTAGAGGTACACAACTCTGTATTCCTCGATCTTCTTTGCGTGAATAATTGATTCGAGAATTGTACACTGGAGGATTTGGAGGACATGTTGGCCTAAGACAATTAGCTTGGTAGAGGAGCGATTTTATTGGCCTTAATTGAAGAGAGATGTTATACGTTTCGTTCAGTGTTGTCCCATAATGAAGTGAAGAAAAATCTCGAGGAGGCTAATTCTCGATACAAATCCACAACAGACAAACATAGGTGTGAGAAGAGTTTTAATAAGGGGGGTTTGGTAATGGTGCATTTACGTAAGCATAGATTTCCAGTCGACACTTACAATAAACCCAAGGACAAGAAAATTGGTCCTTTCCATATTCTCCAGAAGATTGGCGATAATGCTTACAAAGTTGATCTTCCAACTGAAATGAACATCTCCAACTAACACCTTCAATGTTGCGGATATCTTTGAGTACTTTCCACCAGATGAGTTTTCTTTACAACAACGAAACTCGATGACGAGTTTTCTTCAAGAGGAGGAGATTGATGCAGGACACGTTTAATAAAAACAAGTTTCCCATTCTTATTATTGGTTTTCTATTTTATTATTTTCTAGAATTATTTTCTAAGTTTCCTAATTTCACTCTAAGTTAGTTTCCTATTCTTAGTATTATGCATTCTATTTAAGGCTTTGATTTGTATTTAGAGAAGGACAATCTTAATAATATTTTCTCAAAGTTATCGATAGTTTTTTCTCAATTTGAGTTCTCGATTGTTTCTTTGAAACACCTATTCCGCCGCATCAATGCTACTCTATAAAAAACATTGTGAACGTAGGCAAAAGTGGAGGAATAAGTAATTGTTCTTTCAAATTGTCAAAAGAGTAGATGGTCATTTTAGTAACGGATGAGAGCAATTTGGTCATTTGTCAATATTTGCGGGTTTAATCTCTTTCTCCCTTTCTCCCCCTTCTCTAGAATATCCCATTACTTTGAAATGTCAATTCCTTCTTCTCTATTTTATTTTAATTTTAAATTTCATTTCTCTCTTTCTAGAAGGTTCTATTACTTTCAACTATCATCTTCACAAATTTAAATATTATTTATGTATGATTTGTTTTAAAAATCATATAATTAAAAAACATCAAAATGCAACAAAATGCAAGCTAGGTAGTGGCATATCATAAATGATGATTATATAAATTTCAAACTCAACTTCATTCCTCTTACTAAATGAAGGATACAATAAATAAAATTTTAAATGCATAAAAGATATAGATACACATACTTTTTTTATTGCATGCATTATGTACATGCGTTATTTTACTAGAAATACTATAAATACACATTAAATGATAGCTAAAAATCTTTAAAACCCCCCTTAACTTTGAATGATTATTTTAAACCCCCCGTTATCTTCCAAAATATCAAAAACATTTCTTAAGCTTAGGAGTTATTAGAAAACCTTCTTTGAGTTTGAGATTTTATTAGAAAAGGCCCATAATTTAGGGAGATTTTGGATAAAATTTCAAAGTTAAAAGGAGGTTTTCTTATAAATTTTTTGGATAAAATCTTAATGTTAAATGAGGTTCTCTTAATAAAAATCTGACCGGGGGGGGGGGGGGTGATAATTCATATACTAAAAGGGATTTTCTGACATTTTGAAAGTTAAGAGGGTTTTTTAAATAATCATTCAAAGATAAGGGGTTTTTTCTGACATTTTACTCCTAAATGACACTAGTAAAAATTGGATTATTGTAGACGGATTATCCTAGACGGAAATTTTTCCGTCTAGGATACCAAATGCCTCGACGGAAAATTTTCGTCTGCATTATTCCGTCTGGAATAATTTATTCTAGACGGAAATTTCCGTCTAGAGAGTATTCTAGACGGAAATTTCCGTCTAGAATAACTACTGTACATTTCTTTTGAATTTAAATTTCAAAAAAACGTGGGTCCCACTATTCCAGACGGAAATATCCGTCTAGGAAGTATTACAGACGGATATTTCCGTCTGGAATAGTAGGACTCACCTAAAGAAAATAAAAATCCCCCTTTTCCTTTTAATCCTCACGAAAATTTCAGATCTCCCCCCTTCTCTTCGATCCCCTATCCAAGCAATTTCAGATCCCCTTCTCTTCGATCCCCTCACGAAAATTTCAGATCCCCTTCTCTTCGATCTGAGCTAGGGTTTAAACCCTCCGATCCCAGCCCTTCGAACCCTGTCGCTTCCCCTTCGATCTCAGCCACTCTCTCGGGGATCGTCGCCGGCGAGATACCCCGCTGCCGCCGAGAAACAAGTTCTGACTCACCGTACGCACGTAGGTAACCTCTGTCTCTCCGATCCCCTCTTCCCTTCTCCTCTCTCGTCGAAACCCTAGATCTGAGCTAGGGTTTCGATCTCCCCCTTTCTCCTCTCTCTCCCCGTGTACAACGAAACCCTAGATCTGAGCTAGGCTTTTCTCCTTTGTAGCTTATTTCCTCCTCTCTTCGGGTTGCTCTCCTCAAGCTGCTGCCATTTCTGATTGGGTTCAAGGTATGGCTTCGAAAATTGCTGTTTTTAAATTTTTAAAATTTTTTGTATATTAATCTCTCAAGTAGTCTTTTGACAATTCCATATTAGTTTTGGAGTTGCTCCGAAGTCCTTCAAATATCACAATATATGATATTTGTTTTCTGCTTACTCTTGTACTGGACATATTTTTGTGATGTGAAAGGGCAAATTGATATGAGACAGATTTAGAACCTTGTTTACTCCAACCAGAGATGTCAATAAAGCAAACCTTATGTTACTGGCCGCCGATGGCTTGCGTGCCGACCGTTTTCGATGTTTGTGGTCTTGCTAACAACAATATTTTAAATTTAGTGTGAGTTATAGAAGAAAATGTTTTCAAAAGAATAGAGTGATATATAACACAATATTATATAATAATGTGTTATATATCCAATTTAGGTGAAAAAATATCACGTTATCTTTAGACTCCCGTCCAATAATTACATCCAATTCTTTGAGGTTATAATATAAGATAAACGACTCGAATTTTTGGGAAGGAGATAAAGTTTTCTACTCAAAAATGATCGTTCATTTTATATTATACTAGGAAAGATTTGGTATATAAATTTGTAATTATTGGATCTGTCCTTCTCGGACGGGTTAGGAATATAATAGTGCATACATCCAACTTTGTATACTTTGTATGATTTCATTTCTTAAAAATTTTGGCAGCCCGTACCTGTTGTTCTCCGTGTACAATAAGCGTATGTTCTGCGTTTTGGTATATTATCAATACGCATAATAACATCCGCACAGTGTACAGGGAGAACAACGGGTAGGTGCTGCCGAAATTTTCAGGAAATGAAAATATACAAAGTATATGAAGTTGGATGTAAGCACTACTATATTCTTAATGGGATAGAAGCCTTCCTATGACAGCCGTTAGACGATGCTAATTAGTTGAAGCTACCTTAATAAGTTTCAAACATAACTCAATGAGCCTGACTTAAATGCTGCAACGTATGTTTAAAAATAGTATAAAATATATGGGTATACTATCTATTATCAAATAGAGTTTCTAATTAGATATTACCTACAGATGAGGAAAATTCCAGACAAGTCATGGATAGATATCCCTAGGATTGAACGGTTTCGCGATCGACGTTATAGGGATGGATGTGAAGCCTTCATAAAGTATGCCGAAATGAACCCAAATAATTTAAGTAGTGGTGCAATGTACTGCCCCTGTTATATATGTAAGAATATGAAGCTGAAAAATAGAGATGAAATACGAAGTCACTTAGCAAACTCCGGGTTTTATGCTGAATATAAATATTGGTCCTACCACGGGGAAGGACATACTGAAATTGAAGTACCAGATGTGCATGTTGATGCCAGTCATGCTCTTGATATAGATGATACAGAAAATTTACAAACTGAAGGTGGACCTAGCCATACCGAATACGATATTAACAATGACAGTGAAGATGATATCGTAGATGATGTCCAAGATGCAACTGAGATTCAAGATGTTGATGACCCAGAAGGCTTTGGAGATGCTCATATTCCTGAGGACTTGGATCGTATAATGAAACTACTGGAGGACAGTGAAAAGGATCTGTATGAGGGTTGCACCGAGTACTCTAGATTTTCATTTATGTTGGAGCTCTTGCATATTAAGAACCTCAGTGGAATGGCAAATACTTATTGTTAGGAATCTTGACCCCAAGATTAGTTTGTTTTGATGATAACAAATATTATATGTTGTGTGTATTATGTGCTAACATTTGTTTTGCAGTATCAGAGCTATATCAACAATTATATTCAAAGAGATACTCAAGACATAGATGAGTTCAAGGCAAAATGAAGCAAAGAAGAAGATATACTTTATTGTCAAAATGTAATTTTATATTTTCTTTGCTTAGAAATTTGTACAAGCCTTGATCACTCACACACATGCACACACATAGTGTTAGAACACACTAACACATGCTTAGTGTGTTGGTTAACAATAGAAATCCCCTATGTTAGCCATTAGAGTTTATAGATATTAAGTGAGTCTTAAAATATTTCATTTACACCTCTTAGAAATTAGAATCTGGAAAACCTCAAAAGACCAAAGTTGTAGGTCTCTTCAAGAGCTTTCCAACAAATCTTAAATCACCTCATTCCGATATCAGATGAGAAAGTTATAGTCAAAATACTAAACATAAAAATTCCAGAATCTGAGTTTACAGTATAGTCGACTACTATGCCTTGTAGTCGACTACTAAGCAATTTTTTGACTTCACAGAGTCTATTTAGACTCAGTGTAGTCGACTACTATGACTTGTAGTCGACTACAAATACAGTTTTTTCAGATTTTAGGTTTTAAATAAGTGACTGTTTATAGCCGTTTTGTGGACGTTAATTGGGTTTAAAATTATGTCATTTCAGAGGCTATAAATAGGTTTAAACATCAGAAAACAACAACCAAGTTTTGCACTTACAAGATCAAACATTTTGTGCATATTCACTCTCTAATTTTTCAGATTTTCATGCTAAGTGTTTAGAAAAAGAGAGTTTCTGATATTGCCTTGGTTTCAATCATTCTTAGAGATTGTATAGGCAATATTCAGAGAGTTAAAAGAATCCTAAGCCACTGCAACACTTCACTACACATTCAAGGCTTATAGGATCAATTGTGTTCTTACTTCAAAAAGGATTTCTCTCGGGTTTGAGAGGGTTGATCTCTTGGTTTAGAGATTGGGTGGCAATTGGCATGGTCTTGTCAATTGGTGTTGCAATTTGTATGGTCTTGCAAATTGGTCAGGTTTGCTTTTGATTTTGTAAAGTTTATTCAAAATCATAGTGGAAATCTCAAGCGGGATTTGCTTGGGGACTGGATGTACACTGGGTTGGTGGAACCAGTATAAAACTTTGTGTTTGTGATTGTGAATTTCTGAGATGCCATTTTTCTTTGCAATTTATAATCTACTTTGCATATATTTTAAAAGAACACTATTTACCCCTCTTCTAGTGTTCTAGTGTATCTATTTCAGATCCTACACTTATTTCGAAATGCTTCTTGATTTGTTGCGGAAGGTAGTTCCAGGAGGAGATCGTAGCATTCCTAAAACAACTTATGCGGCTAAGCAACTTGTTTCCGATTTGGGACTTGATTACAATAAGATTGATGCGTGTCCCAATGATTGTATTCTCTACTATAAGGATAATAAAGAACTTCAGGAATGTCCAACATGTGGAGTATCTCGATGGAAACAACGCACCCGCTCTTCAACAAGGCGGACAACAGAGTCAGTGTACATGCAGAGCAAGATTCCAGCTAAGGTGCTTCGCCATTTTCCATTAGTTTCTAGATTGCAATGTCTGTATATGAACAAAGACACCGCTAAGAGCATGAGGTGGCACAAAAAGGGTCGTATAGAAGATGGTAAGTTGAGACATCCAGCTGATGCAGAGGCTTGGAAGCATATTGATAAGATCAACTATAATATAATTTTGTCTTAAAAACTCTGTCAAATGACTGACTGAATCTTCTTTTTGCTCATCTGAAAGGGAAACAGTTTATAATCTTCTATTAACCTTCTTACTATGTGTATCTTGAGGTATCTCAAGATTTAATTTAAAGCAGGTTCGGCTAGTGCCAAATAATTTGACATATGAACATAATTGGCGAATGGACCCACTTCCTGACGATATGCCAAATATTTTGACTATGATTATGTTATCTTGAGGTATTCCTTAATGTAAACATACACTTTGAGTATCAGTAAATAAGATAGTCAATAAGATAGGATCAATTAAACTGTAGTGGGGGAGCGATGTGTATCACTGGAGTCGGTGTGAAGAGTAATTTGCTGCCTGGAATATTATCTAATTGCAAACAAAAAAGTGTTCAATAACAGACAATAGGATCTGAAAATGCGTAGAGGTCTACACTTAATATGATTGCGAATTATAATCCGATAAATACCTATGATGAGCGATTAACGGCTAGAGTTGGTGTCCCGCAGACGACCTGATAATTCAACATCATCTACACAGTTAAAAAATACTTAATGAGTACAAATTATGAGGAAACCATATTACTTTGAGTTGTCCAGAGATAATTGATAATCATAACTATATCTCTAGGTGATGCCCGATGTCCTCATCAAGATGCTCTGACCCTAGGCTGGTAGACCATTGACCGTCACGCGATCGATCAATTAACCTTGTATTCTTCATCTGTACAATTTGAATTAGGAGATGCAAACAAGGAAATACCTTATATCAATAAAATTATTATTTTAGTGAATTAAATATAATCATTAACACAATGTGATTACTGAATTGACTTATTAAAAGATGTATTACCTTCCGTGGGTTGCTATTTTCGTATTGAACGAGGTAATCTAGTTTGTTCGGGGATATTTCAATGTTGTTCTGTTTTCGCCTCACTCAATATCTTGACCTTGTTTGCCACATCTGGCTCGGGTCCTCTATTCACTGGCTTAAAATCTGGTTCGTCAAGCCTGAATCTCTGGTCTTCATATCAAGCATGACGTTCTGGAGGGTAAAGAGAAGTTTTGCCAAATTTCATTCAGATGACCCAATTGGTTGTTGCCTCATCACTATCATTCGTTATATTTAGGAAGGGACAATAGATCTTTGGCTCCTTATACAACACGACCCAATCATGTGCAACATATTGGGTCTTTACATAGAAGATTGGTCCGGCCTGTTCTGCGAATATGAACTTCTCACTCTTAGTAAATCTCTTTGTCGAGATATGTACAAGTGGTAAACCCATAGTGAGCTCCCTACGCGGTTTGGCAGGACTCATCGAACCTACTTGTATATTTACGCTGAGTTTGTTTGCCATATCCGTAAATCACCTCTTACAATATCTTCCAACTGGCCGTCAATATATATGTCAGCTTCAACTGGGTTCTGGATCCTCTTATGCGTTGGAAAAACATTTCCTGAGCAAAACACCCCATGGACCCCACTATTGTTGTGTTACCTTTTATCATCGGTCGCCACTGTTTTAAACTGTATATCCATTAAATGATGTGTTCACGATATATCGTCTTACTTCATAGTAAGCAGACATTGTACGGTGAACTAAAATATCTTAGATAGTACGACACCAGCGAGAACGTCTTCTCAACCTAACCGAACATCAACTGGAACTAAAAATTATCTTTGTCTGATTAAAAATTTAAAATTGAAAAATACAAATAATAGTGCTACGCTACTTAATCGGTTCTGACAATCGGGAAAATCTTTGATGGTGTTTTTTTTGAAATAGCATGTACTGCATTCATGCTGATATTTCAAGTGTTGAAGCTTCTCCAGATGTTGCCTATTAGAACAATTGAATGATGGTTGTATATTGTATAATGAAAGTATAATTCATCCAAGGTCAACATAGCTATATAATATATATTGACCTTCGATAATCGTTGAAAATGTCAAGATTATTCAATACATATGCATGAACTGCTCCAAGTCAGATCTTTTGATATTTTACGAGTTTCTTTCCTTAGTTGGGGTTTGTCAGCTGTTATCACGGAGTTGCGCATGTAACGTCGATGCAAACGTATGACATTCGTTGGTCACGTTACCGCCTTCAGCCAGTAGAACCCTCTGGGACTGAGTCGGGATTGGAACGAGGCGCTTCATAAATCCCAAATACTCTACAATAAGCTCCAAACTTTATGAACTACAACTCAGGGATAGACAATTAAAAGATGTATACATTACATATGAAATTAATACACCATGAGGTGAATTCCTAACTCTCAGATTGGGTACATCCAAGCGGGTACGATACAGGACCCGGGGGGCAACTGATGCCTCTGCTAAGATGTGCAGTAACAAAATGGACCACGATGATCGTGGAAAAAGAAGGAGGAAATATTAAATCCAAGATTGGCATAAAGTTATGATAGTTCTGTTTCAAGTTTTTAATTTCATTCAGATCATATTAACTTTGAGCAAATTTCCTGAAAAGAACCAGCAATACTCCATATAAATATTCGATGGGTGCGTCATATTATACGCAATGCAACCGGGAGTAATTCGATGTAGAAAACATGATTAATCGCTGTGTATTTAGGCCTAAAGGAGTTTCCTTCCTGCCACCTGAACGATTATCTTGATGATATTAGCTGAATACCCAATCTGGTGACTTTACTGATTTAAGGACCTCACAAAATCTGCTGCATTGCTCTGTCGACATCGTAACATGAGAGGAAGGCTTATGTTTTTTCTTAAGACCAACATCTTGTTCTTGCAACTCTTCTCGTATATTCAATGCAGCTAAGTCTTGACGAGCCCTTAGGTCATCCTTTGACTTATTAGGATCTTGAAGGAGAGTTGAAACTATATTGTCACAAACATTTTTCTCAATATGCATGACATCCAAGTTATGCCTGATTTTAAGCTTTTGCCA
>NC_033794.1:17384505-17386865 GCF_001876935.1 Asparagus officinalis | reverse complement strand
CTCTAGCATTTTCAGATCTATTGTCTGTTAGTGAACACTTTTTTGTTTGCATAGATAATATTCCAGGCACAAATTACTCTTCACCCGGACTCAGTGATACACATGCATCCCCCACTACAGGTTATTGACTATCTTATTGACTATCTTATTTACTGATACTTCAAAGTGTATGTTTACATTAAGATACCTCAAGATAACATAATCATAGTCAAATTATTTGGCATATCGTCAGGAAGTGGGTCCATTCTGCAATTTATTTCATAGTCAAATTATTTGGCACTTAGCAACTGCTTTAAATTAAATCTTGAGATACCTCAAGATAACATAGTAAAAGGTTAATAGAAGATTATCAACTGTTTCCTTTCAGAATGAGCAAAAAGAAGACTTCAGTCAGTGCATTTGACAGAGTTTAAGACAAAATTATATTATAGTTGAAAATTGTACAAATATTACTATCCATCAGATCCAGATCTAGGATAAATTGGTACTTATCCTGCACTTCAGGGCTCGTTTGTCCATGTATCAAATGGTTGAAAAATGAACCATTTTTGGACGCTACAGGTTATTGACTATCTTATTGACTATCTTATTTATTGATGTTCAGAGGGTACTTGGACACCTTCATTTTCTCAGCCAGCAGCGGGGTCCGATTTACGTGCCTGGACTCCGGATGTTAGACAGCTACCATTGCCTCCAGAATCGATCATATCAAAAACTAATGCCATGAAGAATCACCCGCAAGCACAGAAAAGGCTAGCTGAACTGAGGGATATGATGAAATTGAGGAGGGAAGTTGCTCTTGCTGCGATGAATAGAGAAGTGGAGAGAGGTAAATTAGTAAATTTGTTAATTCCCGGCTGCATTTTTGACTTAACCAGTGGGTACTAAACATGTTGACAATGTAGGGGCGAAGCGAGATGATAAAGAACAGATTGGACGGGGTGCTAGCAAGCCCGATTCAAAACAAGCACCGACCGGATTTCGGGGTATTCTTCAGTGGTCCGATAATTTGCCAATCGGACCTTGGTCGAAAAAATTTAACAACTACATCGGTGTTTTAGTACGGAGAGCGACTATAGTGAACCCGTACTTCAAATTCAAGGAGCTTCCATGGAAAACATACGAAGATATATGGAGACATCTGATGGTATATGTTCATTAGTTCAGTATTTTTCAATACTTGAGTACTATAAAATTGTATATTTTAGGAATCATAATACATAAGAATACATAAGTTTTAGAACTGATGATATATGTTTATCTAGTTTAGTGCATTGTATGAATTTTATATGTTCATACAATGAGTTCCTTAAATTCATTTCTTAGGAATCATAATATATTTTAGAACTGATGGTATAGGTTTATCTAGTTTAGTGCATTAAACTACATATTCTCGATTCTCTTATTCTTTTCTCACCTCACATTGATGCATAATTACTTACCATTAATGATTTAATGGGCCGACCGATTGGCTTACATAGTTCTTCACCAAAAGTGCCTTCCGCTATGTGCTTATCTAGTAAAGCATCCTGTCAAGAATACAAAATAGAAGTAGCGGATATATACATATTAATTGGGATCCCACATAGATGAAGCTGATATGGTTATAAAGTTTATATTGTAGGAGTTCCATAAATTTTTCGATACTGTTTATGAAATATGAAACAGTTAAGTGAAATACCTTTGCTACAAAGGTGTCTTTGCACCATTGGGCAACTCCATCATCAGTCTGAGGCAACTCCTTCATAGAATGACGTTTGACGTGCACATGTACCTAAATAAGATGATGGTCTCAGCAAAAAAATGATATTGCAAAGATGCAAACTGAATGAAATTTTATCAGGGTAAATTTCAAAAAACTGCCATAACTTTCGGGGGTTTGCTCAAAACTACCATAGACTTTTTATTAGAGAAAACCACCATGAATTTGTAACTTTTGAAAAGTAACAAACTATTGGAAATGGTTGCTGAAGGCATTAATGTGTAGATTTAAACTACCCTTGTTTATACCTATTAACCCACAAAGTTTGTTAAGGGTTAAATAAAAGATAAATAAAGTACAAAAGGGAAAACTGTCAAAACAATGTATCCTGCAACACACGTGACCATAAAAGCAAAATCAGTTTTGATAGTCATCCTTGAGACTATATTCTATGATCTTACAATGATGTATTCTATCTATCCTAATTCTGAATTTCTTGTTTACTGTAATTATTGCTTTTTGGCAGTTTGCACCATGATGCATTCAATTATAAGAATTAAATAATGAATTAAGATCCCCACTAACAATGATAAACTAAAAACTAAAAAAACTTTCACACAGACATTTCAAATAGAGCACCTAGGAAACTGCATCTGGT
>NC_033794.1:17379307-17383505 GCF_001876935.1 Asparagus officinalis | reverse complement strand
CAATATTTTTTTGAAATTACTGTTAAACCACTATAACTCTATATTAAAATATAATTAGATTATATGTTTAAAGCAGAAATAGGATAATTTTAATAATAAATTCAACGAACATTAAGAATAACCAAAAAATTCCAAAATTAGTATAATAGTGTCATATAAAAAAATTAGGATCAATATTTTTATGTTAGCATATAACATAAAGTATCAACGTACAATTTTTAGAAACTTTAGAGTATCCGGGTGCAGCAAGTGAGGGTATACAAGGTAGGGTAAACTATGAGTGCCAATTAGCCTATCCATTTCAACCCAAACCCGACCCGTTAAGAAAACAATAATAACGCAGCGGCGCAGCGCTCAAGCGCTCGACCCCGACTCTCTCTCCCCCCAAAAAAATCGACAATGGTGAAATCAGTAGTCGGCGAAGAATCGCAGCTCAAATCCCTAGAAAATCGCCTATTTCAATCCTCAGTCCCCTCTCAAGTACTCCCTCTCTCAAATTCTCAATCCAAATCTCTCAAGTCTTTAGATTTCTCTCTACAATCTTTTCTCAATTACTCGTCAACAGGTTGGCATTATCATCGGCAAGCTAAGCCCTAATTCTGATCGAGGTTTTGTGTACGATCTGATCCCAACTCCTCTCACCGACGGTGGATCTCCCGCTTGCGCTCTCAAATCTGAACCTGCTACCAGAGAGGAGAAGAAGAAGGGAACCAGAGGCGGGAAATCTTCGAATGAGTCGCCGCCTTCGATCGAAATTGACAGCGATTGGGTCGCTGAGCACGCTAGACAAGTAAAAAGAGGATTAATTTGAGAAATATGTGATCTGGTTGAAGAATTTGGAGTGATTTTTTTCTTTTGTTTTCAGGTTTCGAGAATGCTGATGGGTGGCATGCATGTGATTGGTGTTTATTTGTGGGCACCAGAGTCTTCGTTTAAGGCTACTTCGCCTTCAATCATATCTCAGGTATTTAATTTGTTGATGGGTTGAAGAAAAATATTATCTTTTAGGATCTTTATATGTGGAAAGACCATTTTTATTTGTAGTTTACTCTATGGCTATTTTTTTTGTCATTTATTTTGGTGAATAGTTTGCAAGTAACAAATGTGCGACGATGAGTTTTAACTGTGCTATTTAGGAAATTACAATAAATTTGCTACTGAATCTTTGCTGGGGTTTGCACTTCCCTGTTTTCAACTACAATGCGATTAATGGTTATAAATTTAATTATTTAAATAATTGCAGCCTTACATAAATGCTTTTTTACTTTTCTCTAGTTTAAATTGTTCTATAGCTAGTGGCAAACCTTCTATCGGTCTCCTATGATCAAGCCATTTTCTCCTATTATTAATTATGGGTACTTTGATTTATATTGTTAATGATATCCGCCAGCAATTAAATGCTTTCAGTCATTGAGAAAGTATATATGTAGTTAACTTTTCTTGTCAGTATAACACTTCTTATAGATAGCACGATAGTGAATCAGTATATTGGATACAACAGTAAATGTTCTTCATTGCAGACAGTTAGAGCAGTCGCACGAGCTGCACCTTGGTACAATGATGAAATTGATGAAAGGCTGTTAATTCATATCTCTTATAGCCCAAGCAGGTTTGATATTTATATTGTTTCACTATGTATATTTCAATATTGCAATTTGGATTATTGTTGGGAAAATCATCTTTTTAGTTGGGTTTTTTGAATTACTAGTAAATGACATTTATATAGACCATAATCTATTTTCCCTACATTATCACATAAATAAGTAGTAAATAAATTAATTAATTAAAGAGGAACTTCAGAGATGAATAATAAACATAATCTTCCACATGGATCTGTGCTTTTCCTTGTGTATCATTATCACCATCTATAGGTCCTGCTGCATACCTGAAATGCAATAAAGCTTAACGAATAATTAAATAATAAGGCAAAAATGAAGAATGGAATGTAATCCTATGCAAAAAAGTGTCAACTCTTCATTGATTTCTTTCCTATTATTGTCTTCTCAATATCTATTCTTATACTCCTTTTCGGACTCTATAGAAGAAGATCACACACACACACACACACACACACACACACACATATATATATATATAATAATTATTTAATAATATATATATATATATAGTATATATATTATATGATATAGTATATGAGGAAATATGGAGAAAACTTCGGTACCAAGTTTCTCCAGTTGAACTTGTGTGAGAGTGGCCAAATCCCCACCCTACATCACGGCTCGAAGGAGAGGAGCCTCACCTACTTAAAAATAGGCTCCATCTTCGAGGCGTGGATGTAGGAGGCTAATTTGGCCACGCTTCACTACCAGATTCAATGAAAGAATTTTGGCTACCAAGTATTCTCCATCATTCTTCTCTCTCTATATATATATAGTGTGTGTGTGTTGTATATGTCCATATATTAATATTATATATATATAGTGCGTTTCTCATACGCATTGATGCTGCTTTGGGCTTTTTTGAAAAAATGCCATTGATGGGTAATAAAACCCCTCTGTCTCGTCACCCTAACCCAACAACCCAGCTCTCAAATTGAAGAATCCCCAAATCGAGGAATCCCCTCTTCCCCCTCCGAAACCCTCCCTCCTCCGCCTTCAGATCCTCCTCCGCGATCTTGCCGTCGACCTCCTCCTCCGCCTTCAGCCCTCCTCCGCGATCTCGCCGTCGACCTCTTCCTCCGCGATCTCGCCGTCGACCTCCTCCTCCGCGATCTCACCGTCGACTATCGTCATTCGAGTTCAGCTCTCCTCCGCAATCTCGCCGTCGACCTCCTCCTCCACCTTCAACCCTCCTCCGCGATCTCACTGTCGACTATCGTCATCCGAGTTCATCCCTCCTCCGCGATCTCGCCGTCGACTATCGTCATCCGAGTTCAGCCCTCCTCCTCTGCGATCTCGTCGTCGACCTCCTCCTCCGCCTTTAGCCCTCCGCGATCTCGCCGTCGACTACGTGAGGATAAACTTGCATAATTTGGGTCATTGAGTGGATGAGCTTACAATATATCTCTTTCTTTGTCATTTTCTTTTTTCTTTCTTTGAATGTGCACTCAATTTTATCTTGGTTTGTGGTCAGTTTGTATTATGATTTGTGCTTAGTTTAAGCTTGGATGTAACTTGTTCAGAAATTGAATATTGATGAATTCAGATTAGTAGATATTTGCAAACCAAGTGACACTTGATGGTTTAACAAGCAAACATTAAGATAAACACTCGATTTATAATAAAACTAGTTGCGCATTCTGGGAACAAGCAAACATTAGGAAGAAACATCATTGAATTCTTTTACCACAATTACAACCCTCTTCAGTTATACAGTCAACGCAACAACACTACTACTGTTAACTAACAGAGAGTAGCACGATAAAACAGAACTACGACAAAAACTTTGAGCCACTAGCTCACTGTTGTAAAGCCATATATGTCTCATAAACATCAAACAGATGGTGAAATTTTCAGCGTTCAAAGTTTCCCCAAAGTACCAAGAGAAGAGCCAAGATACCCAGAAAGCTAATGCAGATTCCCAAATTCCTTGAAATATGGAGTAAAAAGAACACACACAGATTAAGACTCTTCATTTTCCAACCAATGTCACAATTAAATAACATTAAACACATTGTTCAAATGACAACCCAGTGTTCAAATGACAACACATTAAACACATCGTTCAAATAACATTAAACCCCGTCCGATTCACCTCCAACCCCCTCAGACTCTCCAGGCTGCACAGCCTCAGTATCCCCTCCACAGGCTTCATCTCCTCTGTCACCTTGGCAAGACTAACCACATGCTTCTCCCTAGCGATGGGCATGTAGTCTCCTTGGACATGGGTCGATGTAGCCAGCTCTTTAGCAGCAGTCTCCATTCTGCACTAATAACACCATTTAGTTTCAACATCTTACAAAAAAAGACTAAAAAAGTTAATTTGATGCATTGTCAAATGTTAGGGTGCAATATATTGGACATGAAAGCTTAAAAAATGAGCAGTATTAAATGGCACATGGACCATAAGATGCCGGAGATAACAACATATCAACAAGGCTATACTATCCATACAAATATGTCACCGTCTTCATAGGAGCATATCATCCCCATCTTCACTTGATGACCCATTACCCTCTTGCAAATTTGTATCACCGCATGTAGAAGACCTACATTATAATGAATATATATATATATAT
>NC_033794.1:17337218-17379297 GCF_001876935.1 Asparagus officinalis | reverse complement strand
GACAACATAAATAATAAAAGAATTATTACTTACGGATTTGTGAGTGCCGGACAATTTCGCTTATCATGTAATTGGCCTACTTTATCATACCCGTGACAACGTCCATCTTTTTATTTTTGGCTCTAGCCATTGCTTTCTCTTTTCTTTCTTTTAACCTTTTTACCGTACCCTATTGCTCGCACTTGATCGTGTTCATTGAAACTATTTTGAAAAGTATAAGAACCATGCACACTAATACCATCATCTATTACATTACTACCTATTTGATTACTTTTCTTGGTGAAGCTTTTTACAACCATGCGGCTACTAAGAAATTGATCAATTTGCTCATTAATGATACACACTCCATCGGTAAACATCTTCCTCGTTTCTTCACATATGAGGGATTTGTCAACTAATTCCAAAATGATTGGATAAATTGACTCCGCGTTAAAAGATAAGAATTGTCAGGGGTTATCTGCATGCCTTTATTGATACGAGTCGCCGTACGAGCACCATTTGGTTGCGAAATTACCAAAAGGTGGGTTGAGAAGAAGACAACTAAAACACAAGAACAATTCAGTATGACGAAGGAAAATACCTTCTCTAGATTATGAAGAATCAATTATTACAAATCTTTTCCTCACAATCTCATTAGAATCGAGAACAACATCTCAATGCTCTCTAAATCCTAATACAATGATTAGAATCTCTCTTAATTACCTCTGATTTAAGATGATCATCTAAATCCTAATCCTTTTGATTAGGATCTCTCTTAGACCTAAAACTCTTTAGGACTACATCTGATCTCTAACCTCCTCTTTAGAAACCCTAAACAATCACTATTTATAGGGTTTACAACGTGATGACAATCTGATAAGTAATCAAAACCAAACTCTGCTAGGATTTCCCCAAACAAAAACCAAATTGGCCTGGGAAACCCTCGATCAGTCGACTCATGCTCACTAGTCGACTCATGGTCAACTCAAAACGTGCACAAACTGTGCTGGCCTGCATGAGTCGACTCATGATTTCATGAGTCGACTCAGCATAAGCATTTTGCTATTTGGAGGCGATTTCTTGAGTCGACTCATCAACCCGACAGTCGACTCATCAACCGTCAGTCGACTCATCAACCGTCAGTCGACTCATCAACCCGTCAGTCGACTCATCAGGCTGAGAACTGAAATCTTTGATTCTTCGTTCTTTCGACTCGCTTCACGCTCCATCCTATGCTCCGCCGTGTCGTTTCACACCACTATTCTCAAGGTATCATGAGAATCACCTATTCTCAAGCTCCCATGAGGATCGCTAAGCTCCCGAATCATAGAAGAAGATACACACATATCATTTATCATCATCCACTCTCCCCGATTTTGCAGACTTAGTCCACCTCTTTAAGGTGTATTTATCGGGCAATGTTTCAGCATTAATTTTCATCAAATATGAGATAATGTGCGTACATGGGATTCTGGCGCTTTCGAACTTTTTACAACTACAAGAAATCAAATCCAAGTCCTTATCGTAAACGATTTCGCGGGCTTTACTTGTTGCGAGTTTCTTTCTTTGAATTTGATACACAGATTGTTGGTTGCCCTAACAAACTGCAACTTGTAGTTAAAGCTGTCACACACTTCAGCCTCAAACTTGTAATACATCTCATTCGTATAAATATCAACCATTTGCTCTAAAAAGTCATGATTTATTCTAAGTTTAGGTTTCTTAATTATATCTTTGTGATCGACCATCAACTCCTCATGACGTTAGCGCACTAGTCCCCTGCCAAACTGTATCATAAAATTTACCAATGAATTATTTTTCAAAACAAATTTCTTAAAAAATGCATGTCCATTTTCTGCTCGTTGACTACTTGACATGTCAGTTGAGAAAACGTGATTAACATATGCAGGAATCCATCTTGACCGAAGTTCATATTGGTCTTGCAACAACTTGTTTCCTTCTAACACACATTTGTTAATCAGACTTTCCTATTGTAAATCAAATTCTTTAGGAGTCTCCGATTTCCAAATGCAAGCCGAGAACTCACTCTTATAAATACTATACTTCACTGCATCAATTTTCTCAGAAAATTTTATTAATATATGCCAACTACAATACCTGTCAATAGAATTAGATAAAGTGTTAAAAGAAAGGCTATGTATATAAATATTTTTAATAATATATACAAACTATAATACCTGTGAAAAGTATTTGGAAGAACAAGAGGGAATGTCTTAGTCATAGCTGGGTCTTAATCGGTAATAATCATTTTCAGTGCACCACCAGACGTATTTTCCAAAAATTGATTAAATAACCATACAAAATCATCAATGCGTTCACGATTTAAAAACCCACAAGCAAAAACAATGGTTTGATCATGATTGTTAACCTTCATTATTGGTGCAAATATCAGGCCATAACGATTAGTATTATAAGTAGTATCAAAGATTACAACATCACCAAAAAATTTGTAAGCCCGCCTTGAACTTGCATCGGACCAAAAACAACGAGTAATCTTTTGTTCCTCATCAGCCTCAATTTGAAAAGTAAATGAGGGATTCTTTCCTTGTTCCAATTTTAAATACTCATAAAATATTTTACCATCATGCCCCTTCAAATCAGCACGTATATCCCTTTCATGATTACACAAATCTCTTTGAGTGCACCTAATATTTTCTATACCTCCAGATTGTACTCCAAGAAAACTAAATTGTTGATGCTGAGGTATATTCACTATGGATAACTGTTTAGTTAAAGACTTTGTTACGGCTGAAACATTACGATGGGACCTTAAAAGATGAACCTTTGATGATGTTGATAACGGGTGGTTGTGCTCCTCATTAAATATAGTAACAATGTATTTTTCGGAGTTTGATTTTAAAACTACAATTTTGGCAATACAATCCTGACATAAGCTTCCTCGACGTCTTTTCTTTCCAACATCCGCGATTTTTGGAGATTTTCCTTATTTAAAATAAATATACTCCTTCCTTCTTATTTCACCACTTCCCGGCTCTTTCTGAGTTATCCAAGCCCTTATACTAAAGCCAGCTGCTTTAACATAAGCATTGTAGAATGTTACAACATCATCTATTGTGTCAAATTCTTGTCCCTTTTTTAGTCTCAACTCATCTGATACTTGAGGAGTATATGTCAAACTATCGTCATCCGAGTTTACTTTATTAGCTTCATTTTGACAGCTAGCCCCTACTTCAATGTCCAAGTTTTTCATTTCTCACAAAAGCTTCGATACCTGTGACCAAAGAGAACTAAAAATCGCCAAACACCAAAGAAAGGGACTTCAGATTTCTGTAAGCAAGAAAAAGGGAATCATCGTATGAAGCAAAACAGAGAGATGTTCGAAATCAACACTTAGAAAAAGTATCCATGACAAATGTGACTGTTGACTAATGCAAGCATTAGCAGAAAAGAAGATACATTTGCTTTGTAATATGTCAAACGTGGGAGGGCAATGAATGCATTCTGGGAGGGCAATGAATTCTACAGTTGGACATTAGTTTTAGAAGAAACAGTAAATACAGTGATTGCCCAATTTGTTACTTTCCTTAATTCATTTTCTTCCTTCTTCTGAGCATCATACTACTCTTACATGGTAATATCCATTTGTTTATCCAATTTGATTTTTTTTTCAGGCTATGATTGCAGACAACCCAATTTTCAGATAAAAAAATCTCAATATCATTGGTTTTTTGCAGATCAAAAACCCTAACACAAACCAACCGCACAAGCACAATATCCAATTCAATAAACCTTAGCCCAAATCTTAATCTCAAACTAACTCACGATCAAAAAAAACTAAAAGACACCCATTAAAATTAAACACATAAAAATGAAAACCCCAACAAAAATTCACACTTTGGCCTCTTACGGCGGAGGGGTTGGAGTTGGGAGATCTCACAGCGGAGGAGTTGGCTCGCGGAGGGGGAGGGCTGAAGGCGGAGGAGGAGGTCGACGGCGAGATCGCGGAGGAGGAGGGCTGAACTCGGATGATGATAGTTGACGGCGAGATCACAGAGTAGGAGGAGCTGAAGGCGGAGGAGGAGCTCGACGGCGAGAGGGAGGAGGGAGGGTTTCGGAGGGGAAGAGAGGATTCTTTAATTTGGGGATCTAGAGACAGAGGGGTTTTATTACCCATCGCTGACATTTTTTCAAAAAAGCCCAAAGCAGCATTAATGTGTACGCATCAATGCGTATGAGAAACCAAAGTGGATGGTCCACTCATGTTGTGTAGAGATCCTTACATGATATGAAGAGTTCTTTTATATATATAAAAGAGTGGATAGAAATTTTGGTGGACAAAGGCTTGGTGTCCACTTTGTCTACTTAAGTTGACACTAGTATTCATCCCGTGCTAAGCACGACATCCTTACAGTATTCATCCCGTGCTAAGCACAACATCCTTACAGATTATTTTTGTGCGTAGTTTTTCATCATATCATTTTTTTGTTTTGTCATGATAAATTTATCTTAAACATACTTGAAGTCCATCATATATAACCAATGAGGTTATGCAGATAGGTATTTGTTTGCAATTTATCATATACTTGGAAGTTCATATTTAAACATAGAAACATAGATAATTAAAACTTTTAACACAGATAGTTAAATCTTTTTATCCCTTCAAGTAATGTATATAGTTGTGAAGTTCAACATTATGGATCTGTTAATCATTTAACTTGACATTTAACCAGACAACTGTGATATATGATCTGATATATGCTTCTGTAAACATGTATAAATTTTTGAATAAAACATCAAATGTTTTACGTATACAGATAAAAAAGATCAAATCTATTGCAATTACATTTAACAAAAGTATAGTTGAAAACATCAAATGGCTTTGAATAAAACATCAAATGGCTTTGAATATTATAATACAAATTCTATAATAATGTTTCCTTGAAAACTTCTATCCTGTTAAAAAAGACAGCAAACTATATATACTTATAAATATATCTAAAAATTATCGGTAGACAACTTTACATGTTTAATAGATTTTTAAGTTTTCTTTCCCTTTCTACTTGCTAATTTGTTGATTGTGTTTGAATACAACTTGATTGTGTTTGAATACAGCTAAATTTGGGATGCATGGAGAATATCCACGAAGTATCAAATATCTTAAAATCCAAGCATCCAAAACATATTAAATCTGTTATCAGTGCTTTTTAGATTATCAATAGAGTAGTATATTAGCCATTGCCTTTTCAAACTTCTCAACAGGGATTAAAGCTTTCGTAAGAGTTGTACAGCTGACAACATCTGGCTTTATATCCTGCAATAGAAAAATAAAAATAACCATATGCCAAGAGCTGATAAATGGGGCTAAGCATGCAGAAAATAGTGCATAATCTTATGCTAATAAACTAAAACTATAAAAGAAATAAATCATATACTTACATTTTCCTTCATAAATTGCACTAAGGAAGAGGCTTCAACCTCCCGTCAATCTTCACCAAATGCATTAAATTAAAGAGTTAAGAACTAAAATACTACGTTTTATGTCATTTGCTCTGGATGCATTTAAATCTTTCTCTGACAGTCCCTGCAAAAGAGTGCAAACACACAAAAAAATGTGATAAGATATACATTACATGAATACACTATTAAGAAAATGTCAGAAATGCAACAAATAATTATGTCCATGATTCTTTCCAAACCTCGAAAAATAATCATGGCCAAAAAAATCCTGCCCAGGAAACTTTTTGTAAACAACAAAAAAGCAACATGTGCACAAAACATTGGTATTTACTCTATACGTGTATGCATTGCCTAATGCATTATACATCGTCGGTGATGGCTTCATTCCTCCAGCCTTCATCATCTCCAAACATTAAATCTCATTCTTAAAACTGAAAGATACAGATCAATGGGACACTGAAAGATCCATGAACAAAAAGATACAGGGAACTGAAGGTCTCTAGGATACATGAGCTAATAGCTCTATTGTGAATCCAACTCTCACACTTGCAGGAAGCTCCTTTCTTGTGATGCTTCCTGTAGCCAGATTCACACCAACTCAGAGTGATAAGTAAAACATGGGTGGAGCTTCTAAGTGGCGGAAGGAGGCCTTGGCCCCTTAAGCCTTGAGCAAAAGCCTATGAGGCAAAGTCGAAAGCCCACGTGCTACAGACTCCACAACCATTTGAATCCTGCTACGCCCTCTGAACACAGCTGGCTAGATTTCACCCAATACTCATAAGGAGCCAAGTTCATAATTTATATCACGCATGAAGGGAATAGCTGGCTAGATTTCACCCAATACTCATAAGGAGCCAAGTTCATAATTTATATCACGCATGAAGGGAATATGTTTGGAAACTATTGATGATAATTATAATTATCCATTCTACCTCCTCTAATCTCTTCATTCACTTTCTATCAATGCTACAATCAGTTGGGGACAAGAAGAAAGGAGATTGAGGTTTGTCACGATGCATTTTTAATCATTTGCAAGGCAGCACCAATGTCAAAACCGTTGATTTTGTTTAAGACATGATTAGTATTGGCTTTATAATAAAAATAAAACTAAAATTAAAAATTTAGTAATTTTCAGTCTCCCAAAAGCATGTGCTCTGTAAGATATACCAGGACAAAGAGATATCTTACAATTGCCTTGTAACAACATATACCAAGACAGAGATATCTTAATTTTGCCTTTTAACAACATATATATCAATGCAAAGAGATCTCTTCATGTTGTTTCTCAACAACTTATATCAAGATAGAAATATCTTCCCACCCTCCGAACAACATATTGAAGACAGAGATTTCTCTATAGTTGCTTGATAATATATGTCAAAACAAAGAGATATATTTCTGTTGCTGCTTAACTAACAGTAACTGAGATAAGAGAGTTAAGATTTTACCTCATGCTCTAAGCTAATAGAAAGCTTTCGATCTATCCCCGTACGTTTGCCTATAAGACAAATAGTTGTTGAGTTAAAGTAAATACAATCGCAGAATCTCAGAAATTACTTCAATCTGTGCTTACATGAAAAGGCTTCAAGACACCCTTTGATAGTACTTTCCCCAAGATTCAAACAGCTAAGGAAGATATTTATGCTGAAAGATTGCATAAGAAGAAAAAAATCAAGACAGATGATGTCAATAAAAAATGATCTCAGTTAACAGATAAAAAATTTAGCTATACATTTATGCTGGATTATATGTCAATAAAAAATTACCGGAGGATCTTCATGGTGAGGGTGACCCTTGGAAAGATTATAGATCGAAAGGATCGTGCAAGTCACGATTCCAGCATACGTTATCTTCTCCCATTTCGCAGTCTCATCTAATCAAATGACGCAAAACAAAAATAGTCAATAGAAAGATCTGAATCAGAGAAAAAGAAACCCTAAACCTAGCCCTCATTTCTAAAATTGGAAGATACAAACGAAAGGGGGAAGAAAATTGAGTGGAGAAGAAGTAGTTCCTCTTCATTTCTAAAATTGGAAGATACAAACGAAAGGGGGAAGAAAATTGAGTGGAGAAGAAGTAGTTCCTCTTCTTTTTGTTGGAAAGGACGAAGTTTGAGCCGGTGTTTGATCCCCTGCGAAGGAATCGGAGGCCTGATCAAGTCCGACCTCCTCCAACTCAATGATACTCAAGAAAATCAGGAACGATACTCAAGAAAATCAGGAACCTGAAAATCCGGCCCCCGCTCGCTCGTCCTCCTCCTCGTCGGCGTGCCTGATTTCCATGGCTCCTTCCCCAAATCGCTCGCTCACCTTCTCTCCACCTCCATCGATAAGAACTACACCGCCTGGAAGGAAGGAAAGCCTGGGAACATGGAAGCAAAGCAACGTGGCCAATTTGAGAAACGTTTGTGGGAGAGGAAAGAAGAGTGGAAGAAGCAGAGCAACTGCAGGGGAAGTTGAGAAACGTGGCCTATTTGAGTGCAACGTGGCGAATTTGAAAGAATTAAGATGAAATACGTGGATATTAAGAAATTTTACTGTTCATCCTTTGGTTTTCCTTTAGTTATAAAGGAAAGTAGATAAATTTGGAGTTTGGGACTCTTAATGGGTTTAAGGTTAAAGAGTTTGTGGGTTTAGGTTTGTGAGCTGAGCGGCATAGCTGACCATTGGAGAAAAAAGTTAAAGAAACAGAATATTCCTTAATCATTTAACACCAACTAACTAGAGACGCTAATATAACGCATTAAGATCTTTTTTTTAAGAAAAAGGTATTAAACTAATTTGGGAGACTAACATCAGAATATGAAGATTTAGGGGACTAATATCAAAATAATTAATGATTTAAGGGACTAACATAGAGAAAACCCTAAAAATAATAATCATTATTATAATTATTTTGTTGTTAAGGGAACCTTGGTCATTTTGGGACCTCTAAGGCTCTAACTAACCAAGTGAACTCCGGGTGCTGAGGCTCACATCTAATCGCACACATCACTGGGCAAAATTGGGTCGGGGAATCAAACCAAGGAACTTGGGGAACAAATTCTAGAACCCAACCACTTGAGCCACCCATTCGTGGTAATAATGATCATTGTTTTACTGTTTGGTGGAACTTCGGTTGTTATAGGTATCTAGATCTTGAAAACTTTACACTTGCTATGTTATGATATGGACCTGCTTAGAAATATATTAGTGCACAGACTATAAAAAGTGTCTGATGACACATTTTTTGTGGCCCTTTCTTTCGCAGCTATGGTATATTTTGTTGCTTTTAACTGATGTTCATGTTGAGTTATATGCTTGTTTTGCTATTTTGTAGCATGTTGTTGAAACTTCGGCTAATTAGATATTGCAAAATTTATAACCCCTTAATCAATTTTTGTAACTCGTTAGACCAGTATTGTAACCCGTTGGTGAAGTTTTGTAACTCATAGTTCCGAAAAAAATTTGTAACTCCTTTAAAAAATTTTATAACTCCTTAAACCAGTTTTGTAACCCCTTAATCAAGTTTTGTAACTCTTACTTCTGGAAAAAAAATTTATAACCCCTTAATCAATTTTTGTAACTCGTTAGACTAGTTTTGTAACCCGTTGTTGAAGTTTTGTAACTCATAGTTCCGAAAAAATTTTGTAACTCCTTAAAAAGATTTTATAACTCCTTAGACCAGTTTTGTAACCCCTTAATCAAGTTTTGTAACTCTTAATTCTGGGAAAAAAAATTTATAACCCCTTAATCAATTTTTGTAACTCGTTAGACCAGTTTTATAACCCGTTGGTGAATTTATGAGATTGATAGTAATAGAAATAGTTGAGCACTTCCTTATTAAAAAAAAGGTTGAAGTTTATACTTATAGTATAGTTTGTACTTAAAAAGTATAACTGAATATGCGTTAGAGATAAATTGCTATAAAAACTTATAGTTGAAACCTTAGCCAAAAGAAAAGATAAGATAAAATGAAATGTTATGGGCAGTTAAACTTTGATTACAAAGTTGAATTAAGAAGTTTTGGCTGTAATTACTTTTTTGCTAGGATTAATCCTTACCGAAATTTAAATTAGATTCCAACACTATCTATGTTACAAAAGAATGAAGGGCAACAAAATTTTTCTATATCCCTTTTGGAGTACTTATAGCTTTGTGTGCTGCCTTTGTTTTGTTGCACCATCTCCAACAAAATTTTGGGAATAACTACGTTACTATGTTACTATGTTACTTTTCCTTTTATTGCTGCAGAAAACCTTTTGTCAATTAAGGGAGTCAATGCAGTTTAAGGGTTTGAGTCTTCCTACTTAAAAGTGTGATCACAGTTCATACGTGGGAAAGGTTATGTAAATAAGGTTGATAGAAATGGTGAGTATAAGGGGTTGTACGCATGAATCTTCACATGTTACTGACTTCGCAAGTTGTCAGAGGATGAGATCTTTGTTGCATCTATCCAGTGTAATTGACCAACCAAATTTAGGAATGTTTGTCCTTCAAGCAGAGAAGCAGTACCATGAAAAGGTTGTTGATCAGTCAGTGGGCAGGGGGCACGGAGATGTTTTTTGAAGCTATATCAGTTAACTGCCATATTGCAATTATAAGCAGTATTCTCTAAACTTGATCATAGTAGTGTATAGCAACACGCACATCACATGTGTAGCAAAAGGAGGGAGATGCAGGCAAGAGACATTGCGGGGGTTATGAGGGTTTAGATGGAATAACGGTGGAAGATACAAGTAAAGGAGAAGGAGGAGACCTAAAGATGCTCAATTCAAAGCACTATTCGATTGATAGTGGTATATGAGAAAGGAGGATTTGATCTTATAGTTGATTGTGTTGTATTCTTGATGGGTCTATGCAGTAAGTTTTGGGCCTTTCATCTAAATTCATCGTTTGCTTTACCAGGACGTGTAATTGGAGGTTTGCTGACTAATAAGATGACATGTTTGTTCATAACTCATGATGTGAAAACTATCATGTATGATTGATATTAGTGAAAACGTGGTCTTATTTACAATACTTGAAACAGTTCAGCTACCCAAACACTTCAACCATAATGACCATTTACCTCAACCTTGAGCTGACATGAGTATGCATATGTATAAAGGACAAATTAACCAAATCCCCTTAAAAGTATTGGTGAATTGTCAACTTCCTCTCTAAAGCATCAGTTTTACCTATTTTCCCTCTTAAAGTATATGTACGAGCCCAATGTGGTCATTTTCTCAGCCAACAGTCTAATATTCGACAGCTCGATGATGCGTCACTTTCTTTTGTTTTGCATTTCTCTGCAGTTTAAAAAATATTTTGCAATTTCAAAAGGGGGGATGAAGGGTAACAAGTATAGGGTGAAAGTGGTTGGGAATTTTTTGTTTTAGGGAAAGGGAGATAGACTGATAAAAACCCTTAGGTTGCGTTTGGGAACTAAGATTTGGATTTGAAATATTGATTTAAAATCAAAGGATTTTAAATCTAGAATTTGAAATCCATGATTTGATAGAATCTTTTGTTTGGATGTCCTCCTTAAAAAAATTTTATAACTCCTTAGACCAGTTTTGTAACGCCTTAATCAAGTTTTGTAACTCTTAATTCTGGAAAAAAAAAATTTATAACCCCTTAATCAATTTTTGTAACTCGTTAGA
Organism: Asparagus officinalis; assembly: GCF_001876935.1. Classification (NCBI taxonomy): domain Eukaryota; kingdom Viridiplantae; phylum Streptophyta; class Magnoliopsida; order Asparagales; family Asparagaceae; genus Asparagus; species Asparagus officinalis. The sequence goes on along the minus strand of NC_033794.1, from coordinate 17,368,256 downwards.
CTAGTTTTGTAACCCGTTGTTGAAGTTTTGTAACTCATAGTTCCGAAAAAATTTTGTAACTCCTTAGACCAGTTTTGTAACCCCTTAATCAAGATTTGTAACTCTTAATTCTGTAAAAAAAAATTTATAACCCCTTAATCAATTTTTGTAACAGGATTTGAAATCAAAGATTTGAAGTATAGTGTTTGGATACACTTTATTATACATGAACTTGGATTTCAGAGATAAAGGAGAACCATTCTGTGAACAATTTGTGACATATACACATAGTTAACTTGGAAATTCCGTCTAGGTTGCTCTTTTTCCCGCAAAAAAAAATCTTTTAAAACGTGATTCCCTATACATTACATTACATTCACGATACATATAAATACATGATTCCTGTACATTTAATATACACATCCAATCCAATATAATCAATACTCATATCCAACACACACATCCAACAATCCAATCCAAAATACCATCCAACAATCCAGTCCAATATACACATTCAACAATCTATACCAATATCCAATTCAGTAAAAATTTATATTATCTGAATATTTATAACATATACACTAACAATATCAAGTCCATCCATAACACGAGATGAATAACATAGAGTACACGGCATGAATAAAAGTAAAGTACTATTACAAATAAAAAGTTGTTTATTACATTAAAAATAAAAAAAACCTCACATCTCGTCATCGTCGGCAGCATCTCTATCCCTCGTACGAAAACGAGTGATGCTCCCTCCAATGTCTCCAGTGTCTCTAGTCTGAAGGTCCAATTGATTATATTTTAGAATTATGTGAAGGTCTGAAGGTCCAATTGATTATATTTTAGAATTATGTGAAGTTTGATAATATATTAAACAAAATTGATGATATATTGTTGAATACGTAAATATATGTCCAAGTTTGATAATATATTAAACAAAATTGATGATATATTGTTGAATACGTAAATATATGTCCAGCAAAAAAACTGATGATAAATTGTGGAAAGTATTTGCTAAAACAACAAGCATGAGTGCAACCATGTTTTGAATGTAAATGAAAAAAATATTTTGACCTGTATCCAAATAATGAAAAATCCTGAAATCTGATTGGCCTCTCCCTATAAATTCTGAACGTATATCTGATTGGCCTCTCCCTATAAATTCCATGTTGAACCCAAAATTATGAACAGACTCTACCATCACCCTATAATCCTATTAACTTTGTGCATGCTTAGCAACAGGAGAAGGGTAATAACCCAGCTTAAGAATGGAGGCACAAAGTACAAATCTACAGATGATAAGCCCTTCGGAACATCACTCTTGTTACTCACAGACAATCGAGTTCAGGGATTAGTGAACATCAAAAGAGTTATCCTCAGGAACCTCTTTACTAGCTTGTGTTGTACTTTGGTAGAATTGATAAATCATACTGCAAGTCTTTCATTGTTCTTTCTATAAGACCAACAATCATGGGGGAAATGCTTTCAAAAACAAAACAAATAGGAAAGGAAACATGAACACTTCTAAAGTCTAATGACATTTGATTCAGAAATCTACTTTTCCCTGTTCTTATACCAAGTTAGTACACAGTTCATACAAAGAATGAACTTACAAAGTAGTGATATCTAATAATGGACCAAGCATATTCTTACCATAAATTTTACTAGAATGCTTCAAGTATTTAATATGACAGAGAGAACATACCTGATAGTGGGCTAGAAGATCAACATATCTACGGATAAGAGAAGTGAATTGTACATAACTAGGAACACCAAGAACGCCATGACGAATCGGTTTCTAAAAATCCATCCCTGCTGCACGCATAATTCTAACAAAAGTAGCACTCCTGACAGGTCCTTCCGGGAGATGGGAAAATGCTGCTGATGATATATTTGACTGGGGTTGCCCCTGTATGGTAAAGGAATATTATGCACTATCAACATCAGAAAACTTTTATACAACATTCATTCACATGATTGGTGTGTTCCATTGAAGTTGAGAACAACACACCCTATCAGAGTCGGTAACTAGCAGAGAGAAAAAGGTGAAATGATACATTCTAATACATGCCACAAGTGGTAGGGTAAGATGTTCGTCTCATGGTCAGTCCCAACAGGTAAGGGCAAGGATGTTGCTCCTCCAGACGATGGAATATGAGACCGCTTCAGGGTGGAGGAATTCCTTAAGAAGCTATGCCTTCAGGAAAAACCATAAACACCCATAAACTGAGGAGGAAAAAACCTCCTCCGTCACCACAAAGATTACGAGTTAACAAAGAATCAACAAGGAAGAACCAAAAGGACAAAAGCAACATCCCACAAAGAATAACAAATGGGTGAGTTGCAATTTACAAGTCCAAAGAGGTACCAATGGTAGTAATGTTAGTGTAGTTGGAAGGCGTAGGATATTATTTCAAACACATTCTATATGCTTCCAGAGGCACTTGTAGGCACCCATAAAAATTAAACTTCAATCAACCAAATATAGAAAGGGAAATTACAAAACATCAATTAGAAGCATCAAGACAATACTATTATGCTCAGAATCACAAGAAGGTGATTTGTGATAATATATCTACAACTTATTTTTGCATAGGTATCCTAATGCAACCATTGTTGACCATAAATATTCATATTCTCAGTGCCTGTCCCAAGCTAATATAAACGAGGTTTGTGCTGTTGGTTAGCCGGCAGCCAACATAAAACCTAGTAAAAACTACGTGAAATGAATCCTACATCGTTCTAATTCAATCATTATGTTCAAAACAAACTCTACTCGCGTCGAATTGATTTCTTTGTATTCACAATAATCATCAAGCACACATTCAAGAAACTATATTAGCACATGTATACCTTAAAAGTACATGTAGACACCGTCCTTTCGGCGAAAAGGCTTGCGCTGCCTCACAATGACGGCAGACATCACCTTCTTCCTCAAATCAGGCTTTCCTTTCTTCACTTTGGCCATCACCATGTCGCCGACACAAACCGACGGCAGCCTGTTCAATCGCCCCTTGATACCCTTCACCGAGATGATGTATAGGTTCTTCGCTCCAGTGTTATCGGCACAGTTCACGGTGGCAGCGCGGCATCCTGAACTGTTCCCGGCCGATCCTCGCCCTAATTAATCAATTCAGTTTCAACTACTATTGAAATCGCTAACTATTCAACAATCTACGATGAAAAGGGGTTTCTTTGAAATGAGATAACTGTAAAAGTAAATTATTTTATCCCTGAAAATGAGAATTTGAGGTGGAATCAAGAGGTACATATTTAAGAGCTGATTAATCACATAATCTCCAATAAATTGGAGTAATTTCCATAAAGCAAACAACTGCTGATCAATCGAGTTCAGGGTTAGAGCTCAGCGTACCTTGTGATCGAGCTCCAAAGCGAACACGGCGATGAGGAAGAAGGAGCAAGCGACGAGGGGGAGAGATCGGACGGTCGGAATCATCGGGCCGTTGGATCTAGGGTTTCTACGAGAGAGGAGAAAGGGGGAGACCTAAACCCTAGATCAGATCTAGGTTTAGACGAGAGAGGAGAAGGGGAGAGAGGAGAGAGAGAACTTGAGAGTGGATCGGGGATCGGGACTGTGAAATGAGAGAGGAGTCTGTATCGGGATTTGGTAAATACCAAGGATCAGGGTGAGATTTGAAATATCTATATCTGGGCTTTCAGATTCTTCTCTTTCAAATGATTTGATTTGAAATCTCAGCCCAATTGAAAACCCAAACTAGAGATTTGGATTTGAAATACCCTGGATTTTAAATCCATGGTCCAAATCTAAGTTCCCAAACACAACCTTAAAGAAATGTAAAACAACAAGATCAAGTCATCAAACTGTTAAATATTTGCTTGTGAGCTCTTAAAATGGCCACACTGGGCCCATAAGCATAATTTAGGGAGAAATTATGTAAATTGATACTTTGAGGCTAGAATTGAGTGTTCACCAATACTTTGGGGGAGAATTAGTCATTTTTCCCTATAAAAAATTACGAGGTTATGATCCCTAGCAATAATTGTGGAATACTGGTTGACTATGACAGGGTTAAATGTGGAAGAGAGAACTTGGAGGTTTGAAGGGGAAATTTTATGTATTCAATCCAACGAAAAAGAGAAAATGACGAGTTTGAACAATTTCTTCTTTAACTAAAGGTCTCCCGAGGTCGTGCAATTTTGTAGAACAAATTCAACATCTGAGCCCAAATGCACAGACTAAAACTAAGATATAACTAATAATTATTTACCTGGGTTGTTTGCTGCCATCGGTAATATTAAAACTAATATTTTGCTGTCCTCAGCAATATTGTCAACACTCAACTTCAGATGATGAGTGTGTTTGGCAACTAGTCAAAGCGGCTTATAAGCCACTAAGACCTATTTGGTAAACAGTTTATTTTGGCTTATAAGCCGAAAATATATAAGTTGGGGTAACTGAGCTTATCTTTTGGTGGCTTATAAGCCATATAGTTTGACCGAGTAAAAGACCATATTAGCCCTTACCATTTAAGAAATCTCCAAAACCCTTTTTGGTTATTTTAACAAAAATGGTGGATTATATTTGCCAAACACTTCATGATTTGAAATGGCTTTTAATCCACTAAATCTTCTAAACACTTTTGTCTTATGATCCATTGGATTATAATCTATTTGTGGATTATAAGGCAACGCAATTATAATCTAAATTTGCCAAATATGGCCTAAGCTGTTTACTACTTGGTGAGAAAGAAGGTTCTGGATTTTACCCTTCTTACTCTTCAATCTGGTATAGAAATTATATTAGCCCTATGGATGCCGTTCACAATCTTATAAAGGAGTTAATTGATCTTACCGATATGACTAGGTCTGGTTATGCTTTTCAAGATGAAGATTGTTCTTATTCAGAAAATATAGCATCAACCATATCCTATTCTTAAATTAATTTATTATCACTATTTTGGATAGGTGGATTTGTCGAAATGTCATGGTGGGATCCGGCAATATGCGACCTTGCGATTTCAAAATGGGCAAGCTGTTGGCTTCTCTTCAAATTTATAGATGCATGTACAATTTTGACATAAGGTATTATCTTTATCGCGCTCTTTACACTTTTAAGACCTCTGATAAGATTGTTGTACTATAAGGATGCACAATTATTTTACTCTCATTTGTTTTTGAGTTCAAGCGCTACATTTCTGCATCTAAGTCCTTTCCCATTTTAATATGTAAACTGCACAGTGCATGCAGCTAAACATCAACTTAGCAGGTGGCTGCTACGGTTAAGAGCAAAATTTAGATTTTATACATAATAGTTTTATTTCAATCTTATCCACTTGTTTACTTGATTCCAATTCTTGCATAAAGCTCAATACAGTGCAAAATAAATCTCAGTTTCTAAATTAAATTGATACCAGAAACTGTCATTGTGTTTCTTTCTTTGATCATATTAACTACAAGCATAGATAGAAATATATAACTTTTGAAATCTTTATTAGTCAACAACTTCACAAAATTGTGAAAATCCAAGACAACTTCTTATGGGCGTAGCTTTAATTGGCAATCGTTTGTGTTTATGTGTGTTTATATTATATGAAAAAAACATGGGTATGGAGGTGGCAGCCTATTTTGGTGAATGAGCTACCAAGAGATAGAGCAATGGTGAGACCCACCCTGCCAATCTCATAGGAGCAAGTGGACCTCACCATTCTTGTCCCTCGAAAGCTTATTCTGCTAAATGAGGTAGCAACTCATATTCAGTATCCCATACACACACATACGTGCGCCCATCCACACACACACCCACCTGCACTCGCCCGCTCATCCACACACACGGAGACATGTGTACACACATGTTTTGTCATATGCATGTGTGTATGAATGTAAACACATGCATGCATACGCATAAACACAAAATTCTTAGTAAAGCTTGATTTTATGTCACATAAAACTTGCACAAATGGTTTCAAATATGTAAATCTCTTGGTACTTATAACCCTATTTAGGTGGCGTTCTCTTGGAATTTGGTTTGTAGAGTGATGATGTACTTTTGTTGGTGTAAATGATGTACTCTAAAGTAATCTCCCACTATATCTTCATGTCAGATGAGATATATTATTGATATACATACACCAGTTTGATGTGCTGCTTACATATATCAGTATCTGTGCAGTTTAATCTAGTTATAGCCTAATACTTAAGCCATGAAGAATGGAAAAGAATGCCCCGTTATTGCACAATCATACTCCTGTAAGTGTATGGCCATGAGGTTGTTTTTCTTGCTGGCCAATCAGTCTTCTAATACTTGTGAGAAGACTTTTTCATCTTATCTGGGTCTTGAGGATCAATTTTCGAGGATAAAGTTTAGATCTTCTTTTCTTCTACATTTTTAACACATATTCATCAATATAAGATAAATATTTTGCACCCATATAGATCATACCATGCTCCTAAAAAGGAATCCAATACACACATGCATTAGGACTTTAGATGGAATTTTCTGAAATCCTGGTATTGATTGTTCTTTTATATCAAATTCTGTTAGATTACCCGTTTTTAAAGATGGAGCATCAGATTCCGGTACATTCAAGAATGTCCTTCGCTGTGGAATTGCTCGTCATGCCAAAGAGCTTGAAAGTGCCAAAGCCTTGGTAGATGGGAAGTTGGTGAGATTAGTTTATCTTAAATTTGTTTCTGGTCCATGACTTGTATGTTGTTTCCAGGTTTGATATTGAGCAATTAACTTTGTATGTCTACTGTTGGTGTGCTGGTAGCAATTTGTTTAGCTAGTTTGTCATATCATTCTGAGATTGTTTTTGTATTTTCAAAATTTCCCTTTTAGCTCTTAGCCTTGCCATCATGTTAATTATGAAGCTATATTTTCCCATTTTTTATGTTAAAAAATAATCAAATAATTCTAGCTAACGCTGTTACTATCCCTTGTATTTTATGTTATTACACAGAACCATGATGTTACAATTTGATTTCTCTTGCTTCGTTTTGTCTGAATTTTACGCTTATCCAGAGACTTAGAGGTAGAATATATAGTCGTCTCTCTCTCTCAATGAATAATTCTCAAGCCAACTTCTTTATGAAATATTGAAATTGAGTACTTATGGGTTGTTATTAGAAATGATATATTTTAAATACAACTTGAATACTATTAAGATCATATTCTTTAATTAAATAGGAATATCTATTTGAATTTGGTATCCATAAACTATTAAAATGTTGGATCTAGATCCTCTCCAATTAGGTAGTAATTGGAAAGTGTCCAATTCCTCCAATCATTACTGCACATTTCAAATTTAACTAGACAAGATTAAACCATGTAGGATTCCACTATTGTGATAGTGGTTTTCAAAAAATCATGGTTTTTAAGATCATAGTGGTTTGCAAGACAATAGTGATATCATACATAGCCTAATCTCGTTCCTTGAATTTGAAATGAACGGCAATAATTGGAGGAATGAGACACACTCCAATTACCACCTAATTGGAGAGGGTCCGAACATCAAAATTTCCATTGGAAAAAATGTTAGATCAAATCAATTGCGATTAATCTTTAGTAATAAGCAGATATTTGAAGGAAAACTGGATCTAATTTCAGATTTGGAGAAGAATATTTGAATTTCAATTTCAAACAGAAGATTGTGGAAGAATAACATATGAGCATTTCAACATCCATTCCCTCCACTTCCACTCCAGCTCTAATTACAACGAACTAATTTGAATGTATTTTTCTTCCCCTTGTGTTCCTATGTTAACACAATTCTAATTATTCTTGCATTGGGCATGTGTTCAGGCATATTGCATTCAGAATGCAGCTAACATTTAAATTTAAGGAAAAATATGCATTCTCAAGTGGCAATGTGAAGTTATAGTTCTTAAATTTTATTTAGTAATTAACTAGGCCAGTGCAACTTTGGGTACTGTATCTATGTCCGACCATTTTCTATGCTGAAGTTTTGCTGGCTTCTTCAGAGTATTGACCTACCAGTTAGACAATAACAAAATTACTTGATGAAAAAAGGACAGTTTATTTGTATGATTTACTGATTTTCTGTTTAAACCTATAATGAAGGTGGCAGAAGACCAACACATAACTTCAGAGGGCACACATAATGTTGAATTGCTTTTGCCATTTGTGAGTGATGCATATACTGGAGGTGAGTTGGGATTTTGACTGGTATGAGATATATGCACTTGACCTCTTCGTAAATTTAATAAGCATAAGCATTAGCACCATTTTGTGTACTTAAGATTATTCTTTTTTTTCTTGATCTCTTTAGAAAGGGCTAATACTGTCTAATTTCCTTTAAAGCATCCAGTTCAAATGAAGTTGCTGGGCTGGTTGTCTTCACCGGTTCTATATGTGCTTCAGCATATTTGGGTCCAAAAGAATCTGCATCACAAGCGATATGTGATTTAAAGGTATTTCATATATCTGAAAATTATCTTAGTCGATTTTGAAGTATTGAGGAGTTCTCACATTATCAACAGACTGGTAGCTTACTGCAGATGCCTTCTGATTCTATTGTGTACCCAGTTTAGGTAGTTCGTACCCAATTAGGTCGTGTTCATATGTTGTTCACATGTAAAAAATCCTTCAAAATTAACATTTTTTTAGAAAATTTGTGATGGAGCACTTGGCGATCTCACATTTGTATTTAAAGTTCTGCTTTGAAGATACATATGAGCAATCGTTCATTGTATTACTTTCTTAACTTCCAAATATATTTATCCAAAATAAGCGAGTTACGAAAAGTTGAACTGAAGATTTGATGGTTCTGATGGACATAATCAGTGTTGTAAATAGCGGCCAATAGCGGGGCTATAGCGGCGCGAATAGCGGTCGCGGCCCTTCAGCGCTACGTGTAGGGGTTTCGCGGCTGGCTTAAGCGGGAAAATCCGCTATTCATTCGAATAGCGCGTAAAAGCGGATTTTAGCGGGTTAAAAGCGGATTTTCGCGGTTTAAAGCGGATTTTCACGGTTAAAAGCGGTTAAACCCGCTATCACACATATTATGATGCTATATTTCTTGAATTTCTTCATAGTTCATTCATACAACAAGCCTACTAATTGTTATTTACTGATAATACAAGAAATTTACAACTAATTGAATTTTTAGATTTTTTATGAATTTTCTTATTATTTAGGATATTTAAATATATTTAAATTTAACCGCTATTTGACTGTGCGCTATTTGCCGCGATTTCGCCGCAATAGCCCGATATAGCCTTAGCGGTACCTCGCCGCGACGCGCCGCGATCCGCTATCAGCAACCTTGGACATAATAAAGTTGAATCCGCATGAACAGCCAGGGTTAGGTACTCATATGTAGTGATTATTTTACAGGGCTATTATTCCACGTTTAGTTTGTCTCTACGTCTAGCATTTTTTTAATGTTACCCTGTTTTTTATGCTGTGGAGCTCTCATTAAGTATGATCTTTCTTGCACTATACCCTTTTGTGCTATTAGTAAAATATTAACCTTAATAAAAAGTGCATGTAATGGGTGATTGATGACTTAAGTGAAGAGCAAAACTAAATCGTCCTCAACCCCATGTATGCTTCATTTCCCTTCATAAACCAGGGGATATTAAACATGGTGCATACATGCCGCTGAAAATATGGCTATATCATGTTTCACAACTACTTGTGTTATATGTATTTACTGCAGTGATTAATCAATTACAGCATCTTTTGTTATCACTTAATTATCTTTTAATAACTGTCAGCAGATTTATGTCATTCAATAATTATCGTGTCTTATTATTATTGAACTAATTTCAAATCAAAGAGCACGATGGGAAGAGAATGCCTATACTATCTTTACGCATCAACTTCTTCATGACTTGTGAATTTGTGACGTTGAGCTTATTTACTGTGTAAAGACCTTAATGCCTATGCACATTGTATGATCTTGTTAGTACTTGGCTCTATAAGGAGGTAAATTGATGCAGATGCCTAGATTTTTTATTTTTATTTTTCCTTCTGTATCTATTTGAATCTTGTACAGTCATTAGTTCGCTTTGTGTATGATTTTAGGAGTGTTGCTTCTGAAACACCTGTTTAATTTCTAGGGAAAACCTCCCATCTTTCTTCTTGCTAATATCATTTCGATAAAATGTTGTGGTAACCTCTCTTACAGGGAGATATAGTGTCAAGTATGCGAAGTAGACTTGATATCATATGTGATGATGCAGAGGATAAAGTAACTATGGCTAGTGATCATGTAGGCGAGTCAACTGGTGACACATTAGCTGGGAAGGCCATCCATCAACTTAATCTACAGGAGTTGAGGTAGGCTGACTCTTAGATGCCTTTGGTGTGCATAAATGCAATCTAATCTAAACAACAGTTGATTATATTTCACTCTCATCACTACCCATATATATTATTATCATTCAAGTGCAAATGGCACTTGCTCTCCTCTTATAAATCCATCTTTCTATTTGGCTGGTTAACTTCACAGTTTTCTTGGTGGAATGTTTCCGTATTAGTCTATGTAGCAGACAAATCGACTACTTTTCAATCTGCAAGGTGTTTACTGTTTCTTTTTTATACAATTATGAAAAACAGTGCCTGAAAATAAATTAAATTATGTTGATTACGGTGTATTTTTCCTCCAGTTCATAGTGACTACATATTCATATCATTATTAGATCTGTCAAGCATTTCATGCACATAATTTGCTTGCATTTTGGTTAAGAAGTACTTTAGATGTCTATTATTTAGTACAATATCCATGTTCCTAAGCACCACTGTTCTGATTGCGGCCTTAGGATTTCTTGACATTTTAAATAAGTGGCGATCGAAGTGCTTCATGCATTTAAGAATTATTAGTCGTTGTCTATGCCATACTTTTGATAGTTCTATTCACTAGATCAATTTTAGCAAATTACTCCTACTCATTCTTCTAGCTCTTGTTTATGTGTAAATTTTTATGCTCATGACATTGTAACCCATTTCATATGCTGTCTGTGAAACTTCACTGGCTCACTGCACGCTTTTGTCAACAGGAAACCTTATTGCCTCACATTTCCTAGAAGAGTTTTTGTTCCTTGGCAGTCCGGCATCTTCATCTGTGATTACCTGCAACCAATGGAGACTTTTGAGGTATGTTTTTCTTCCACTTGTTATATTAGTTAAAAGCAGCAGTGTTTCCTTTTTTAGTCGAATAGTTGAGTCGAATAGTTGGGCTTTAGACAAGAATAAAGAACTTTTCTTTCTATACTTGAGGGAATTTCTCCCCTTTAGAATATAACTGAATATTGAATATTAAAAGTGATAAGTTTAAAGGATAAATATTGCCTATTCAATCTAATTTATTAGGTTAGTTTAGCTATTTTTCTGCTGTCTTGGCTTCACTCAATTTTACACTGTGCGTTATTTTCATTTTTAATAAGAAGAGTAAGCTCCTACCTTGTTCCATGAATAAGACCCCAATCAAACGGCCCTGTTTCTTGAATAGGACTACAATGAAACACACAACTTTAGACTTGTAAAAAGAAAAGGTTAAAAAAAAGAGAGACTTAGCTCTCCCTCCCTCCTTTCCTCCCTCTCACGCACACACGATGTGGCACAATGAGACCTTACTGTTGGTAGAAATCTTAGATATTTAACATGCGCTTGCAGTTTCAGTAACAAGTATTTTCTTGAAGTAATGTACTTTGTATAGAGATTTTTTGAGATCGTTTGTTGACGTACTAATCAAAATCAAGCATCCTTATTGCATTTTTCTTTCATTCTTTATAGGATCTAAAGGACCGGTGTAAAGAGATGATGGCCATGGAATCTCCAATCGAAAACTCTGAAATATTAGAACCAGAAACCGAAGCTCCCTCTATAATGGCAAAATCTTTCTGGGACATAATCCATGAAGATCCAACAAGTGCTGTAATAGAATCCAAGAACACGACGAAATCTACTGAAAGAGATTATGGTGGAAAACCAAAAAGCTCGGGTTTCAATCTTGTGACTGCTATTTTCATTCTTGTGCTTGCGCTCTTGTTGGGATATGCGACTATAGACTTTAAACCGGTGAAACCAGCTCATTAAATACTGGCTCCAATTTCCCTCCTTTTGTACTGGTACTCTTGTATGTACATGAATATCATCTTGGAGATTACCTCCAATACAGGCGATCAACTTGATTGGCTATAAATTTGTGTAGAATGAATTTTGTGGTGTTTATGCTGTAACTTGTCTTACAAACTCGTAAGTGGTCGGGTTGCTATTTGCTTTTTTCTATAATTCCTCCTATATTACAATTTTGTTTATAAGTGAGGTATATCAATATAATTATCGATATAAATTCCTCTTTTCAGTTGACGGTCATGACAGTGATATTAACCTCGATTATTATGTATGCGTTAAAATGTACTCGGCTTATTTTGTTGAATTGAATTTGAATTCTTTCATCTGTGTCTTCTACATTTTAGATGGATGGAGTTCTAGAGGCGAAAGCACTACAAAAACCCATTGTCTGGAAGCTGGGTGCATATACTTTTGGTTTTCCATTTTTGCCCTCTGACTATTTCTTTTATTACTATTTCTCACAGCTTCTAAGCTAATAAGAGTCGAGGGTAGTTTGAGAAAAAGTGGTGACAAATTTCAGCTACTACTGTAGGGTGTTTGCATTCTTTAGTTGCCTTCATTCAAGATTTTTGTTCTCATGGTGACGAGACAGCAAACAGGGATATTTTTTGAAAACTGCAGAGATGCATCAAGAGCAACATAATGATTTCAAGCTCTTCGCTCTTGTCACAGGTGAAAGTGAATATTTTTTTCGTTAATTGGCTATATTTCTTGAATTTTTTAGCATTAAACTTAATATCCCTCCTAAATTTCAGTATTTGTTTTAGATAAACATGCGTTAATTTGTTTCTATCATTTGGAAGGATAACCCGATCTTTATCGATTCCTGTGAATCTTGAATTGCTAAATGATTTCATTCTAATCATCTTATAATCTAGAGCTTTTTGAACAGTGAATACTTATCGTATTTTTAAAATTGTTAGATGTCATTTTAATCGTTCTTTAAACGAAGGGATTGTTACAGTTTGTTTTTGTTTCCTGTTGATATTTTTGTGCTTAGGGGGGGTTAGTCATTTAGAACTTAAAACTGGAACTGTGATAATTTGTGGGATAAATTTTTAAGGTGTTAGTCACATAGAACTAGAAAATGAGATATTTTTTTATAGTGTTAGTCAAGTAGAACTTTTGTAGAACTAGAACTGTATTATTTTTTTTGTGCGTTAGTCAAGTAGAATTCTACTAGAATTAGAATTGGGATAATTGGTCATAATTATCCCACAAATTATACTACCTATATATATAACCATAAGTTCTCCTCTCTCAAATTATCCCACACATTGGAAAGAATACAATTGGGAAAAAAAAAGTGAAACGCCGCCTCCCTCCCTCTTGGTTAGTTTCTCCGCCTAGAAAATTTCTCTGCTATTAAGTCAATCATCCGTTCATTTTTTTGTCTTTACTTTGGTTTTTTTGATGATTAGATCTTTTATTATTATCTTCAAGATGTATTACTTTATTGATAGCTTTTTAACGTTAAATTACTTTATTATTATTTGTTTGATCTAAGTTTTCTCTCCACAACAGTGGTTTAGGTTAAGAATATAGTGTTGGTGGGTTAGTGCTAAAGATATGCGGGCTATTTATGTTTTTTTTATAAGTTAGAAAGCAACTTTACGATCACATTGATGATTAGATGTTGAATAGTTAATGGTGATATCTATTATTATTAAATCGGCTCAGTAAATTGATTGGGATATTTATAGTTCATCTGTCGATCATCTGTTTAGCGGTCATGGATGATTCCTGTGTACATTTCATTTATTTGCTGATTTGGTTTCAGCGATCATGATGAGATTGGTCCAAAGGGTTAATGGCTGAAAAATGCTTATTTTTCTTTCTTTATGATGTTATGAGATTTGAACTTCGACATTTATGATCCTCCGCTAGAAGCTCCACGAAATGTTGCTGATGCAGACGATGACTCCGATAAAGAAGACGAGTTATAGACTCAACGAGCAGCTATAGGAGCTTGGAGAAATTCTATGGCAGATGTCATGTGGGATGATAGAAGCCATGTGGGATGATGAAAGTCGAGTCACTCTAGGGATTTAGATTTTTATTTATTTGTAAATTATTTTATTATTTGAGATGAATAGTGATGCTTTATTGCATTATAGTTTATAGTTATTACTAGAATTTGCTTATCAATATTATATTATTTTTAATATACAATTATTAACAATAGTAATTTATACCCACCATTACCCCCACCAAATTATCCTACCAAATTATGCAACTTCATAATATTATCGATCATTATCTCACCAAATTATCCTACCAAATTATCCCACTTTAAGAATTACCCATCATTGTTCCACTAAATTATCCCAGTGTTAAAATATTATCCCACTTTACCAATTATCCCAGTTCTACTTAAAAAGTTCTAGGTGACTAACCCCCCCTTATAGAAATGAACTTGAGATCTTATACCAATTAATTAAGATCTTAACTAGAATCAAGGTTTTAAATATCGTTTGTTAGGTATTTATCGAAAATTCATATCGGATGGTGGAAATCAGGGATGGTTTTTTTTTTTTTTGAAAATGATCTTTTTTGTTGAATAATTAGCAAAACCGACCGTTTTGCTAATTATTTAGCAAAAACGACATAGAGGTGTAAAACCCTAAAAATTTGAATATCTTGTGATAAATAATAATAAATAGGTTATATGGTGATAAATAACATATTTTGATGTTTGAATATGCTAGGAATTGATTTGAGATCAATTCAATATAGACATGTGAATATAAGAGTGCAAATGCACAAAACATGCACGAAGGAAAATCTGAGAAAAATGACCAGTTAAGAGTTTATATATTTTACACACCGATATAGTTAGAATCTGGAAAAACTTAAAACCAAAGTTATAGGTCTCTTCAAGAGCTTTCCAACAAATCTTAGATCACCTCATTCCAAGGACGGACGAGAAAGTTACAGCCAAAATACCGAAGGTTGTTTTCCTAATCAGACTAGGTTTCCAGGTTTTAGTCAAACATGTTTGTTTCGGGTTTGCCTCTATAAATACCTGTGTTTTTCATAAAAATTCCTCTATTTTATCATATCTCTGAATCCTAGCAGCCACCCTCTCCCCTAAAAAATCCTAGATCTTTTTCTTATGAGTTTTGAGAGCTTTGTGAAGAAAATACCGACGCGAGGGCGAGATCATCGACGTGTGGCGAGGGAAAACGAATTGTTTGCACGTTTGGATCGCTTTCTGTTTGTTTCAGAGGCTTGCACACGAGATTAAGGCAAGATCATCTGCATCCAAACTCATCCTCATAGTTTTAATGATTATTAAAATATTTAATCGATGTTTGCATGCTTAAAGTTTAACCCGATATGAAAAAGATTAGACTTTTGATGATA
Organism: Asparagus officinalis; assembly: GCF_001876935.1. Lineage (NCBI taxonomy): Eukaryota > Viridiplantae > Streptophyta > Magnoliopsida > Asparagales > Asparagaceae > Asparagus > Asparagus officinalis. Next base: position 17,352,823 of record NC_033794.1, on the reverse strand, counting down.
AATCCTAATAAAATATTAGATCTATATGGTTTTCTTGCTGTTTATGATAGAAAAGTGATCATGATCATTAGGGTTGCCTTTAATTTTGTTTTTATCATGTTAATCATGCTTAGAACATGTTTTAACCCTAATTTGTCGTTTAATTGAGTTTACATGTTGATTAAAGATGTTTAAACGCTAGGGTTGTGATACCTAAGAAATATGAACAAATTTAAATCAAATTATATCTGTTCTATAAGTTTTTACAAGCAAGCTTATGTTAAACATGTTAAGCAATCATGTTTTAAACAAGGAATTTTGTTAATTAGGTTGTTAAACCCTAATTAGATAAACCCAAGAGTTTGAATCATGTTCAAAATAATTTCTGTAAGTAATTATCAAAGTTTAAGTGTTTTTATATGTTTCGTGATAAGAAAATTTTATTTTTGAACAAGTTATAATATCGCAAATCTCTATTTGTGCACCTTGTGCACGTTCCTGGTCCGGTCGACCGACACCGTTGGGGTGGTTGATCGGTCTGCCTCTTTTGAGTTTCCTGGGTGTTGTTTGCTTACATTTTGGATGCAACCGCGGGGTGTGAGCCGCATGATGATACACGTACACTTAGTTTATGTTTATATAACACGCATTGTTGAGATATTTGTCATACGTTGAGTTGATGAAAGTGAATTAACATATGAAAATGAATTATTTAATCAGTTATGGATGCTCAGTGTGGTTGTTTATCCCGTAACGAGATCTCGGTTGTACCACACTAAGAGTATTTGATTGTTTTTCCTGTAATGAGACTTCGGCGGTACCAAATACTCGAAAATGATCGATGTGTTTTTCGGGTTGGGCTAATGTGCCTATTCATCGTTGTACGATCATCTGGAAGCATATCCGAAAATAGGGAGATAAAACCTATTGCCGTAGAACGATTGAGTAAGGACGTTAAATCCACATGATATTGTGAGAACCTTACAAAAGTATCGTTAGTTCATGTAGCCGGATTAGGGAGATAAAACCTATTGCCACAGAACGATTGAGTAATGATGTTATTTCCACACGATAGTGTGCTGTACCTTACAAGAGTATCGTTACTTCATGTTGAGACATATATATACATACACAGACGTAGTTTTGTTCCCAAGTTAGACTACCCGAGAGTAGGGTACAATTTGGATACTTTTGGCATACATGGTATGATCTATGGAGATGTTTATTTTGGATGATATTTTCCTTATGACTGCGTCACTACCCTCGACCCGAGGGTAGTCCGAGATTATGACATTTGCTCATTATATTTGAGGTTTAGAGTTGTAGTCTACTTTCATGTATTGTTTCTCTTTTACTTCTTAGTTGGGATCAATGATTAGAGATTCACAATTTGAGACATGGTATATATATGAGGGTTTCCTTATTTGGATTATTTCGCTCGGTGTACTAGTCTCGTGTTGTGGGTTTCTAATTATTAGTTTCCTTTAGATTGTTTATATTTACTTTGTTGTTAATGTTTAGCTATCTACAATTTGAGACATATGGTATATACATGAGAGTTTTCTTGTTTAGATTATTTCGTTTGACGTACTTCGTCTCATGTTGTAGATTTCTAAGTATTAATTCTATTAGATACGGAGAAAATGATCTAGATAGACTATGCTTAATAGGTAGAGCCTCCACTTCATCTAGCAGCTCTGGAGGCGAATGGAGGTGATCTTGCTATAGCGCTCTGACGCTCTGGTTGTTGTTCTTTTTATTTTTGATTTTCCTTTTAGGCGGCTTAGAGCTTCGGAGAGTCACAGGATGACGGAGATTTTGCATAGTCGCCGTCATATGATTTTACCATTAGGAGCTCCACCGTAATTTCATGCTTTTATGTAGACATTACAGTTTTGTATATCATATTGTAAAGGCAACGTGCCTTAGTATATTTTCAGTTGATTCATGTTAAAATACTTCATTATTTATTTTAGATATCAGATGTATTCCAGATTGATCACTTGAGACATGAATATATTTATGAGATATTCCTTCCTACTTCATATCTATTGTACTTATTCCTTTTATTTCGCATGTTCTGTTCCTACACTTCTATTTGATTCCACTAGATGATATTATTGTGATTGGTGAAACATGTTATTGTACTGTGTGGGTGCATGACAGGTTTGACATCATTAGTTTCACCTTGGATTGCAGCCTTGTTGAAATCAGGGGCGTCACAAGAGGTCGGTTTTGAAAAATCGACCATTCGAAACATACTTGACTACTAGTCCCGTATGTTTAGACCATTAATTACCGACTAATAATCACGCCAAAAAATCTACGGGACTACTAGTCCCGTAGATTTTGTTGCTTAAGCAGAATCCTAACCCCAAAGTCCTCTCTCTCTTCTCCTGCTTGCCGTCACCTGTCGGTCCTCCACCTCAGCTCTAACTCCTTAACGGGCCCCATACCTAGGTCACAAAACTCATCACCAAGAACACAAGACTTCTCCTGTCAAGTGTCGAAAACGCCCTGAAGCCGAAAATTGATTTTTTTTTCATGGATGCTGGTTTCTCTTCCTTTGAATTTGCAAGCCTTGTTTGCACTGACCCAATATTATTCAGGTGAACTTGTCGTGATTGAAGTTAGGGATGTTAGCGGGGGGCCAGTTGAAGAAGAGCCAGACCTTTTGCATCGGGGGGTGGGTTTGGAGGACTTGATTGACGGTGAAGGAGTCCCAGCGGATGGGGAGGGAGAGGAGGTGGGACTAGGCGGTGCCGGCCTCGCCGAAGATGTCAAGCATGGTGGTGTAGGTGAACTTGTCGTGCTTGAAGTTGGGGATGCTTGCGGGGGCCCAGTTGAAGAAGAGCCAGGCCTTTTGCATCGGGGGGTGGGTTTTGAGGACTTGGTTGACGGTGAAGGAGTCCCAGCGGATGGGGAGGGAGAGGAGGTGGGACTGGGCGGTGGGCCAGGGGGAGGAGCGGAGGGGAGGAGGAGTTGAGCCAGGAGAAGAGGGAGAAGAACAAAATCTATGAGATTAGTAGTCCCATAGATTTTGTGGCGTGATTATTAGTCGTTAATTAATAGTCTAAACATACGGGACTAGTGGTCCCATATGTTTCGAATGACCAGTTTTTTCAAAACCGAGGTCATGTTTGGAGTTTAAACCAGAAAAGCCCTTGTGGTTTGCCCTGTAAATCTAATAAGCCCTTAACCTATTATTTCAATCTATTAAGCCCCCATGGTGTTTCTCTATAACTAAAAGGGTAATTTTGTCTTATTGAATCTATTTTTTAGTTATAGAGAAACACCATGGGGGCTAAATGGATTCAAAATAAAAAAATATAGGGGCTTAATAGATTGAAATAATAGATTGAGGGCTTAATAGATTTGCAGGGCAAACCACAAAGGCTTTTCTGAGTTTGAACTCGTCGTTTTTGCTAAATAATTAGCAAAACAGTCGGTTTTGCTAATTATTTAGCAAAAAGGTCTTTTTCAAAAAAAAATCCCAATCAGGGATATATTGGGGATAAGTGGTATTTATGGGAGTGTAATATCAAAGGGTGTGCATGCAATAATATAATGTCCTAAAATATAATATTGAATAACATACAAGCAAATAACAAAATAAACTAAGAAGTTGTAGAAAATTAATAAAATATAAGCATACCACAATGTAAATGCACATATTTAACCAAATGTAAGTACACATGTTTAAGATCACTAACTGATAGTTCCTATAATTTTTACCGTTAAACTCGGTCGATTTATTGCCGCTTTATTGTTGATAATTACCCCAAAATGATAACCAATTAAAATTTAAATCATAGCTGAAGGGCCCAAAACTAATATATATTGCCGATAATATCGATTTATCGGTCGATATTTAAAATCTTGACTAGAATTTTGCTTTGTTTCATCAATTGGCATAGTTATTCCAATCATTGCGATTCTTCAAAACAATGGTCTCACCACTAAGAAAAGTAAAAAAAATAATCATTTAATTATTGCAAAGGTATTTCAAATTTTATTATATTTGTTCCTTCTGAGGTATTTAACATCAAAATTTTACATACGAGTAGAGATTCTCACACCTAGTGTGGGGCCAAAGATAAGCCGAAAAGCCCTTTTATTAGCAAAGCCATGTTGAGATGGGGATCCCTTCATTAATTTCTCTTTGATTATATAATTACTTGCGGTATACTTTTTATTCTATAGAATGCTACCCATTTATTATATCTAACTTTTTTGTTTATTAACACCTAAGGCTCTTACCATTCAGATGGAGTTATCTCTATTATTTATGTCTATCATACCAATTTTTTAAGGAATATCATATGAGTGGTATATGATGTCAATTTGTTGTCTGGATGTTCATAATATTCTATTATAGATATTAAGCTTATAGATCAGCTTTGTTTGGACATCAGAGATTTCATTTAATAAAGTTTGGGGGTTAACAAATTGCTAACCCTACAGTAAGCGGAATGTATTTACTACTAAGCTTAGGTTTTATTAGCTACAAGTAATACCAAATCTATCACAATACAATAGAGTTATCTAAGGGCATTCATGGGAGGGTAGAGAGTTTGTTTGGAAGTTGAACTACATTTTTTATGGATCAAACCATCCCACTCTAATAGTGATGCTTCTCGTAGGAGTTCTATTATGTAATAAATGCTAACAAATGATTTTCTCTAATTGGGATCAGATTTTGACTCTGTTAGGAAACAATTTCTAGTGATGTCGGCTATATGTGAGCACAGAAGCAAAGCTGAAGGTAAAGAGGAGAACAAACAGAAATGAGTATGTGCAAGGTTGAGTTTTTTTGCCTTTGATATTGTTTACCTTATGTTTAGGACGATGATAGCTCTCTTGCATACATATTTACTTATTAGAGGGAGTTTTTAGGTTTAGTACACATACATAGTTGTGGTTTACTAAAATTTGATTAGATTCTGTTGTGGTGTTTTCAGTCGTCAAATTATGGCCCTTTGCTAGCAACGGACAGATGTCTTCCTACATGCACCTCTCAAATTGAATGAACGGTCAGGACTAACAAGAATCCCGACTTAGCCGACTCGCTGAGTCGGCATCTCCTTAGGTCCACTCAAAGGGCGGTATTAGTCGGTCTTCTTGTTGAAGATGACTTGATACGAGCCCACTTGATCAGTTATTCGACACCTCGCAGGGTCGACTCGAAAGGCGTTACTTCTTGACACCCCTCGCTACAAGCCAAAGAACGACTTCAACCTCGAACCTCCTCCGCTAACAGCACATTAGCGTCACATTAAATGCTTGGCAGACGCCATCATTTCTTCATCCCTACATTATTTATGACACATCGGACCACGCAGGCTTCGTGCGCCGCCCATCACATCTCACTACTAACAAAATGATAGCGCCAATCACGCAGCCGATCCATGACCGATACTTGTAAAGTAGATGCTGACTCAGCCGTCAGTTTAGGCTCGGCCAAAAAGACTAGACTACCCCTCTTCCTTGACTATAAAAAGAAAAACTATTCCAAATACAAGGGTAAACAATTTCTCAACATCTTTCTTCATTCCGCTGTATTTTTCTCATATTCCCACTCAAGCCCCTAGCTGACTTGATTGTCGGAGAAACAAAAGGGGAACCAGTCCCCGTCCTCTTACGAGTTGTTACGCGTGCAGGGATGAACAATCCAACTCTAAATCAGATATTCGGAAAAGCAAGCAGACCCCATATCAATCCAATTCTTACTCACCTCCTCTTTTAATTGTGTGATTTAAACCATCAACAGATTCGATGTGGTTTTTTAGAAATAGTTACAAGTTCACTTGGAATTTCTTGCATTTTTCTAATTTTAAAAAATAATTGATTTGAATAGATAGCTTAATAGAATTATGTGAACGAAAACGAGAGCTAGGTTGAAGGAGAAAGGTGTGCCTTGGTTGCGATCCAAATGATGTCAATGCCGGAGAAAGGTGTGCCTTGGTTGCGATCCAAATGATGTCAATGCCGGAGAATCGCTCAACTAGGTTCTCAACAGTGTCACTGATGGAGAAAATTGAGATACTACAATATATGTTTCTCTCACATAAGGTAGAAATTAGTGTAAAATGTTTTAAAATTAGATTCTTATGAGGACTATATATTTATCTTTTTGAGGACTACATATATCTTTTTGTTAGTTGTGATATATTGTTTTATTTTGTTAGAACTTGTAATATAAAAATATGTTCTGCGGTTATGTGTAAAAAAAAAGGTCAGCGCGGTTTGCGAAGTTAACATTAATGATTTCCTATCCAAACTAAGAGAACGATGGAAGCTAAATCATTTGTATTATACTAGGTGGAATGCACATGTACTGCACTTGATCAAATATCATAATTATTTTTTAGGTATATTTATTTACTATAATATGGTTGCAAAAAACTTTATAAATATCATAATATATTAATTTTTTTGGATATTTCCATGTGTGGTTTTTACATTTTTGTCTTCCAAAAAAATAGTGATGTTTAAAACCTTAAAATATTAACGATTTAAGATTAATTACTAATTTGAACGTATAATTTTAAAATATTAATGATGTAAGGGACCGATACGCAAAAAACCTATAATTATTAATAAAAAAATAAATTCTTGAATTCATCAAAGAAAAATGGTAGGCTTTATCTAGTTAGTAAGGATTTTGTTCGGTTATGAAAAAATCACTTCCACCTATTGTTTATCAGGCAACCAAGTATTATAGATATTCAAGAACTTTTTTCTAGAATTCTCTAAGTTATAATGTGCAAATTCAATCAAAAAAGAAAATATAAATCATATGATCAATTTTAAAATCTGTTGTTGTACTCTTTTAGTCTTTTTACATCTTCTCAACTACTAATTGATCTATCAAAATGATTACTCTCTAGTTTTAGAAAATTATAAATATAGTCTGAGAATAATTTATACATATTATGCACTCATATTGATTATATTTTAACAAAATAATTCATATCTATCTAATGTCAAACAACATAATTTTTTTAATAATTTAATATTAGTCCCTAAATTATGAATAATTTAAAACATTTCAGGGAATAACATAAAATCATTGTATATTTAAAATCAAGGAACTAATATCTAAATAACCTTTACATATTTGCTCTTATAGGTATCCTATAAAATATTTGCCGATATATTGCTATATCGGCCAATATATCAGGTTAAAGACTTTATCTCGGTAATATTTTCTATTGTTTTCTTTTATTTGGTGATTTTTTTGATATATCGACCGTTATCGAAAATATGGTCAATATATCTATTTAAAGATATTGAGAAAATCATGTCATTTTTAATTTGATTGTGGACTCGAGTTTGGATCGTGTTTGGGAAATAAAATTGGAACCTACAAAACCCACAAAGACCACAATTCTTCTCCAAATCTCTCCACTCTCGGCTCTCCCAAATCTTAAGCATATTTTTTGTTGCAAATTATTATATTTAAATTTCATTAATATGTTAGATTACATATTACAATGTCATGTTATGTATGAATACTATCTCATATGACACCCAATATTACATAGACATCCTTGAATTTTATAATCTAATATCATGGATTTTATTTGTTTAATATTTATCTGATGTCCAACCCTTTGTCGTAGTCCTTCAGAAGCCTCTTCAAAAGTTTTTTAAGCGAAGTATATAATTTTAGGAAATAATTCAAAATCTTGAGACTCATTCAAAATATGATGCTTCAATTTTTCAGCATCTCCTCTACTATATAAATATAAGCTAACCATTTGGCCACATATTGTATGATGAATATTATTTATCAATGGGTTCATATATTATTTTTTATGGATAACAAAAGTTTTAAATCTTTTATAGGCCTAATTGAACTTAAATCTTTTATAGTTTACAGCAATTATATTTATATACCTCCACTTGTATCTTGTTGCATATTTTTTTAAATTTTAGATAACATATCTAGCTTGCTGCACTTAAATATCCTAATGTTTTTCAAAATATAATGTTTTTACATTCTGTCCTCTTACATAAACATAAGAATGCTCTTTGTAATTTTCCTATATGAGTTTCATGGTATAATTTTAGGACAATTCTATGTTTTCTACTCTTTCCATAAATACTTTATTAACATACAATTATCTATTAATATATTATTTTACATTATTAATAATTGATATGATGTAGAGTTTTACAATAGCGTTGGAAGTTTTAGGGACCAAATTATATAAACTTAAAGTAATATATAATGTAATTAATTAACAATGATAATTAATTTAGTTTAGTTAGCATTAGAATGTAATATCAACAAAGAATAGGGGTAGTATAGTCCTTGAAAAGTTTTTTCACAACTCCCTCTTTTAAAGGGAGTATGATTTACCCTACCGGTGGACATAACAGTCAAAATAGAATTAAAGTGAAAGCCTAATAATCATACTTTCTTTAAAAGCACGAGTTTGGAAAAATCTTTCAATAGACAAAAATACCTTTGGAATTCAAATATTATTCCATTAAATAAGAGTAAGTTGATAAATTGATGAATTCTTATTGGATATACATAGTACGAAGATGAGGATGCAGTTTAAATTGAAACGTAAATCTAAATAAAATTATTAAATGTTAAATTTATAAATGTCTACAAAATAAAGGGCGTATACATAAAAATCAAATAAATTAATGAGACAAATAACGTCTACCCCAAAGGTCGAACCCAGGAACAGCGTAGACCTACAAATGTACATAATATGGATGAGATATTTACAAAATCCGCCAAACAAATTAAAAAGACAAAAGTCATTCTCAAAATTATAAAAAAAAAGAAAATTAAGGAAAACAAAAATCATACTCCCTTTAAAAGCACGAGTTCGGGAAAGCTTTCCATAGTCAAAATTATCATGTACTATTTTAAATATTTAATTTAAATTATAATCTATCCTAATCATACTTGTATCCTATCCTAATACTACATGAACTATCTATAGCTCAATAATTTAAATAAGATTAATAAAATATATGAAACAACTCTGTAGTATCATTTTATTACATGAAGTATTACAAAAAAAAGTAAAAATTTTAAAAATTAGACAAAATACTCTCAAAAGTTAAAATTACACAAAATAAATAACTAAAAATTTAGAACTTGGTAAAGAAAAGAGTAATTGTGTGATATTCTTTCATTAAGATATATAAATTTAACTTATAATTTAAGGTTTACTATTCCTTTTCAGAATCTGAAAATAGCCAAGTTGATACTGATAAAAATAGTAATATTAATAGATTAAAAATATCCAGTTAAATAATAAAATTTTAAAATATATATATATAATAGATTAAAATTAATGTTATTATATAAATTAAAGTAACTACATATACTTTTACCAATATGTTAGAGCAGCAAAAATACATAAGTATCATTAATTGATAGAAGACTAAATCGTAAAAAACTGATAAAAGACTATAATATAATATAGCTTAACATTAATTGATTATAATTTATAAATATTGATCTCTAATGGTAATAATATTTATAGGGTAAAAAATTATAAGATTTACGTATAGAGAACTACTAGAAATTTTAGAGATATCTTTCAAAAGAATCAAGTGATTTTCATTTTAAATGGAATTCAGAACGTCCATGAATCACTTTAATTAATACTAACATAAGTTATATTTATCAAAGAAACACTGACTGAATACCCCCTGAAGAATATATTGAACAACTTTGTTCCAATCAAAGAAACATTCTTCATGAAAAATAAAAGAAAAATTACTATGTCATGACTCTGTGTAAGCAAAAAAATATAAAATCGCCATTTTTCCTTTTTCTTATATAGTATCACGGCCCTGCGTGACTTTATTTAAGGGTATGACTACTAATCAAAGATCAATTCTTAAAAACACGATCAAAGATAATGATGTAATAGCACTATTAGAATTCAAGATCTCTAAATATGAAGGTAGTATATTTCATTACTAAAATTCTTATTAAATGCCACTAAAACTAAAATTCACCTTATATTTGTTTCAAATTTATAGAGGAGATATGCATATCATCGTAAATTGCGTCAATAATATATATCAATCCAAAGATACAAATTACTAAAGAAATAAGAGAATAGTAAGTAAACCAAACAAGCATCCATATAACACCGTAAAGAAAAAATATTATATTTTAAAGCTAATATGCAGCGCTCTTTTAGAGTAAGCTACCAAGACAAAAGCATCTCTATTAAGGCTCTTTATAAAAACAATAAAAATTTAAATTACTAATATATACAATCATTATAACATTCGAAAGAGATATGATCTTAGAAAACATATTCTAAAATTCATACAATTAAACCTAAGAATAATTTACTAATATACAGACACACTATCGCACATTTAAGGTAACGATAACTACCATTTATAATAGAGTTGAGCAGAAATTCTATGTTTGCAAAGGCTGCAACAATAAAGTAGATAGAGATGTTAATAATAAGTGTCCAGATGATAAATGTTGTAGAATCACTGATGATGTAGTACCAAGGTTAAGTGATATCCCTTCTTCATAAAATAAATATATCAAAATTATATATTAATATTATAATCTAAAGCAAATTGACAATGAAAAATGTAATGTATTTAGTTCAGATCCTCGTGGAAAATGATACAAACAAAGCAAAGATATTATGACACAACAAAAATTCTTATTGGATGCATAACAAAATAATTCATTGCATAGGAAAAAAGAGGTAGCCCCTAACCTTATTTAAGTAATAAATTTCAAGCACAAAAAGTTTTATATATATGAAATTAACATTTATTCTTATTAAAATAGAAAAAAATCAAAGCCCGTATTGTCAGAAGTTTGTGTTGAACATAAGAAATATATTCAACTTCTTTGTGAATTTAGACGAGAAGACAAAAGATGAATGAGCCCAAGGAAAGATAACATACTCCAGTCTCATATCACAATCGATGTCGATGATGAAGACACTACTCTAGAATTGCCCAGAAAAAAGATAAATATAAAGAAGGATTGATCTCAACTCAATAAAAAATAGAATAGAAGCAACAAAAGATAATGTTTTGTGAATTGTTATAGAATAGTTTTATTTTTTAGTAAAATTAGGAATATTTAGCATGAATTTTCGTAAACTATTTTTAGTGCTTTCATATGCATATGTGGATGCTTTTATCAAAGTGTACTAGAGTTAGCATTCATCTTCAGTTTATGAATTTTTTCATTGACTATTTTCTGTCATTTCAGCCCACTTTAAATCAATAATCTTGGCTCGTTGGCTTTTTTTATTCACCTTCCTTTTATATATAATGTTATTTTTTCAAGTGTTTTCACTTTCATAACACTATACTTCCTCAGGTCACGCTCGGTTTCATGCCGATCCAAATGAAATAAAAATTTAAATGGGCTTTAGATTATATTTATCTCCTAACAATTCAACTATCAATATAAAAATTTAAACTGGGTGTAGTCTATTCAAACAAACATCAAATAAATAAATAATCAAAGTATAATTGAGGAACAAATTTTAGTAAGAGAATAAACCAAAAATACTTAATCCAAGTGAGTAAAAATTATCAGAGTAACCGATGAACAAATTTTAGTAAGAAAATAAATAAAAAATACCTAATCACAATATTTAACCACGTGCATTGCACGTGCATAAAATCTAGTTGAAAATAGTCACCAGCTTGTTTCACAAATAGCATTTTGGTTATTGTGAGAAAGTTGCTAGAGACAAAGTGAGGCCGTGCACTACTAAAAAGAGCGATAAAAAGGGCAATGACAAGAAATAGCAATACTTTGAAAGACAATGAAACCCAAAAAAAAAAAAATGCCTGTGGCTTAGTGGGTTATGATGTTCATTGGGTCATGAATTAACCTGGTAGATATTTGTGTAGCTCTGTATAAGTGTATGTGAAGAGATGAAGTGAATAAAATTAAGAGTCTTAGTATAGTCAACATAGGGTCTGTTATGAAGACTGAGTATTGATACCTTTTTTTGCATAATGTCAGATTTATTTTTTCACAATTTGTAATCTTGAGAAGACACGCGCCCCCCCCCCCCCCCCGGCCCGGCGTCAGGCGGGGGTATTTTTGCCTAGTTATGTATGTATAAGGTCAAAATACCTGAGTGTTTGCTAGAAGGTATAAAACGAATTGGTTCCTCTCATTCGTGGCTTCTAGTGGATAATTCAAGGTATGAGTCTTAGTCGTCTGCTGTTTAATGTATATTACTCTGAAAAAATAATAGTCGTTCATAAATTAGTGATATTGATTATAATAGCCTCTTTGGAGAGAAGGATCCAAAAGAAAAACTGATCTAAGGGTGGGTCCCAGCAAAAAAACCGGTGCTTTCCTTAAATTTATCGGTGGCCCGTTAACGGCCAATTTTGGCGGGCAACCCTTTTAAGCACCAGAAGGACATAAAGAAAAGGGAAAATACCACCAACAAAGGAAAATACACTCTCTCAAAGCCATCCACCTTGAAGCCCCAATCCTCTCCCTCCCCCTCCTCCGGCCAAACCCACCGCCGGAAAAATGCCTAAACCGGCGGTGGTGCTCATCCTCGTCATCACTATGATCCCCTTCATCACCCTCCTCTCCTCGGCCCCACCTTCGGGTCCGCGGAAGATGAGGGCCCGCAGGCTCCACCGCCACCTAACATTCGACCCCTTGGTCGACAAATTGGAGCCACAGATAAATGACGATGTGCATATAAACGTGCACGCGTTTTGGAAAAAGATGAGGGAAGATGATGGCATGTTGAAGGACTATTTCACGGAGGAGGGGAGTCTGAACACCGAGCAGAGGCTGAGACATCTGTTTGCTATTTTGGATCAATCTCCCAAGGACGGGTTTCTTAGTTTCGGGGAGTTGGATGTTTGGAACAAGCGACAGGCATTGGATCGGTTGATGTACATCACGGAGAGGAGGATGTCGGTCCATGATAAGGATGAGAATGGCGAGGTTACTTTGTCGGAGCTCTTGTGGAATATACCCGAGGCAAAGAGAGGTATATGATTGTTTTTCGTCGTTTTACCTTTATTTTGTGGATGTTGAGTTTAGTGTAGCATAGCAGAAATGAATATGTTACGACAGATGAGTGAATATAAACTAAGAGATAAGATAAGAAATAAGTATATACTGATTAGATGCTGCTCCTATTATATACTGAAATAAAGTTATGTGATCATGATATAGATTGGAATGACAAGGAATTTGGTGAGCCTGGATGGTGGAAGGATTTATTTGAGTGCGCAGACGAGGATGGTAATGGTTCATTGAGCGAGTTAGAATTAAACGAGTAAGAATCATAAAATGTTCTGCTTTTTGTGGATTTTATGGTTATATTGAAAATTTATGATCTTCATCGAGCATTATCTTCTATTGTTACAGCTTAGTTCACCCTGAAGATAGTAAGAACCCAAAAGTTCAAGCATGGTTCCTGAGAGAAAAGCTAAGGTAATTTTCTTTCTTTTTTTTCTTTTTGTCTTTTTTCCTGAGAAAAGGATGGAAATCTAGGTAATTTTCATTTTATTTGCCAAATTACTTGTGATGGAGAAGAATATCAATATAAATAAGATTTCTTATTGGTTTTCAAGATAATAGTTCGCTGATATTGTAACTTGCACACAGAAACATGTAGTCATGCACGTAAATATCAGTTATAACATATATCTACGATGCGGTAATATCTCCATTATATCATTGGCTCTTTTTCATAAAGATAATATGGGTAATTGCACTTGATTAGTTAGTTTAATGATTATTAGTTGCGTAGACATATGATTGAAGCTCTCATCGCAAGTAATGTATGGTGAAGTAGAAAGTTTTACCTCTAATGGAGAAATCGGTCTCAATAATTTGAATAACCATTCATAATTGGTTTTTTATTAATTTTAGATATTCCATAGCTTTCATGAGCAGGGCACCTCGCCCTACTTTTCCTTTCAAATTTTATTATTATATATATTCCATTATTTTGCATTATCTTTCTAAATGTTTTCATTTGGCTTTGTGATATGTCGCAATAGTGAAATGGATGTAAATGAAGATGGGAAGCTAAGTTTTGAGGAGTTTCGCGATAGAACTCATAGCATATTTACTTATGCTCATGATTTCGAAACTAAGGATGTTAGCCCCATGGACATAAGTGCTATAAAAAAATTTCAAGAGCTCGACGTGAACAAAGACAAGTACGTATCCAAATTTCATAATTCACAAATTATGCCATATTCTTTTAAGTTTCGAAATTTCTTGGTGATATTCTTATTTTTTTTCGCAGATTTATAACACCAGAAGAACTAAAGCCTGTCATCCATCAACTGCACCCGGGTGAATTTTCATATGCGACGTATTACACCAAGTACCTGATGCATAAGGTTAGTATTTACAAAATTGGAATTGAGTTAGCATTTTGTTACAAGATTTAAGTTTGCACATAACATTTTTTGTCACAAATTTGAATAATACAGGCCGACGATGATAAAGATGGGAAGCTTACATTGGAGGAGATGTTAGATCATCCTCAGGAATTCTACGATGCAGTATTTGAGGAGGGGCAACACAATTATCATTATGGTGAAGAGAACGACTATGGCAATCATGATGAGTTTTGATGATGCTCATTGAGGCTAGAATTTTGAGAGAGGAAGATTAAAAGAGTAAAATGGGTGGTAGAAATCAACGAAGATTGTGCTAAATGTAATGCAATTTAGTATTGTTTTGTCCCCATAGAACAGAGATGTGCAATATAGAGAATGAGATAAGCATGAATATCATGATCATCATCAGGAATTCTACAATGCAGTCTTTGTAAAATTACATCCCTTTGAATTAGATATATCTTGGCATATATGTGATATATCGTGTTGGTATATGATATATCATTAGACAATAAGAAAGACAGGGCACGTGAAAAAAAGAAAAATCTGATGAGAAGGAAGAAATGAGTTGCGATTTTTTTTTGTTTTATTTGTAAATAAAAATAAGGATTATATTTGGAGCGGGAAACGCATGAGTACATAGGAGTAAGATAGAGGATATAAATCTTCTCAAATTATGTTGATAAATTGCATATGAGTAGTACTCTAACGTCTTAGATTCAACTCTCATGGAAACTCTCCTAAAAAGCACCCACATGAATTTAATCTTGGAATACCTGAGGCTGCGTGTTAGGAGGTATCCCTTAGCCACACTCGGGGGTTTAGTACCCATGGTCCAAGGGACCGTGGGCAAGTTCCCTCGTCAAAAGAAAAAAAAAACAAATGATTTTTAGCTAGGAAAAATATTATTGAGGGTAGATATACAATTTACCGTTTAGCTAACAACTAGCAGCAATTTGAGTTAGCAAATTTAGATGAAATAACTAAAAGGGAGGCTAACATTTGAAATTATTAATAAGATTTGTTGGACTAAATGGCACTTTCATGAATTGAGCGACTACTTTCAAAATATGAAATATACAAGCTGGTGCTCATTAAGTAGGCAAGAAATTTTCATAACAAAGGGCTATTGTTTAAAAGGGTAAATATCAGAATTATGAAATATACAGGCCTGAGGCTGGTGCTCATTAAGTAGGCTTCATAGCAAAGGGCTAATATTTAAAAGGGTTAATTTCAGAACCCCCCCC
>NC_033794.1:17322382-17337208 GCF_001876935.1 Asparagus officinalis | reverse complement strand
GGGTTTACTGATCTTTTGAAAGTTAAAAGGGGGAGTTTATGCTGATTATCCAAAGTTAAGGGTGGTTTTATGATATTTAGCCATATTTCACACGGACCGTAGGAGTAACGTCCTGATATTAGGGGCCCATACCCTTACAACCACGCGAACCATCACAAACCGTCAGATCAAAGAACCAACGGGCCGGATCAACCCAACAACCGGACCTCAGCTATTGGCCGAGCCACGAAGCACTCTCAACCTGATTGGTCCACGTCAGCATAAGTGACATGTTCCCGTTCTCGGACCCTCTAGGACTCGGCTCGAGCTCAGCGATCGAGCTATAAATAGCGATAATCAAAGCCCATCTCCAAACAACAGGAAAAAAGAAAAAGAGGGGGGAAAAACAATAACAGTGAAGGTTTTGATCGCAGATCTATTCGCGCCATGGATCGATCCACGAGAAAACGAGGATCTTTGATCCTGTTCGGGCTTGTTGTCGCTGGTACGTATCTCGATCTTGATCTGTTGAATTGAATTGACTTTTCCGAGATTTATTGGTTATTTTTATAGAGTTCTAGTGGAATGCAGTTGATGAGCTGATCTGATCTAGTTAGTATTAGAATGAGTTAGATCTGTGTGGAGTTCTTATATATTGATGAATTTGCTTGTAAAAGTCGAGTGTTTTAGATCTGGTTACTGTGGATCTAGTGGTTTGATAAATGTCTTTACATGATTAAGCGTGTAGATTTGAGCAGAATAATTCTTTTAGCTAAAGGATGTATTTTGGAGATAATTTAGCTGTGATTAGAGGATGCTACCATGTAAGCAAGGAGAAATGTTGGAAGCTGATTGGCTCGCAAAAAATCGTGTTTAAACCAAAGTATTGCAAAGTGAGACACTATGTGGTGGATTGGATGATAGAAACAAGATTTGAAAATATGATAAGATCAAAAAAAAAATTTTACAATCTAGGCAGACGCAGAAAGAATAAATTCAGGTTCAAACTTATCCAAGTTTTTTGTTTTTCGTTTGGTTGGATGGAAATTTAAATGTGGAGCTCGCATTCCACTTTCTTCTGAAAGTACTCTGAAATAGAGAGTATATGTGACGTGGGATTTTGATGATGCTGTAGCAAAACTTAACCACCTGGCTTTCTCTCAAAAGAGGATTTTGCATTTGGCAAAATTCTTAGAGTGTTGTGCGTAGAGTTACGCCCTCACGCCGCGGAAGCTATATAACCTGAGAGAAAGCCCTGGCTTTTGTTTTCACAAAAAGCTCAAGTCAATCTCTATATTCTCGTTTCAAAAAGAAAACAAGAACAGAAGTGAAATATCTCAGCAAAGTGAGATATACACTCTTCCTCTCAGCAGTTCTAGGACTGAATGTCGAGGGAACCTACAAGCAATAGCTAACTCTTGTTCAGACTCAACCTCTCATCAGTTCTATGACTGACTTGTCGAGGGAACCTACAAGCAAATCCAAGTCACAGTTAAGACACGAGATTTACGTGGTTCGGCAAACTTACCTACGTCCACGGGAGGGGGTTTCACTATGAGCAGAATACCAAACTTGTACAACTCACAAGTTCTTTCTTTTCTTTTACTTCTCACTCACTCTCTTTTCCTCCACACAATAAATTTCTCTTCTTCCTCCACTCTATTTATAGGGAGAAATGAGAGACAACATCCCCCGAAACATGCTCCATGTTTCAGGGAATGTCCCCCCTTGAAAAACATGGAGACATGCTCTATATTTTGGGGAATGCCCCCCTTAAAACATGGAGACACGCTTCATGTTTTGGGAAGGGAGGTTCCCTCAACGATCTACTATTGGTTATGTATTCAGGATACATAGGGTTCCAGTTAGTTGACGATCAATATTACAGGCTACAGTAGCACTTTCTACAACAGAGGCCGAGTACATAGCCATGACGGAGGGAGTGAAGGAAACATTGTGATTGCGAGGTCTTTTAGACGATTTGGGGATTGAGTAGGAGAGCGTGAACGTGTGGTGCAATAGTCAGAGTGCAATTCACTTGGCGAAGATTCAAGTTTATCATGCTCGTATCAAGCATATCGATGTCAGGTATCATTTCGTGCGGGATGTCATAGAGGAAGGCGATATTTTTCTCATGAAGGTGCATACGAATGAGAATCCTGCGGACATGTTAACTAAGGTGGTCATAGGTAACAAGTTTAAGCATTGTTTGGACTTGCTGCATATTAGCCCGTGTTGATCTGTCTAAGAGGGCATAGCCCTTCGGGACGGTGATAGGGGTGAGGTGGAGATTATATTGGAGAATAGTTACAGAACTACGATTAGCTTGATTTCGGTAGAGGGTACGTAGGTAGCCACGGTATAGTGGCACAACTAGTTTGGCCTGGTTTGGTGTTTCAGATCTCTTTGGTGATATTCATGGTATTTTTTTGGTGTTCGTTTAAAATTTGAGGTTTATCAAATGATGTACGAGGTGGATAATTATAAACCCCTTCCTCAAAACATGAAGTATGTCTCCATGTTTCAAGGGGGACATTCCCCAAAACATGGAGCATGTCTCCATGTTTCAATGGGAACATTCCCTGAAACATAGAGCATGTTTCGGGGATGTGGTCTCTCCTTTCTCTCTATAAATAGAGTGGATGAGGAAGAGAAATTTGTCGTGTGGAGGAAAAGAGAGTGAGTGAGAAGTAAAAAAAATAGAGAACTTGTGAGTTATACAAGTTTGGTATTCTTCTTATAGTAAAACCCCCTCCCGTGAACGTAGGTAAGTTTACCGAACCACGTAAATCTCGTGTCTTAACTGTGATTTGGTTTTGTTTGTAGGTTCCCTCGACAAGTCAGTCCTAGAACCGATGAGAGGTTAAGCTAGAACAAGAGTTAGCTATTGCTTGTAGGTTCCCTCGACATTCAGTCCTAGAACTATTGAGAGAAAGAGTATATATCTTACGTTGTTGAGATATTTTATTTCTGTTCTTGTTTCCTTTGTGAAACGGGAATATAGAGGTTTACTTAAGCTTTTGTGAAAACAAAAAGCAGAATTTTCTCTCAGGTTATATAGCTTCCACGACGTGAGGGCATGTCACTACGCCTAACATAGAGTAAAATCCTTAGAGTGGAACCCACAAGTTTTCATGGAATCTTGAGAATGGAAACAAACTGTCCTCTCTAGCTCACTAAGGATTTTCCCAATTTTTTTTGTTTTGAAGGGAAAGTGGGTTTTGGAAGAGTGGCTACATTTGCTGCAAAATTTCATGTTAGAAATCCTCTATTCTCTAGAGGATTTTGTTGGTGCATGTAGTTAAATCTAGAATAATATAGATATAAAACAGAGAAAAACTGGAAAGAAAGCTAAAGTGATGTAATTTAAAAATTTTAACTCAGTTGTTGCGCGTTTCTAAAACGTTGTGCTTAAAGTAATATTTGGGTTACTCTCGTGCAAGGATCCCAAGACCAAATTGCTTCTAGGAACAGTAGTACAATACTCTGGTGTGCACCGACCGAGTACTGTCAAGATCTCTTTGATCTATAAGACCTTACAGTCAAGGCAATGATCTCCTCAATCTATAAGACCTTTCGATCAAGGCAACGATCTCCTCGAACTTGTTGAAACCTTTCGATTTAGGCAATGTTTCTACAAGTACCGGCTATTTTACAACACATATATCTGTGTATATATTTTGTATTGGTTGTTGTTTTTAGAATGAATTTTCCTTAAGAGTTTGTGGTTTATTTATAGCGTTTGGAAAAACACTATGCACTAATAAACTAATATTGTTTTACTATTCATGTGGGGCCCGCAACTCTTTAAATCACATATTCATTTTCTTTTTCAAACTTGTTTTTCTTCGTTTTTAAACTTTTCTGCAGGACGGTGCCAAATCTTGTGGAAATAAATTTGTTGTGGGCCCCGCCACGGTGGGGCCCACTATCTGGACTATCGGATATAATTTTTTAAATAAAGATAGTTGGCCCTATCGTGGCGGGCCCACAACAAATTTATTTCCACAAGTTTTGACACCTTCCTGTAGTAAAGTTTGAAAATGAATAAAAAATTTAAATTACAGCACTTCAGCTTTCTTTTTAGTTTTTCTTTACTTTATATCTGTATTATTCTAGATTTAACCACGGGTGTCAACAGATTTCTGGGAGAAAGTTGATTTTAGGCCCCACATTAACTCTCCATCCATCCAAATAGAAAAGTAGGGAGGTTTGGGATTTTGTGGAAGTCGATTTTTTCTGGTTTCCTACACTTTATTTTCTCATCCAAATTCAAACATTTCGTAAGCACCGGCATTAAGACATAGATGTGTACTAGGTAAAATTCTGATGAAATTCAATTGAAATTAGGAGTTTTCTATTTTTTCCCTCCATATTACCAGAGTTTGTTTAATATCAAATTTTTTTTATACTTCATCCTTGTTAAATTATGATAATATGCTTTTACAAGTATAGCCATTGCATGGATTATCACATAGTGGTAGGCTTTCACTCTTCATTTCAGATAATTTTAATTAGTTTAACATGAAAAAGGTGTCCATTCAGGGCTCGTTACCCTTCCAGAAACAGCGATAATGTACTAACCTAGAATGTGTGCCTGGTTATGGTCACTCAAAAGTTTTTTAACTCATGGTCATACTCACGACTAAACTGAAAATTAATTGCTTTCCTTCATGGGAAGCCATCCAATTTCGGCTTTTGTATGTTAGTAAGCATGCATGTGAAGTTCTGGTTTCTCTTGCTATATTGAAAATGAAACCGACACTTTCTATTATTTTTCTTTTCAATGGATTATGCTGTATAAGTGATAGCTTGCAACGAAACCATGTATGACAATCATGCTTTTGTGGTTAATATATAATTAATACTTTGTATAAGTTCCTTGCGTGGGGAGTGAGTGAAGAATGGATAAGTACTTGTGTATTTATGCTCAATAAGGACTCAATAAAAGCAAACGGTATGCTAACATTTAGAACTTGATTCTTACAGGATCTCTGTTTGCATTCTCAATCGCAAAGGAGGAAGCCACTAAGTTAGGAACCGTCATCGGTATAGATCTTGGAACCACCTATTCATGTGTTGGGGTCTACAAGAATGGACATGTTGAAATTATAGCTAATGACCAGGGGAACCGTATTACCCCTTCATGGGTGGCCTTCACTGACAGTGAAAGGCTGATTGGTGAGGCTGCAAAGAATCAGGCAGCAGTGAACCCAGAAAGAACCATCTTTGATGTCAAGAGACTTATTGGACGGAAGTAAGTTGCTCTACGCAATACTACCAATTCAAATTTTCTCTTTTGATTTATCCTACTGGAATGCTAGAATAAATTGACTAATGTTAAATTTAATGTGTGTACTTCTTAGATTTGAAGACAAAGAAGTTCAGAGGGATATGAAGCTTGTTCCTTACAAGATTGTCAACAAGGATGGAAAACCTTACATTCAAGTAAGGATCAAGGATGGGGAAATCAAGGTTTTCAGTCCTGAGGAAATCAGCGCCATGATTTTGACCAAGATGAAGGAGACAGCTGAAGAATTCCTTGGGAAGAAAATTAAGGATGCTGTTGTCACCGTTCCAGGTATTTATCCTTTTCAATAGATAGAAGGTTACAACTATGATTCTTATGCCTTACATTTGTAAAAGATATCCTAACACTACTCCTTTCCATATTCCAGCATACTTCAATGATGCTCAGAGGCAAGCAACTAAGGATGCCGGTGTGATTGCTGGCTTGAATGTGGCTAGAATTATCAATGAGCCTACAGCTGCTGCCATTGCTTATGGTCTTGATAAGAAGGGTGGCGAGAAGAACATCCTTGTCTTTGACCTCGGTGGTGGAACTTTCGATGTCAGTATCTTGACAATTGACAATGGAGTTTTTGAGGTCTTGGCAACTAATGGTGACACCCATTTGGGAGGTAAAGCCCTTGTTCCTTGTTGCTTACATTTTATGGTCAATGCTCTTGTAGTGAGAGACTGGCAATCAAGTACATTAATTTTAAGCTATATAACCAGTGATTGAGATAATTTCCTTGCTAGGGAAATCTTGTTCATTTGCTCTATCTAGACTTTCAATCATTGATTTAAATCATTCCTTTCTGTTTATGTTATCCACTTCTGAAAATGTGAAATTTGGTCCTCTGCGGATTAAAAGTGAATCTCTAAGTTCTTTCGACTTGGCTCTTATTCTTTGTATGAAAATGTTTGTGGTATATGGGGATGTCTACTGTAGTTGTAGTCATAGGAAATAATTGTATGCTAGTCATTTTGAATAGATGTTTATGTATTTGGGCTCACTTTCTTTCCTCCTTTAGGTGAGGATTTTGATCAGAGAATAATGGAATACTTCATCAAGCTAATCAAAAAGAAGTACGGAAAGGACATCAGCAAAGACAACAGAGCTCTTGGCAAGCTAAGAAGAGAAGCTGAGCGAGCCAAAAGAGCTCTTAGCAACCAGCACCAAGTCCGTGTTGAAATTGAATCTCTCTTTGACGGCACTGATTTCTCTGAGCCACTGACAAGAGCCAGGTTCGAAGAATTAAACAACGATCTGTTCAGAAAGACAATGGGCCCAGTGAAGAAAGCCATGGAAGATGCAGGACTGCAGAAGAGCCAGATCGATGAGATTGTGCTGGTTGGTCAATTTCACCTTTTTTTCAACTCCTCCCCCCACCCCTGCCACCCCCACACACACACACCCCAAAAAAAATCTGAACCTGATGGGAAATTGAAGAAAGGAGTTAACTGTTATAGTTTAATCCATTAAAAAGATTGTTAAATTGATTAACCATCACGTAGAAGGGATTAACCTATATAAATTTCTCACTTAGGAAGGAAGAGGTTACTCTGCTTAATTATTTACTAAACAACACCGAATGTTCTCAATTGTGAATGCACTGATTCAATGCAGACATTCTTCTTTTGGATGTGGCCCCTCTTACTCTCGGTATCGAGACCGTTGGTGGAGTCATGACCAAGTTGATTCCTAGGAACACCGTCATCCCCACCAAGAAATCTCAAGTCTTTACCACTTACCAAGATCAACAGACTACCGTCTCTATTCAGGTATTCAACTTGCCATCAAATACAATTCATTAGCAACATTCATATTCATCAGCAAATATTGACGTATCGTGTCATGTTCTAGGTTTTCGAAGGTGAGAGGAGTCTAACTAAAGACTGCAGGTTGCTGGGGAAGTTTGATCTATCTGGAATCCCTCCAGCACCCAGGTTTGTATCCCTAAGTTCAATCTAACTTGAGCTTGAATAGGTTTTAGGGAAGTTCCTTAAGAGATACTTCCCGTAAATCATGTAGCCCCCTAAACCCCAGCTAAATCAGGCTGGGAATTGCCTATTTATGGTATAATTCTGTCTTATATTTCGTCATGTTAACACTACACCTCTGACGACTGTATTTTGCTGGAATTATTCTATAGGTTTTATGTGTTAATTCTGATTCACCATAATAAAAACAGGGGCACTCCTCAAATTGAGGTCACCTTCGAGGTCGACGCCAATGGCATCCTCAACGTAAAAGCTGAAGACAAGGGCACAGGAAAATCCGAAAAGATAACCATCACCAATGAAAAGGGCCGCCTGAGTCAAGAAGAGATTGACCGAATGGTTCGCGAGGCAGAGGAGTTCGCCGAAGAGGACAGGAAGATCAAGGAGAAGATTGATGCCCGCAACCAATTGGAGACCTACGTGTACAACATGAAGAACACGATCAGCGACAAGGACAAGCTCGCCGATAAGCTTGAGAGCGAGGAGAAGGAGAAGGTGGAGGCGGCGCTTAAGGAGGCGTTGGAATGGTTGGACGATAACCAGAACGCAGAGAAGGAGGAGTATGAGGAAAAGTTGAAGGAGGTGGAGGCTGTTTGTAATCCGGTAATCTCGGCAGTTTATCAGAGGTCTGGAGGAGCTCCGGAGGGTGGTGCTGAGGGCGGTGATGATGATGAGCATGACGAGCTTTAGATGAATAGAAATTTGAGGAGGAATGAGCATTTCTTCTAATTTTGTAGTAAGAGTGCAGAAGGGGGTAGGGAGGGATGGTTTTTATTGTACAAGCCCCCCTGAAGTACACAATTCTGATCTCTACGGATAGCCCCTTGAATATTCTTAGTTGATAAAAAAACATTTGATGTTTTTTTTATAATGTTGATGAAAGGTAGATAGTTTCCCCTTTGTTCATGAGTAATTTACCCCCCCGCCCCCCGCCCCCCTTGTTGTGTGTTGATTGACATGTTTTGTTGAGTTCCTTTACTCCAGGCTTTGATTACGAGGCATTTTGCTTGGTGATATGGTATCCATAGGCTCTTCCACCGTGGTTTCTGCTCTATTGCGTTAATGTGCGAAAAAGCTTTTAACCATTAGATTGGTATCGAGACAAACCATAATCGAGACGGGCATATAGATCGGAACCGTCCGCTTGCGTGTATCGAGACAGGCATATGGATCAAGAATATTGTTTCCATCAGAACCATCAGAACCGTCCGCTGTCCGCTTTCGAGTGGACAGTTCTGATGGGATAGATTGTATCTGATGGGATGCATGGTCTAGATTAAAATAAACATTGATTGGATGGTCCAAATTAAAATAATAGGTGATTGGATATCTGCTTCATAGGATACCGATCTAATGCTACCTCGTGTTAGGTAGAACCATAGTAAGCATCTCAGGGGCCGCTCGTTTCTTAAAAAAATTTGAGAAATCAAAGAATAGGAAACATATTTCTTATAAAATGTGTACAGGCCCCAAAAGCAGAAACTTCATGTGACGAGGCCCCTCATAGTTTTCCCCATGTGAATCAGCCCCTTGATGTGTGACACTTTGTACTGTAATCCTTTTTTATCAATTATTACATGCCAGCTAAGCTAAAAGCCCCATATTATCCTTATCCTCTCTCCTCAATCTCTCAGACCCAGCAATCATATCATCTTTCTCTCTCATCTCCTCTCTCTCTCGTCTCTCTCTCTCTCTCTCTCTCTCTCTCTCTCTCTCCCCCCCATCTCTAAAACTAAGAGCTTTCTCAAGCTCGTCAACCTGGCCCTCGCCCTCCTCGATGTTGCCGCCTCCGCTCAGGCCCCCAAGGCTCCCCTCGAGTTCGTCGTCGCCTCCTCTCCCCTCCTCCACCCGTCCTCGTCGCCGTAGATCGCCGCCGCTCCCCCGTCGTAGATCACCGTCGTCGAGACGCACAGAGCATTAATCCATTAGCTAGACGAAGAAAAGAAAAAAAAATATTTGACCAGCTACAAATAAATGAACGATTTAATTTTAAAAAATAGTCAAAAGTTGTCCCCATTTTTCCACTTTCACGAGACAACCACGCCTTTTTGGAGGAAGCTGAATTTGCAATAAACCTAATGTGCACAGTTTTTTGTATTTTAATTTCAAACAAATTTTTAAAATAGACCGTTTTTAAAACTTAATTAGCAAAATAGGCTGAAAAAATATTTAATTACCAAAAATCGTTGTAAGCTGGGATCTTTTTGTATTTTAATTTCGAACAAATTTTTAAAATAGACCATTTTTAAAACTTAATTAGCAAAATAGACTAAAAAAATATTTAATTACCAAAAATCGTCGTAAGCTGGGACGGTAGTTATAAATCGTTGTTATAAATGAGGATACAGTCATGTTTTTATAAATCTTTGTTAATTATATTTGATAATAGTTATACCTAATGATATGTTATTTCTAGATGCATGTTTTTATAAATCTTTGTTAATTATATTTGATAATAGTTATACCTAATGATATGTTATTTCTAGATGTCATCGTGGTAGTTCTAGTAGCCCTCGAGTTAGTTCTAGCTTTTATTACCCCAGTTCTAGCTTGTATACAGCCAGTTCTAGCCCACACCTTGCTAGTTCTAAACCAAGCCCGTGTTTTTTAAAGCAAACTTGTTAATTCTAGCTTCTACGTTAGTTCTAGCTTTTATTACCCTAGTTCTAGCTTGTATACAGCCAGTTCTAGCCCAA
Source organism: Asparagus officinalis (assembly GCF_001876935.1). NCBI lineage: Eukaryota > Viridiplantae > Streptophyta > Magnoliopsida > Asparagales > Asparagaceae > Asparagus > Asparagus officinalis. The sequence continues at coordinate 17,327,246 of NC_033794.1, read as the reverse complement.
ACCTTGCTAGTTCTAAACCCAACAAGGGTTTTTTACATGCACGATTGTTAATTCTTACTTCTACGTTAGTTCTAGCTTCTATTACCTTAGTTCTAGCTTGTATACAGCTAGTTCTAGCCCACACCTTGCTAGTTCTAAACCCAACAAGGGTTTTTTACATGCACACTTGTTAATTCTTACTTCTACGTTAGTTCTAGCTTCTATTACCATAGTTCTAGCTTGTATACAGCCAGTTCTAGCCCACATCTTGCTAGTTCTAAACCCAACAATGGTTTTTTACATGCACACTTGTTAATTCTTGTTTCTACGTTAGTTCTAGCTTCTATTACCCTAGTTCTAGCTTGTATACAGCCAGTTCTAGCCCACACCTATCTAGTTCTAAGCCCACCAAGGGTTCTTTACGTGCACACTTGTTAATTCTTGCTTCTACGTTAGTTCTAGCTTCTATTACCGTAGTTCTAGCTTGTATACATCCAGTTCTAGCCCACATCTTTCTAGTTCTAAACCAAACAAGGGTTCTTTACATGCACACTTGTTAATTCTAGCTTCTACGTTAGTTCTAGTATAAATTACCCTAGTTCTAACTTGTATACAGCCAGTTCTAGCCCATACCTTGCTAGTTCTAAACCCAATAAGGGTTCTTTACATGCACACTTGTTAATTCTTACTTCTACGTTAGTTCTAACTTCTATTACCCTAGTTCTAGCTTGTATACAGCCAGTTCTAGCCCACACCTTGCTAGTTCTAAACCCAACAAAGGTTCTTTACATGCACACTTGTTAATTCTAGCTTCTACGTTAGTTCTAGCTTCTATTACCCTAGTTCTAGCTTGTATACAGTCAGTTCTAGCCCACACCTTGCTAGTTCTAAACCCAACAAGGGTTTTTTACATGCACACTTGTTAATTCTTGCTTCTACGTTAGTTCTAGCTTCTATTATCCTAGTTCTAGCTTGTATACAGCCAGTTCTAGCCCACACCTTGCTAGTTCTAAACCCAACAAAGGTTCTTTACATGCACACTTGTTAATTCTAGCTTCTACGTTAATTCTAGCTTCTATTACCCTAGTTCTAGCCTGTATACAGCCATTTCTAGCCCACACCTTACTAGTTTTAAACCCAACAAGGGTTTTTTACATGCACACTTATTAATTCTAGCTTCTACGTTAGTTCTAGCTTCTATTACCCTAGTTCTAGCTTGTATACAGCCAGTTCTAGCCCACACCTTGCTAGTTCTAAACCAAGCCCGCGTTTTTTACCTTCACACTTGTTAATTCATGCTTCTACGTTAGTTCTAGCCTCTATTACCCTAGTTCTAATTTGTATACAGCCAGTTCTAGCCCACACCTTGCTAGTTCTAAACCCAACAAGGGTTTTTTATATACACACTTGTTAATTCTTGCTTCTACGTTAGTTCTAGTTTCTATTACCCTAGTTCTAGCTTGTATACAGCCAGTTCTAGCCCACACCTTGCTAGTTCTAAACTAAGCCCGTGTTTTTTATATGTACACTTGTTAATTCTTACTTCTACCTTAGTTCTAGCTTCTATTACCCTAGTTCTAGCTTGTATACAGCCAGTTCTAGAACACAGGCTGGATTTAGAACTAGAATTAACAAATGTGCATGTAAAGAACCCTTGTTGGGTTTAGAACTAGCAAGGTGTGGGCTAGAACTGGCTGTATACAAGCTAGAACTAGGGTAATAGAAGCTAGAACTAACGTAAAAGTAAGAATTAACAAGTGTGCATGTAAAGCACCCTTATTGGGTTTAGAACTAGTAAGGTATGGGCTAGAACTGACTGTATACAAGCTAGAACTAGGGTAATAGAAGCTAGAACTAACGTAGAAGTAAGAATTAACAAGTGTGCATGTAAAAAACCCTTGTTGGGTTTAGAACTAGCAAGGTGTGGGCTAGAACTGGCTGTATACAAGCTAGAACTAGGGTAATAGAAGCTAGAACTAATGTAGAAGCTAGAATTAACAAGTGTGCATGTAAAGAACCCTTGTTAGGTTTAGAACTAGCAAGGTGTGGGCTAGAACTGACTGTATACAAGCTAGAACTGATTGTATACAAGCTAGAACTAGGGTAATAGAAGCTAGAGTTAACGTAGAAGCAAGAATTAACAAGTGTGCATGTAAAGAACCCTTGTTGGGTTTAGAACTAGCAAGGTATGGGCTAGAACTGGCTGTATACAAGCTAGAACTAGGGTAATAGAAGCTAGAACTAACGTAGAAGCAAGAATTAACAAGTGTGCATGTAAAAAACTCTTGTTGGGTTTAGAACTAGCAAGGTGTGGGCTAGAACTGGCTGTATACAAGTTAGAACTAGGGTAATAGAAGCTAGAACTAACGTAGAAGCTAGAATTAACAAGTGTGCATGTAAAGAACCGTTGTTAGGTTTAGAACTAGCAAGGTGTGGGCTAGAACTGACTGTATACAAGCTAGAACTAGGGTAATAGAAGCTAGAACTAACGTAGAAGTAAGAATTAACAAGTGTGCATGTAAAAAAACCCTTGTTAGGTTTAGAACTAGCAATGTGTGGGCTAGAACTGACTATATACAAGCTAGAACTAGAGTAATAAAAGCTAGAACTAACGTAGAAGCTAGAATTAACAAGTGTACATGTAAAGAACCCTTGATAGGTTTAGAACTAGCAAGGTGTGAGCTAGAACTAGTAAGGTGTGGGCTAGAACTGGCTGTATACAAGCTAGAACTAGGGTAATAGAAGCTAGAACTAACGTAGAAACAAGAATTAACAAGTGTGCATGTAAAAAACTATTGTTGGGTTTAGAACTAGCAAGGTGTGGGCTAGAACTGGCTGTATACAAGCTAGAACTATGGTAATAGAAGCTAGAACTAACGTAGAAGTAAGAATTAACAAGTGTGCATATAAAAAACTCTTGTTGGGTTTAGAACTAACAAGGTGTGGGCTAGAACTGGCTGTATACAAGCTAGAACTAGGGTAATAGAAGCTAGAACTAACGTAGAAGCTAGAATTAACAAGTTTGCTTGTAAAAAACACGGGCTTGGTTTAGAACTAGCAAGGTGTGGGCTAGAACTGACTGTATACAAGCTAGAACTAGGGTAATAGAAGCTAGAACTAACTCGAGGGCTACTAGAACTACCACGATAGCATCTAGAAATAACATATCATTAGGTATAACTATTATCAAATATAATTAACAACGATTTATAAAAACATGACTGTATCCTCATTTATAACAACGATTTATAACTACCGTCCCAGCTTACAACGATTTTTGGTAATTAAATATTTTTTCAGCCTATTTTGCTAATTAAGTTTTAAAAATTGTCTATTTTAAAAATTTGTTCGAAATTAAAATACAAAAAGACTGCGCACATTAGGTTTATTGCAAATTCAGCTTACTCAAAAAAGGCGTGGATGTCTCGTGAAAGTGAAAAAATGGGGACAACTTTTGACTATTTTTAAAATTAAATCGTTCATTTATTTGTAGCTGGTCAAACATTTTTTCTTTTTTTCTTTTCTTCTTCTAGCTAATGGATTAATGCTCTGTGCGTCTCGACGGCGGCGTTCTACGACGGGGGAGCGGCGGGAGGGGAGGCGGCGGTGAACTCGAGGGGAGCCTTGGGGGCCTGAGCGGAGGCGGCAACGGCGAGGAGGGCGAGGGCCAGGTTGACGAGCTTGAGAAAGCTCTTAGTTTTAGAGAGAGGAGAGAGAGAGAGAGAGAGAGAGAGAGAGGAGATGAGAGAGAAAGATGATATGATTGCTGGGTCTGAGAGATTGAGGAGAGAGGATAAGGATAATTTGGGAATTTTAGCTTAGCTGACATGTAATAATTGATAAAAAAAGGCTGCAGTACAAAGTGTCACACATCAAGGGGCTGATTCACGTGAGGAAAACTATGAGGGGCCTCGTCACATGAAGTTTCTGCTTTTGGGGCCTGTACACATTTTTCCCTTCTTATAATAATTGTTTTGAGGTTGTTTGGTTGGCTTAAAAAAGAAGGAAATTATAGAATAGGAGATGAGATGAGATGAGTTGTCACCTTATTATTGGATGATGTGAGTGATTTTTAAAAAAAACTTGTGTTGAGCTTGTTTGGTTGGTTAAAAAAACAAGGAAATGAATTGGAGGTATATTATTGGATGATGTTTTGAGGTTGTTTGTGCTTGGTTCATTTTTTAAAATAAGAAAATATATGAGGTGAGATGAGTTTGAGGTATATTATTGGATGATGTGACACATACTTAAGGAAATTAATTTTTTTTTTTGAGGAAATGGATGGAAAGGAAGGTTTAATGATATGAGATGAGTTGTCACAATATTATTGGATGATGTGTGTGATTTTTAAAAATAAGATAAGATGAGATGTGATGAGTTGGATGATGTGACACATTTCTTGTGTTTGGTTTATTTTTAAAAATAAGAAATGAGATGAAATGAGATGAGTTAGAGGATAAAAATAATATTTTATTGGATGTTGTGGGTGAGTTTTAGAGATGAAAATGGATAAAAATATTATTTTATTGATTTTCTTATACCGGTTTCCTTTTCTTGGTTTTTAGGAAACCAACCAAACAACCCCTCAGTCTCATGCAATGTCAGCTTGTACCTGTTACTTTGTATATTCCCTTGGAGAGCTGTCTATAAAAAATTATAGAAAATCATATGGCTGTCTATAAAAAATTATAGAAAATCATATGGCAAGAATTGAGATAGTCACTCGTATGCCCGTATCAATTTTAAATAAATAGATAAAAACAACCAGCACTATTATCACCATCAAAATGTTGCATCAGACCAATCACCTATACAGCGCAACCAAACTATAGTGTCAATACAGTCATGAAAATATGTTGAACATACGTAGACCTCTAAGCCATTA
>NC_033794.1:17283514-17322370 GCF_001876935.1 Asparagus officinalis | reverse complement strand
ATTAACAAGAGACTGCAGACATTTGCCGATCAAAATTTTACACTTCAGATATTCATAGTGATGATACCATAACATTCTGTGAGGAATTCACAGTTAAAAACGTGAGTGGGTTACAGCAGCATGCTCTTAGAAACAAAACAGAAAGTAAATTTCTCGCGCTTATATTAGGTCACCTAACGTACGTTGGAATGAACCCCTGAGATGACAAATGTCAAATTTCAGCATTTCTCTGCGAAGGCTTTGATTACTTTGAAGATGTTATGAAAGCCCATGAAGAACCACAGAGATCACTCGGGGAATTACCATCTTCATCCTTCATATCAGTGTCTGCACTGTGTTTGACAAGTAACTCAGCTATAGCTTCTCTATCGCAAAGAGCAGCGTAATGCAGTGGTGTCTGGCCCTCATTATCCTATACAATAAAGATATCAAATAGAAAAACTGAGACAATCAGAAAAGATGCGGCAATAGCAATAATAAACAGCAAACAAAAGAAATCGCTGAAACAAACCTCATAAAAAGTGATTTCATGGACCAACAAACAACAAGTGTATGGTTTTAGAATCCATTCATTGATACATGTTGATGAAAAACAGGCATTGCTAAGGAAGCAACTGATATAATTTTCAAGATTTATTATGCAGATATTCCGAGCAAGATTTTAGAAAGCAGAAAGCGAAGCAAAGCAACAAGGTGCCGCATAGGTTTTTTTGGGGCTTAGGCGGGGCTTAAGTGGAAAAAAGAGTGATGCCAAGTTTCAAAAAAAAATTCTTCTTAAATAGGGATTTTTTTTTAAGTAAACCTAGAAAATATCATGAAAATATCTGAAATTTATTTTTGTATTGAATATCTGAAAATTATAAAACAAGCAAAATTGAACGAAAACTTCTACAAATGCATATGTGATGTTTATAGAAATCCTAAGCATAAAACAGACGTGTAACAATACTTAGATTCAATCACGCAATATTAACAAAATACTATACACATTGTGAGGGACAAACAGAACATGTAGTGGATTAGATACATTAAATAGTCAACAAGTTAATAATTTAATGCAATTATCAAAGGAAAAGCTTCCGGTGACCACTTTTGGACCACTTTGGGTTTAATGCCTTTTTTTGGACTGCTTTTCATGCTGCGCGTCCTCTTGCTTTTTCGAGTTAAAAGTAGCAAAGGGATCAAAACGCTTACGCTGCCACTTAAGCACCACTTTGCCGCTTTTTACAGCGCTGATTTCAAGAAAACTGCATTATGTCACTATTTTGATAATAATTTCTATCAGACAGTCTTAACATTCAAACGATTCTTGTGTCAATTTTCAATGAATCTTGTGTCAGCACCGTTATGTAGATGGTGCACGCGTCTCTCATTAGAACTCAGAGACCCTTGTTACTCTCACCTCTGTCTACATTCCACAATCCTCACAAGCTTCTAAATTATCTGCCCTTTAGGCTATGTAACCAAGACACAATTGCACTAGAAAAAGTAACTTTTGCCAGATATCTCTATTGGCTTCATCACATTTATGATAGAATAACTATTAGGAGTAGCAATGAGTATGGTCAATGTAGGACAAGGAGATAACTCTATACTATACCAATAATCTAGTTACCTCTGGTAGCAATATTGGAAACTTCAAGCTAGTTACCTTTGGTAGCAATATTGGAAACTTGGCAAGTAACTAGCTAGGTGACTTTTCATCTTCTTTTTCATTAATTGTCTTTTTCTTTTTTCCTAGACATTCAATTTTCTTCTCTATACTTTTTAATCTTAAATTAATATGAAACTTTACCACTTTCAAATGCCAAAGATTCAATTTAATTTTATCTATGAGTACAACATTATAATACTTAGCCCCGTGCATTTGCACGAGTCGAAACTAGTACCCAAAAAAAAACTGTAACTGTCCCTAACCAACCATCTAGATAAAAGAATAAGAAAAGAAAAGACTTTATCCTTAAAATCTAGGATATTAAGATAAGGATAAAAAGGTTTATCCCTAACCGTTGAAAATTTTGAACTATGCTCTAACTATTTTACTGGTTTGTTGCTTCCTTAAATATGTATCAGTTTTTAATAGAACAATTTTTCACTGTAGACCCGATCTGCGTTTTTATTACCAAAACCGACCGAAAATTTTTTTAATTACCAAAATCGACCCGTTTTATGCCACGTAGGCTTAAGCTCATTTCCTAATTAGTCGGGGTTGCCAACCCCGACTGTTTAGGAGTTGTTAAACCGTAATTAGAAGCCTTAAACCTGATTTAATTGGGGTTTAACAATTCCTAAACAGTCGGGGTTGGCAACCCCGACTAATTAGGAAATGAGCTTAAGCCTACGTGGCATAAAACGGGTCGATTTTGGTAATTAAAAAAATTTTCGGTCGGTTTTGGTAATAAAAACGCAGATCGGGTCTACAGTGAAAAATTGTTCGTTTTTAATATACAATCTATCACCTATTATTAAGAAATGCCAGGCTTTTGGTCCATTTTTCTGTTCGTCTACCCTTTGTGTGTCACAAATTCTGAAAATTCCTTGCATATCCTAAACAATTTACACTACATCCAAATTCATGAAAGGGGAAAAAAAGTAAAATTTATAAGGGAAAACATACTTCGTAACTCCTGCTTCTCTCTACAAAGAATAATCACACCCACATTCCAAACTCAAAAAGGCAATAAGGCCCCACATTCCAAATTATCAGTGCAAATTCCAGAATTGGAATTTTCTCCGTATCCCTTCTCTCCCTCTTCGTCCTCAGACTGAAATCATCAAGGAAACTCTTCCATCAGGAACGGCGACTCCTCCATTGTCTCGAAACGAAATCATCATCACTTAATCAAGAACCCAAGAATACACCATCAAGAATGGCAACTCATCCATTGCCGATGACAAAGCCGTCGACCTCGACATCATTTGGCCAAGAGAGATTGGGGATATATAAATATCTAAAAGTCCTATCTTTTTAGTTACTAATAAATTGCATTTTAAATCTTTTGTAGTTTTGATTGACAATATATTCTTCTTTGTGAATTACAATACATATTTCATATTTTGTCATGGAAACATCTTTTCTTTTTGAAGTGGAAACATTTATAGTTTTTACATACATGAAATGCAAAAAACAACAAATATAACTAGATATGTAACATGTATATATCTATATTTTTTAAAATTCTTTTTTTCCCTGTCTATCCAAAACTGTATATCGTAACATAACACAACATGAACTATACAAATTTTATTGCCAAATATGTGTTGTGGGAAAATATTTTCTATATGGGATATTAGTTTATGAATTAACATATGCTCAAGGTTTTAAATATCAGTTATCGGGGATTTATCGGACGACCAAAATCCTTATCGGATAGCGGAAATCGGGGATATATCGGGGATAAGTAGTATTTATCGGAGTGATATACCGTCTGTTGTGTATATATAATATAATACCCTAAATTGTAATCTAACCATACTCCACTCTTTCATTCTCTCAACCTTCACTAAATAACTAGAGAAAAAACCAACTAAATGGTGAATATTATTTGTTACTACAACTTCAGAAGTTGTGTTGAGGGCGTGGCGTCAATGGAGAGTCCAAGTCAAACTTTCAAAGTCACAGTTGATGATGGCGTCGATGGAGAGAGCTCGGCATCGATGGGGAGCTTAGCGTCGTTCAACGTCGTCGAGTCAATCAGATCAGTTGATGATGACGTCGATGGAGAGAGCACAACATCAGTCGAAGTCGTCAAGTCGATGAAGTTAATGTTGATGAGAGAGCAGCGTCGAAGTTGATAGCGTTGAGGTCAACGGAGTCCGAAGAAGAGCGGAGGCGAGCGTCGAAGTCGGCGGAGGCGAGCGTCAAGGTCGACGGAGTCCAAAGAGAAACAGAGTCAGAGGATTAGGGCAGTGGGCACAACCGCACAAATGAGGGGAGAGAGAACAGAGGATTAGGGCTACTTAATCGAGTTTAAGTTTTATTGTAAAGAACGGGTCGTGTCGGGTTTCAAGTTCACTCAAAAACCGTCCATTACCCAAAATCACAACCTAATAGTGTGGCCCGATAATTCTGATTTTAGAGTTGCTAATATCGGCTGATAATCATCTTTATCGCCGATAAACCCTAAAAAAAGATAACCGATTTAAATTCTAACTTATCCTATCGGAAAGCTCTCAAAACCGATAACTCGGGGATAATATCGGATTATCGGCCGATATTTAAAACCTTGCATATGCTTATGTCAATTTTGTCAATAATTTTTTAACAAACAATTTATATAGCATCAATTATTAAAGTTTTAATAACAGTTTTCTATTACGCACAAGTGTATACCATTTGTTTAGTACAAACTAATAAAGATCACAATATTGAAGTGCTACTTAGAGGTCTGAGTAGTTTGCCACCACCAGAATATAACATTCAATTTTGACTACTACATTACAATGAATACTATTTACAAGGAATGGAAGTTGTGTATTATGCGTTTACAAAAATCGACAATATTCTTTTAAGGCCAGACCCAAATGACCTATCGCCATGAGCTGTGCTATTAATTTAATGAAACTAACAAATATTTATATCAATAGAAGACATATTGGTGAGAACCTATTGATACAGCATAATATCAGTACAAATGTTATGTCAAAATTAGATATATGCCTATCGCTTTTATAATACCACCATAATATATTTAATAATCAATAAAAGAAAGGGATACAGATCTCTTGATAACTGCCAAAATCAATCACATACCTGAGCATTCACATCCGCATTCCTGTTCAGAAGTAATTCTACTACATTAAAATGGCCACGGTCTACAGCCCAATGCAAAGGTGTCCTCCCTTCACTATCTGCAAGGAAAACCAAACAGGGCATGTGAAAAGCTGATTTCTTATCACCAAAAGGAATATCAGTATAGATAAGAGAAGAAATCATTTTGCCCATTCCCTCCATAAGAGAAGAAATCACTTTGCCCATTCCTTCCATATATAACTGATATATTGAGGGAATAATAACAGATCAGGAACATGATAATAAACAAATTATTAAAAAAATTGTATCAATCTCACAATCTGTTGAATAAACTATTTTCAGATAACTTCAATATTTATCCGAGAATACATGAAAAATGCTCTTTAGTTAACAAGTAGTTAGTGTCCAGACTTTGATGCTTATTTCTAGCCGATTGGTATCAGAAGTTGATTAGAACAAACTGTCAGGAATTTACAAAACAAAAGAAAAAAGATTCACATTCGCCTGCCTCCTTTGAAAATAACCTTTACCCAAGAAGCAACCTGAATATGGATGATGGAACTGAGTTTTGTTGTTTGTCCCTTCAACATCCAAACAGCGCAAAGCAGGTTCCAAGCCTTCCGTCTGTCTGGTTGCTGAACTACTCCTTGGATGGTAATTGGTAACAAAATATGCGCCAAGACACATTTTTGACATTAGAGAAAATACGTGCATCTGATTTTCCTGAAATATTATTTAGTATTCACAAAACAAAACAAAAGATAAGATTGACTCAATATCTTTTAGACTAATGGGACTACAGTATAATCTAATCTAAACCTGAAACCAGTTCGGAATGCTTTTTTACAATTCTAAAGAAACAAGAAAACTATAGATTCAAAATTCATAACAACCAAAGGGGATCAAATGAAACAAAATAATTGTAACTCTGCATTAACTTCTAGCCAGCTTTAGTCTCTTCACAGAAATTATCCACCAGAGGGATACCTCAAATTCTTCTAACAGATAATTGCAAAGAAAGCCAAAGGACTAATGTTTATATCTAATGCTCTAGAGTTAAATGATAAAAATTAAGGATTTGACAATCAATGTGATGCACAAGATAACCAAACAATAACACTAACTTGATTTGAGCATTAATAAGAAGGAACTGGAAGCAAACATTGAAAATAGAATTATCAAAGATTGTCTTACCAGTTAACAGTAATGAGGGAAAGTTAAATAGAAATTGGCAAACCTCTCGAATTAACTGGAACATCATTCTCAATATGCCTAAGTAAGTTCTCAGCTTCTCCTTCTCTGGCACAAGCATGTATGGCATCCAGCTTTCTGCAAACAAACAGTCAAATATAAATAATATAACGACCAAATAAATGACTGACAAAAAGAGGACTTCCAAAAGGAAACTATTAATATTTTCACATGCACGGTTGGCAACCAAGATGTAGTTTATGTTGCTTAGGGCAATTATTGGTATTCATTAGAAGGAGATACACACATTCATACGTACATATACATTGTACATGTATATCATACATACATGATACATGCACACACATCTATATACATGTTTGTGCATATGTATATGGATATGTATATATGTCTGTAAAAAATGTTATGAGCTGGCAGCTAGTCAATGAACTGCCAATAGATGGACTAGTGGTGAAACCTGCCCACCGTCCTTTGTCTCGTCACTTAGCATCTTGTTTAACAAAATTAGCTGAAAGCTCATACCCAGTAACCAATAAGCCCATGCCTGTGTGCGGATAAGTGCAATTATTAACACTGACCCGATACTAGTGTCTAAATAGTTTCTGCATTGAAGTTTTTAGTTTTACAATCATTTTTGAATAATCAACCACGGATGATTGTCAATTAAGATTAAAAGGAACAAAAATCTCTAGGTATAGAATATAAAATAAGATATTAGAGAAACACCAGGCAATTACAGCTTGTATACCTATACTACGGGAAGAAGAAAATTCATCTAGATTTCCATGCACATATCAGCAAATATACACCTCCATTACATAGTCACATCGCATTGCTCCAGAGATAAATTTTACAAGCCAACTAAGATATGAGAAGAAGATAGAAAATAAATGAAGAAAAAGGGCTCAAAGTTATTCAGAGGCATGGTATCCATAAACATGAAAAGGGAGAAGCAATTCTAGCGTCATGTCATACTATGAGCATGAGAGGCAAAGGAAAACAGCAAGATGTGAAACCATAGAACAGTTGCACAGGTCCAAATACTTCAATTTAATATACTAGAATATTAAAGTTGTAGCTAAGAACCTTACAGATCATTGTCCGACTCTTCTTCGTGAACAAAACTGCTGAAAACCGGTCCCATTGGTCCTTTTGAAGCTTTGCCAGAATCACTAGTACCTTCACCTTTCCTTTTCTATTAAAATTGTCGCATTAAATAGACGGCAAAAAATCTGTCTATCTAAAAGCCTTGCACCGTCATAGCAAATAGAAAGAATGTTCAGAAGAGTGAGTACTAACACTTGCTGAAGCATCTGCCCAGGATGGATAAATCTCACTGATAATTGTAATATACTTCTCCATTGCTTCTTCTGGAGGCATTGCACCTAATCTCTGCCAAGCATTCCTTGCACATCATCAAAATTTGATATCTTCTATCAGTTAAGCACTAAAGATTAGTTAGAACCAACACAAGAAAAATAATACACCAGAACCATTATACATCATAGATCATACTATACTATAGTTAGTTTGTGTGTTTGTGTGTGTGTTTTCTCTGTGAGTCCATGTACACATGTACGTGTATCTCTTTGCAATTTGTGATGACTGATTACTGCAATAAGAAAGATGAAAACGGTTTAATCTGCCAAAAGAGAAACTGTTATATACACCAAGGGATTATTCAAAAATGATTGTAAAACTAAAAACTTCAATGCAGAAACAATTTGTGATTACTGCAATAAGAAAGATGAAAACTGTTTAATCTGCCAAAAGAGAAACTGTTATATACACCAAGGCATGCAAAAATCATCAGAAATAAGATGACTATATATGTACTTAAAGATCAGTATAATGATCTTCAATGGAGAAGATCCTGACAGCACAGGCACCCTGACCCACGTAAGAAGAGATTATGTTAACCTCTATTGCAATTTTATTAAGGACTCGCCTCGTACAGAGTTTATCATAAATAATCCGGTAGAAGAACAGGAACAGAAAAGCCACACAATTCATTCAAAGCATAGTATTAGGAAGCTTCTTATTATTACCAATATAATGCAGTTTTTTCCATGATATTACCTAAATAAATTAATATAGAAATAATCAAAATCCAAAGGGGGTTAAGTTATTCAAAAAAGAATCTCTTCCAATCATACCCCCCCCCTTTTCCCCATGATCATAGATCCTTTTTAGGCCAGCAGTTAAGAATAGGGCCCTATTGGATGAGCCTTTTCCCATGATCGTAGATCCTTTTTAGGCCAGCAGTTCAGAATAGGGCCCTATTGGATGAGAAAGGATGCATTCGAATATATACAAAACCACGTTTCATCAAACCGTGAAATTTCCATTTTTTTTATTTACATAAAAAGTTGAATGGAAATAGATGTGGAGTCCACTTTTCACTCTCTTAAAACACAGCCATACAGCTCTTTTGCTGCAACTAAAGTAGCAAAAAGTATCACTTTTGGTAAAAATAAAAGGAATACCAAATTACCAACTAAATTAACTGCAAGTTATTTAAATAAAAAGTGTTTCATTTATGAAAACTGAAATTGCAAAGAAAACATGCAGTTGTAGCAAAAACAGGTGCTAAGTCATTCTCTCTTTGCACAAGTAGCGGATGAACTGAATTAGACATGAAATTCCACGATGTAATTTTGCTCCTATTGAACGAAACTAGAGAATAGATAATTTTCAAAGCAAAATAAAGAAAAGCTCAAAAGGATATAGGATTGGAAGAACTTAGAAAAACAGAATGTGATTTTAGCAAAACTATTGGGGTGTGTTTGGGAACTTGGATTTGGGCATGGATTTAAAATCCAGGGTATTTCAAATCCAAATATCTAGTTTGGGTTCTGATTTGGACTTAGATTTTTAATCAATTGATTTAACAAAGAGGAATTTGAAAGCCCAAAACAACTGATTTCAAATTCCACCCCACCCTTTGTCATTTATCAAATCCCGACCCGATCATTTAACAAAGAGGACCACGTCGCGATCCCCTCTTTCTCTCTCTCTCTCTGGTTTCGATCTCCCCCTCTCCGCCTCCCCCCGCCGCCGCCTCCCCCGCTGTCGCCTCCCCCTCCTGCCTCTCTCTCTGGTTTCAAGTCCCAACTTGACGTCGTCTACAGGTATAGATCTTCATTTGCCCCCGAAACTTCCGAGGGTTTTGCTCTAATTTGTGCCTTCAATTTGTGAAATAATTCGATAGAGCTTCGATTTTGTTTGGTTTTAGCTATGAATTAGATGTGGGTTTGTTTATTAATACTTAGATTTGGAGTATTGGGGGCTTCTAACTGGAAATTAGGGCTTGATTAATTGACCCTTGATCTTCAAATCTCCGTTTGTTTTTTTAATCAGTTACATGGAATATAAAATTTAGCGATTTGCTTGAAGCTCTAACAGATGTTGGATTCGTTAGGACTAATTTGAGTAAGATCAACTAGTTGTTTGACTAGTAAATGTTTAGAAGTATTAAAATGTTCAAATATTAATTTAGATTTTAAATTTCATTTTGAACGCAATAGGTTCATTCAATTATGAATGTTGAATTTCAACTAGAAATTACTCTATTTCGCAAAGGTGTTCAGAGCTATAATTTAAGTCATCATCTTTTTTGGGAATATTTGTGCATTTTACTGGATTTTAGACATTGGAAGAAGATTTGAGTCTCATGTCTAATAGAATATCTTTTATTGTTCAAATGTAAAAGTTTCTGAGTAAAAATATGAGGATGCTGTGTGGTTTCGCCGTTCGGTGTGAGAATATGCATGTAAACTTCTGTCTCAAATTTGATCTAATACTATCATTGTTTGTTTCGTTCCATCTATTCATCTGAGGTGATCTTAGCATCTAGCTATCTTTAGCCTTATTAAACAAAGAACTCGTGCCAGTCTGGATGGTTGGAATCAAGCTTACATCTAGCTATTGAGTAAAAACAGAGAAACAGAAATGAAAACTTTTATTAGTTTCAGGTTCATTTGTACATAAGTCTGCATAGGGTTTTTTTGTAGGTACGAAGGTTGGTTGCTTGATTTGTATGTATTTTAGAGAACCTTATTATTAAGGAGTCTTCGTTAGTACGAAGAGTTGAACAGGTCTTCATTGTGTTGAGGTTCTCATTCTGGTTTGTGTGCTTTTTTCTTTTCAGCAAGAACTCCAAGCCGCAAATTGAGCACTTCTTCAAGCTCTTCTGATTGCCTTCTCATCCGTCAACAATTGCAGGTAATTTTACTGTTATTTTAATTTTGTTATGTCGTGATTTCTTATTTTGGGTCATAGGAAACTTACATGTTTTGATGAGTAATCGGGTTAATAAACTGAATATATGAGTTCTTGGGTGTCGAAAGAGATATATATGTAAATATGTGACAAATATATGAGGTCTTGGGTACCTCTAATATTTATTCTCAAATCTTCCTCTCTCCCCTCCCTGTCACTGTTTTTGAAATGAGCTCAGAGAATGTGTAGTTGGGATTCTAGAGCAAGTTACATCCACTCTTTTTGTTGAGACGTCTAAGCAACTAAAAAATAAAATACGGCTTGTGCAAAACCTTTAATTTTTGTCAAATGAATTGTAGGCAAACAAACAAATTAATTTATTTCTGTTGCATACTGATGTAGATAAGCATTCATTTATACTTGCAGAAAAGGTATTTTCATACTTTCATATCCACTTTTTGTCTAACTACCAGTGTAGAAACTTGGCTTAAAACTAAAAGGTAACAATCCTATGCTCGAAGCAGTTCTCTCTTCCTCAAAAAATAACAACAAAATGACAAAGAAGATACTTTGATTTATAACAAATTGAAGTGCAAGGTTTTTTGTTTTTTTCGGTTGACAGAAACCAATTGAAATACTGATGTTATATATGCTGTAAGCTAACGCTTTCATAACACAACATAGTGAGAAATACGTGAGGAGAAAAAAAAATCATATGAGAAGCCCTCCACTGGTCATCATTTAAGAAAGAACTACATTAAGTGGGAGGAAGCAAAATTAATCCACTAACTAGGCCAGACGCAGCCTACCAAGCACAGGTTTGCCAGTGAGCCTGCACTAGATTAATCTTGATGGATTACACATAAGTAATGCTTGGCTAGAGGATAATAGTCTAACAATCTGTATAAAATTCACTAGTTCTTGTAAATTTTATGCCTTTGCTAAAGATGTCTTATGATAATCTAACAATCTGTATAAAATTCACTAGTTCTTGTAAATTTTATGCCTTTGCTAAAGATGTCTTATGATAACTCCGCAATAAATCTTCACACCAAAAATTTTTGTAAATTTTATGCCTTTGCTAAAGATGTCTTATGATAACTCCGCAATAAATCTTCACACCAAAAATTTAATGATTTGATAAGATATTCCGCATGAAAGTAATATCAGAATTTCCTCATTTTTTTCATGATCCGATCTTTCGTTTCCCTTTCCTCTTCTGAAACCCCCTATTTCTTTTCTTAAGCAAATCAGAGGAATGGTTGGCAGTAACTATTCATACTGCTATGCATTGTTGCAGATAGTATGAGACAACGCAAATCAGAGGAATGGTTGGCAGTAACTATTCATACTGCTATGCATTGTTGCAGATAGTATGAGACAACTCCTTGGTTGATGCGCTAACCTTTTAACTATTCATACTGCTATGCATTGTTGCAGATAGTATGAGACAACTCCTTGGTTGATGCGCTAACCTTTCATCTACTCAAAAATTCAAAATAAGTTGTATCTTTGTTTGTTGTTTATATTATGTTAGAGTTGTCTAGTTTTTCTGTTTTTTGTCTGGAATTTGTTATGTTTATACTAATGCTCAGTGAAGTTTAAATTTTTTTGTTATGATGTCTACTCTTATAAGTCTCAGACTCAGACTCCAGGATATTTGTATGCTTGGTTTATGTAATACAACTAGATTCTTGTGAGCTTAGCTTAGACAATTTATGCTGTGAAAAGATCAAGCTTTTCCTCTAGATTGTCAGGCTTTCCTTATGCCTGTTTTGATGCAAACTCCCTTCACACATTCCTGTCACTAACCAATTAAGTATCTTAGAAGCACGCATTTTTGTTATGACTCATGCTTGTGGTGCATACTTTTCTGGATCTCATTTATGCTTGTTATTTTACATCCTTTTACAAAAATGCAATCTAATTTGTTGGGTTTAGAGTTGAGATTATTTGTTGGGATACGTGTCCCTCTCACAGTGTGAGTGATAGCAGCAGTGGCTTCTCGCGGCTGTTGCTTCAATTCTTTGCAAGGACATTGGCATTTATATCTAATTTCTGCTGCCTATTCTTTTCAAGGACAATTTTTTTTTTGTCTTGCATATGCATGTGATTGAAATTTTAAGTATTTACTTCTCCAAATAGCGCTCAGTGCACCCTCTTCGCTTTGTCTCACCAGGTGCTATTGTTTCTCTTGTCCAATCCTTTTACGATCATATCCAGTGTGCTTTTCTCATAAGCAGTCTCAGGTTTTTCTAATGTCAACGTTATGGGTTTTTTTTTCGCAGGTCAAGCGTGATATTGTGCTGAGAGTGCTTGTGCTTTGGTCTCACCTTTTTCGGTTCTCATTGTCATTTGATATAGCTTGATGCTTTGTCGAATGATTGTAGCTTATATGTAAGGGTTAATTGCATATACTCTCTGTGGTATCGTTTTTAAATTGCAACCCCTGTAGTGTACACTGTTGCAGATGTGCCCTTAGATTAAAATTGTGACTGTTTTACCCTTGGACTTACTAATTTCTAGCCGAAGTCAAACAAAAGGATATTGGATTCGGTTTGATGTTATTTGGGCCTTCTCTATTCTCTGAGCTTATTGCCAGAAGTAGAAGGAATTGTTTTTGTATGTTGACAAATGATTCCTGTGAAGTTTCTTACTTTTGGTGTTTGCATTGGTGAGCTGATATATTGTACTGAAGGTGGTTGTGCTTTGGTCTCACCTTTTTTGTTTCTCATTGTCTCTTGTTGTGGTGTTTGCTTCTATCGTGAATGATTGTGGCTTATAGTATACTCCAATATATTAGTATTTGATGGTTTGTGGTTTGGTACATTTGCTCTTTTATTGGATGTCTTTGTGAAAGATACTAGTGGAGAGTATATCAAAGTGATGTCCAAGTACGTTAACGGAAAAATTGAAAGATACTTATTATATGAAGTGTTTTATTTGTTTGCTGGGGCCTCGCAAAGTATCAGAGATGAGTTTAACCAGTGTTGTAAATAGCGGCAAATAGCGGGGCTATAGCGGGGCTATAGCGGGTCGCGGCCCTTCAGCGCTACGCGTTGGGGGTTCGCGGCTGTATTAAGCGGAAAAAACCGCGAAGCGCTCGAATAGCGCGTGAAAGCGCTCAAAAGCGGCCGAAAGCGCTCAAAAGCGGCCGAAAACGCTTCAAAGCGGATTAAAGCGGCAAAAATCCGCTAAACCCGAAACCCGCTATCAAACGCGTTCAATTTTTTCGCCCCCCAACCCGACCCGAACCCGAACCCGACTCGTTAAAAGGGAATAAAATCGGCCACGACGATTTTTCTCCGCAGCTCGTCTTCTCCGCAGCTCCGAAGTCTGAACCCTAGCCGCCTCCTTCGTCTTCCCCACAGCTCCGAACCCTAGCCGCCTCCTTCGTCTTCCCCACAGCTCCGAACCCTAGCCGCCTCCGTCATCTTCTCCGCAGCTTCGAACCCTAGCCGGCTTCGTCGTCTTCTCCGCAGCTCTGAACCCTAGCCGCCTCCGTCGTTTTCTCCGCAGCTCCGCTTCAGCGACTTCTCTTCTTCGCAGCTCCGCTCCAGCGACATCTCATCTCCGCAGCTCTGCTCCAGTTTCTAGCGAACAGCTCCGCTCCCCTCCAAGCTCCAGCGAACAGCTCCCCTCCAAGCTCTAGCTCCAGTGCTCCAGCCTCCCTCTGCCGCTCCAAGCTCCAGCTCTATTGGCTAGTTTTGCAACAGAGGAAAAGGTGTAAATCTCCTCTAAACCTTCTTTTTTATCCAATTTCATCTTTTTTAACTAATTTCTGTCTTCCCTTTCAATGAACTACAATTTCTGTTTATTAATATGAGTTCCTAAATGAACATTGTTCTCTGTTGTTTAGCTCTGTTGTGGGGTTCTTTTGTTCTCTGTTGTGGGTTATTTGGAAATAGCTCTGCTAGATATTTTTTGTGCTATACAATTGATAATGCAGCATGCTTTGGGATAAACTGTCTTTTGGATAAACTAACAGTCTTTTGGATAAACAGGTACGTTTTTTCATTCTTTAATCTTTATAATTATAGTATGTTGTTAATATTATGTAATTATCGCACATCTATTTCATGTATAGGCATCATGTATGCATTTATAGGATTTTTAGATTTTTATATGATTTTTCTTATTATTTAGAATATTTAAATATATTAATATTTGACCGCTATTTGACTGTGCGCTATTTGCCGCTATTTTGCCGCAATAGCCTAAGCGGTACCTCGTCGCGACGCGACGCGATCCGCTATCAACAACCTTGAGTTTAACTATCAAATTACCTAAATTTGTGTTTTTTGGTTACTATTTTACACATCTCCATTGCATTTGATGTAAACAAGATGGGTTAAGAGAATAAATTTTTATCAATTTTAAATTCAAATTCATGTATAAAAAGTACCCAAACACTAGATTTTGAAATCAAAGATTTCAAATCCTTTCATTTAATAAAGATATCCAAACAAAAACAAAAGATTTTTTAAATCATGGATTTCAAATCCTAAATTTAAAATCCCTTGATTTTAATCAACTTCCCAAATCCAAATCAAAGTTCCCAAACACAGCCTTGAGGAAATTAAGAACAGGACGCAAATTGACACTCTTGGAGTGACCATTTTCACTGTTTAAAATCAATCATCCATCACAATGGTGAAACCAAGGACGGCATCCATAGAATCAAAGTGAAATGGTTACATAAAGAAATATTGATAGAGCTGTGTTGGACGCATGCAATTAGTGCTTCCAGTAAGAGATTAAAATTAAACTGACCAAGATCTGATGGATTTTGGCTTGATCGGACATCATAGATTTAGACCTGCAGATTATGGCAGGAGTCTAAATTCTACACTGAAGATGTATCCAACAAATCTGCATCGAACCCAACAAAACCAGAACAAACACAAAAATCCAACAAATATTAGTTGAAATGTAGATCTAATGCTCAGTAATATTAGCGGATGGATCCATGGATCCAAACCGAACCCAACCTGCAATCCCAACAAAACCCATCTAGACTAAAGAGGATCCTGATGCTGTTAACCGACAAGATAACCTGTAACAGAGCTGTCCATGTAGTTGCAGTTAAAAGCCTCGAATAGAGACTATGTTGTAGTCATCACTGTTTTGGATTCATTGTCTATTGCCTTAGTTTATAATCACAGGTCGAAGACACTTTCTCTGGTGCATATGGGAAAAGGACCTAGTATATAAGTTGGAGGGTCAATAACCAGATTGCATGGGTATAAACTTCCTGACCTACTTCTAATTTTTTCCACCCCTGAAAAAACCTCCTCCTCGCCTATGAGGGGTTGTTATGGGTTCACCCCACCTCCTCCAATGCCTAGTTTCTTTCGCATTCTCGTGATCATTTCCAAGTTTGCAGCAATTTACAGTTAAATCAGCCTCAACATACAACAACATTTATGCAAGAATTACCAAAAATTAAAATAACCTAAACTTACCACTTAGCACGACGTTAAGCACCGAAGGCTGAGGCTTGGTACAAGGCCCCTCAGTCGCAATCTTATACAACCCATACAACTGCAGCTGCACCTCATTCGACACCCTCGCCGAGTTCCGATCCGCCGCCGTCGCCGCTACAAACGCCGTCGCCGCACTAAACACCTCATCCAGCTCAGTACTCTCGATCCCTTCCCAATCGTCGTCGTCGTCGTCGTCGTCGCCGTCGCCGCCGCCACCGTCATCTGAAACCCTAGCATCGCCTTCGAGATTCTTGACATCCACTGCTTCTGAGACCAAATTTTCCTCTCGAACGACCTTGAGGCGGTCTCCTCTGAAGGAGATGACGGTGGAGATGAGCTTGGCGACGAGGAAGGAGAAGATGAGGCCGATGAAGACGGCCTGGCCGAGATCTTGCCAGTCTCCCATGATGAAATTTGAATGGAGTTTCTTCGAAAACCCTAGAATTTGGGGGAAATCGAGAGTAGGAGGAGCCCTAGAGTTTGCAGAGATTTGGCTTGTTCGGCGAAGGGATTTTCTTGGCGGTGGCTTCGAAAGGAGTCGGCTGATAATTTCGATTTGGGTTTAATTTTACTCACAGTTGAGATTAAAAAATTAAAACTGAGATTATGTATTAATTACAGCGATGTTTTAAATTAGTGAGAGCGAAAGCGACATGATCCTTATGCCAGTAATTACTTCTCTTTTTTCTACTAAGACCATCAGCAGCAGGAGGGCAAATATTGCTCTCCACCTCCGCTTTTGTCCCCACCAATTAAATATTTAGCACCCTCTTTTATTTCAGCTCCACAGCAGGAAGGCAAATAAGTACTTTTTTACTTTATCTATACCCCACCATATTTTCTCTTTCATCCACATCACTATATCATATACCCACCGTATTTCATCCACCTCAGCTTTTTTACTTTTATTTTTATTTTTTTACACTGGTGGGACCCACATATTCAGATTTGCCCATGGGCAATTTTTGCTCTCCAAAACGTTCTCTCTCCAGTTGCTTTCCATTTTGCTTCCCTGTTGTACAAGATATTTCCACATTTGCTCTGCTGCTGTATGTGGTCTAATAAAGGAACTCAAAC
This sequence comes from Asparagus officinalis, assembly GCF_001876935.1. Taxonomy (NCBI): domain Eukaryota; kingdom Viridiplantae; phylum Streptophyta; class Magnoliopsida; order Asparagales; family Asparagaceae; genus Asparagus; species Asparagus officinalis. Next base: position 17,305,621 of record NC_033794.1, on the reverse strand, counting down.
TCTATTAAGCCCCTATGGTTTCATCTGCGAATCTATTAAGCCCTCGTGGTTTTTTTCGACTCTATTAAGCCCCGTGGTTTCATCTGTGAATCTATTATGCCCCCGTGGTTTTTTCGGCTCTATTAAGCCCTTGTGGTTTCATCTGCGAATCTATTAAGCCCTCATTATTTTTTTGACTCTATTAAGCACCTTGTGGTTTCATCTGCGAATCTATTAAGCCCCTTGCTTTGAATTTCAAACGGGGCTTAATAGATTCGCAGATGAAACCACAGGGGCTTAATAGAGTCGAAAAAAACCACGGGGGCTTAATAGATTCGCAGATGAAACCACGGGGGCTTAATAGAGTCGAAAAAAACCACGGGGGCTTAATAGATTCGCAGATGAAACCATAGGGGCTTAATAGAGTTTGAACTCACTAATAAAGTAATTAATCAATTAAATCGAGCACTTGTAACGCGCAAGGACCTCGTGGTTGTCCTCTCGGCGATTTTTTTTCTTTTTCTCTTGGATTTATTTCCGAACTCAAACTCTATTAAGCCTCTACGGTTTCATCTGCAAATCTATTAAGCCCTCATAGTTTTTTTCGACTCTATTAAGCCCCTGTGATTTCATTTGCGAATCTATTAAGCCCCCGTGGTTTTTTCAGCTCTATTAAGCCCACGTGGTTTCATCTGCGAATTTATTAAGCCCTCATTCTTTTGTTTTGACTCTATTAAGCCTTTGTGGTTTCATCTACGAATTTATTAAGCCCCGTACTTTGAATTTCAAATGGGAATTAATAGATTCGCAGATGAAACCACGGGAGCTTAATAGAGTCGAAAAAAACCATGGGGGCTTAATAGAGTCGCAGATGAAACCATTGGGGTTTAATAGAGTTTGAACTCTTTATTTCTTGCGTGGTATAATGTATGCTTCCTCATAGCAGAAAGGTTTGACACGTTTCAACAAAAAGGGGGAAAGATGCGAGTGATAAAATTCGTGTTTGACATCGTGTTCTAAATTTATTTTGGATTCTGATTTCTCTTTGAGTAATAAAAGATTTTTAACCATCCTCATTTTTCTGTTTAAAAAATGACTTTTTTTATAAATGTAAGAAGTATGAACCTCTTTAATAATTGCGTCGTGATAAATTTGTGTTCGCCATCATGTTCCAAATTTATTGAGGATTCTGATTTTCATATAAGTAATAGCGATTTTTAACCATCGTAATTTTCTGTTGTAAAAATATGACCTATATTAACTATTTTAATAAATGTTGTGCTTTTATCTGTAGATTTCTTCTATAAAAAAATTTTGTGCTTATATTTGATAGATTAGTGGTCCGTTTCATATTGTCTCCATTGAGGCCTCTTTATTAGATCAAACGTCTTAATCATGAATGCCAACGTTCAAATTTTCTCATGAAAGGGATAATAAATTTCTGAGTGAGAACTTTGAATCCCCAGTTTTTGTCGTCAACGAATCTTTATTGAAATTTATAAATGACTAACCAAGAATGTGATACCCATTTAGTAAACTTACATATTCCATCTATCAAATACATCTTGCTGAATGACATCATTTACAAGTGAATGTCACATTTTAACTCAAAAATTTTAAAATAATAATAATAATAATAATAAACACTTCAAGGATTATGTTCTGAATTCTTCTCACGCGTTGTATTTGCAGTTTCCATAGCCTGTAAAATCACATAAAACACACTCAAAAAAAATTTATCTCACAAAAAATAACTTAAAAAAGAGAAGCTAAAACTATCATTTACACTTACTTGGATTAACACTAGTAACAATTCCAGTTTGTCCAAAATCACAATCAAAGAAATTCCTCCCATAAACCTGATAAAACTCATTCATGGCATAAGCTGCATGAGCCTTGACTGTATTCGGAAGGAAACACGCACCCGAAGACTGAATCGGACTGCAGTTGATGCCCTGACCGCAGGCGTAGTCAATGTTCTCCTGCAACGACTTCGGGTCGACGTTTGGTTTCGGTAGGCACCATCTTTTTCCTCCTGAATTCATGGTTGGATTCATCGGGGGCGACATTGATCTTGGTATTCTTGCCTGTAAAAAAGTATGATGTAAAATATTGGTGGAAATTTTTCAAAGTTTACAGTATTTTTCGATGACCAAAACAGTTATAGTAGGTTGTACAATTAAAATCACTAATATTTCATGATGGTTAACAAAAATTGTCCTTTACGCATATATCAAAATTAAAGGCCTAACCTCATTTTTCAAGATCCCAATGTCATACACAGGGCTCATATCCGGCTGAAAAAGTCCGAAATTTCTCTCGGACACCGGCCCAGGCTTCAGATTCTCATTAAAAAGCGCGAAAATGTACGCCTCGAAAGTCCGATTCGGCATCAGAGGCGTGCCCATGCCAGAAGCCAAATGCCGAACTAAGTTCTTGTTGTAGTCCCGAGCATTTTCTATGTCAACACCAACTTGCCAAGGATCGCCGACCGACGGCCAACCGGTCTCGGCCACCACGATGGTAACATCGTCGAACCCTAACAACTTTATTGCCGAAAATACCGCATCAAGCTGTGCATCCAGCATATTTGTGTACAAAAGATTCGTGTTGTGGTCGATCACGCCGTTGTTGGGTCTGAACAAGGCGTAATCCAAGGTTTCAGGGCTGAACCCGAAGAATGGGTATGTGTTTACCATGAAATCCGAGTTCGTTGCTCTTAAGAAGCTAATGAGCGGCTTGATAACGGAGTTGTCATAGCCGCTCCTGAATCTTCCCGCAGACGGTGGGCTTGACGACGAAAGAATGCTTAGAGAATGTGGGGTGGAGACTTTGATTCGGTGATCGAGGGATACAGCGGCGAGAGCTGTGTGGAGATTCTGCATTGCGGGCAGCAGGCTGCCAATGAGCGATCTCTTGGCGGTTGAGATGACTTCATTACCGACCAAGATTCGCGTGATGTTGGTTGTATGGGCGTAGGGGAGGATCCTGGCTCGGACCCAATGGCGAGCAAAGGTGAGGCTCTTGAGGCTCTGGATGAGCTCGTTAGAGACCGCGACGTCTATGGATACACCGGTATGGGCGAAAGCCTGTATGGTCGACGGATCTGCATCGTAGAGTTTGACGTGATCGATAACCGTGCTTTCTAGTATGAATTTTGCAACTTGGGAAGGAGGAGGGAGGTTGTTTGCTACTCTGCCGTAGTTGACGCCAACATTGGCTCCTACAACTGGAAGTGTAAATTTCGGATTAGTCTTATGAAATCTAATTGGAGATAGTTAATACATTGGTAAGTGAGAGATTAACATATATTACCTTTGATGAATGTAAATGTGAAGAGAAAATAGATGATGGGGATGGATGTAGCCATGGGAATTAGAGTTGGTGATTATGATTGAGGAGAAGGCGAGAAGAGGTTAAGGTATGGTAATAGAGTGAGAGGAGATGTTTAACGTTTTGAAGATGTATTCTTTTCTTTGGATGGAGTATTCTTGATACTTAAACAATCTCTTTTTTTGGTGTAACTTTGAATCTTTTACTTTAGTATAATAATATAGTATGGCTTCTCTCTAATGTAGGAATTTGGAATGCTTGTTAATGGATTAACATGCCAAATATATTCTTATCGGAGAGTAATAAGTATGGTGTCGGTAATTTTGACAAACTTAGTGATTTTTAAGCCACATTAAGGGCGTGTTTGGTTACTTTGTATTGGAAAAATCCACATAAAAAACCATTAAATTGTTAAAAAAACAACTTAATTATGTTTTTGATGGACTAGTATAATGCGCATGTTTTGCAAGTGTACGTATATATTTTTAAGTTTTAAAATCTTATTGAATAATAAAACTTTGTGTTAATAAATAAAACTATATAATAAGATTGCTTAAAAAATACGTGAATTAATTATTAGTGTGTAGTTATTGTAACTAAATATATTTCTTATAATAATTGCCCAGTGTTAATATTTTTTTTAAATAAGTCCCTAAATCTAAAATTATTCTTAAATAAAATTGCCAATTCTATAAGTTCTCTTAAATATGCCTATTCAACTTGAAAGTTGTTAAACTTAACTCTAAATTAACTAAGTTGCGTTAATCTTGCTAGCTTTTACCTGATGTTCATTAGATAGTTACACTTGATACTTAAAACATATTGTAATAATTAATTCTCGTTATAATTATTTAATAGGGTAAATTACATTAAACCCTTATGAACTTTCAAACTATATAAAGTTTCAAAATTACACCAAGCCCCTAATGACTTTTCTATTTCAAAGAAGACCCCAATAACTTTCTAAACTTTGCAACTAACCCCTACAAATTAAAACCATAAAATGGTATAAAAAGGCCTTTTGAAAGTTATTAGGGGTATGGTGTAGTTTATCTAAAAGATATTAGGGCTTTCTACAAAAGTTATTAGGGGTTTTGTGTGATTTTTTAAGTTTAAAGGGTCTATTTACTACAAAATGCTGAAAGTTTATAGGGGTTTACTATAATTTATTTTATTTAATATTATACTTTTTAGTTCAAGTAATACAATTAAAATAATCATACTATCTATAAACTATAAAATATTTATCTAATTTAATTTTTTAATTATGCTCTTAAATGATTTAGTATTATGAATATTTTATAAATTTTTTATTATACTATCATTAACAATTAATAGCACTATTATTAAGAGAAAATCTTATGTAAACTTAAGTGGATATGATCTAGTCATCCATCAAAATTTTTATCCATTGATGTTACATTGGGATCCGTGAAAGATATGAAGAGTCTTTTGAGATTTGTGTATCTCTTGATGACACAAATCTAAAAATAAGATGAGTGGATAAAAAGTTTAATGGACAATGCCTCCTATATACTTAAGTTGATATAAGCTCATCTCCTATTATTAATACTAAATAATTTTTTTAAAAAAAGTCTTTTGAGATTTGTGTATCTCTTGATGACACAAATCTAAAAACAAGATGAGTGGATAAAAAGTTTAATGGACAATGCCTCCTATATACTTAAGTTGATATAAGTTCATCTCCTATTATTAATACTAAAATTTTTTTTTAAAAAAAAATTTAGTTTTCAATCGTTACCAAATATAGATTATTCAATATCATGTAATAATCATTGAGAAAATAATATTAAATTATTTATTTAATAATATAATACTAAAAAAATAGTGTTAGTCATAATTATGTGATATTTTTAACAAAATTATACTATTTATGAGATTAAATTTTTATGTTATTTATTTTATTGCTCATTGAATTATAGTATGATTATTAATAGTATTTAGCAATATATTATTCTATTTATACTATTATTTTAATTATATTATTATAATTTATAAATAATTATTATAATAATTTTATTGGATACTACTAATTATTGTGTACACTTATTTTGTTAATTATTTTATTTAAATAATTAATAGTTATAATATTATTGATAATTATTATTATTTAGGAAGGTGAGGAGGTGCATTATAAAGAAAAGGTTATATTTATTTAATGAATGAGTAATTAGAGCATCTCCAACCGCTTCCCCAAAATTTTCTCCAAAATGAAGAAACAAAAGCCATATTCTCCAAATTATTTTTGCTCCAACTCCAACAGCTTCCCCATTTTAAAAAATTGCATTTATTACAATAATAAAGCTCTCCCCAAAAATTTAGAGAATGCTGCAGATTTGGGGAAGGCTCCCTATTTTTTCTCCTCCTTCCCTATTTTGGGGAATGGGATGGGGAATCTGTTGGACAAAAAAAAAGCTCTATATTCCCCAAATTTGAGTATTTCAAGAAGATGGGGAAGCTGTTGGAGATGCTCTTAGAGACAATGACATAGTTAGAATTTATCAAAATGTCAAGGACAAAAAAAAAATCAAAAGTTTTAGCACAACAATTCTCTTCTTATAGTAGTAGTATAGATAATTATTATTCATCTTACGTTCATATAATAATTACAATTAGAATTTAGACCAAAACATTATTGTTATAACCAAATTATTTATAAGGCCCAGCCCAATTCTATTTCCAATTAAAGCCCACTGGACTACAGACTGTAGCCACTTCCTCCCATACCGCGTCCAAAGCGTTCGCCCTAAAACCTCTCTCCTCCTTCCGAAAACCCCTAGCCTCTCTCAAAAAAGAGCTCCGTTTTCCTCTCGAAGGCGATTCTAGGTCTACTCCTCAAATGGAGAAGCTCGAAATCCACAGGACAGACTTCGTCGACTGGAAACCCTCGGCCGTCGTCGCTCTCGCCACCAGCGTCGACGGATCGAAGGTGGCGGCGGCGAGGGAGGACGGGAGCGTTGAGCTCTGGCTCGTATCTCCGGGGACCGTCGACTGGCATTGTGAATTGGTGCGGCGAAATTCTATATGTTGTTCTCGGTGATTTGGTTGGTACTGATTTTGGTTTTTGTTTGTTTGTTTTGGTTTTGATGAAGACGATACATGGAAACCCTAGGTCGAGGATTTCGTCGCTGGTGTGGTCTGGATCGAGGCTGCTGTCGTCGAGTATTGATGGTTCGATTTCGGAGTGGGATCTGTTCTCGTTGCAACAGAAGGTTAGGTTCTTGATTTTTAAAAAATCAAGTTTCTGTTTTTTGAGGAAATTTGATATATATTTGGCGAAGCGTGACAAGAACGCAAGATTGATGGATTTTTTCACGACGAGGTTTTGTCGTTGGTATGCATTGATAGCTTGGTTTTTTGAAATGTTCTTGTAGGCTTAAATAGCTATTTGATGCCTTATGTACAACATGTTAGACTATGACAAAAAGTAACTTAATTGTTAGTAGGCGAAGCTGTCTATAGAAGTACGTCCAACTCGAACCGGTAACATGGTACCTTAGAAAATTCTGGTATATAGTATTACTGTAGACAATAAAGTTCATCTTAAAATGCTGTTGAAAGTAATAAGTAGAACATGCTATGATATGCTAAACATTTGGAAAATCGTTCCCTTAATCTTTAAAGGACTATCTTGTTAACTAAACTGAATGGAAGAAACGGGTTCAGTGTACTAACCCTAAAAGTTTAGGACAGATGCTTCAATTTTTTTTTCTTTTTTGGTTATTGTTTTATGTCATACCTACACATGAGATTAGATTCAAATGCAAGTGACAGGATGGCCGAAAGTTGCAATTTCTTAAGTTTTTCATATTGACCAGACCACACCATTAAAAATTACCAATATATCTGTTATATGATTGCAACATTTCATCATTCTTTTCTTGAACACCGCATCAAAATAGCATGGTATTCGACATGAATTTTGTATTTTTGAACTGTTTAGTAGGTCTTGCATCCTTGTTTTATATCTCACCTTTTTTTCCCCTCTATTCCTTTTCTTGTTTTCTTTTTCTTTTTGGCATTTTTGGGATTGTCTAATGCAACACAAAGTCAGTGTTTGTTGAGCATTGAGCACATTTTGCTATATTTTTCTTAATGAGATCAACACTTTGTCTACTTACTATGAGTTCCCTTTATTTGTTTGATTTGTAGACTCTTCTAGATTCAGTTGGAGTGTCAATTTGGCAGATGAATGTAGAACCGCTTGATGATTGTCCACATTCTAAGAAAATTAACTCACATCAAATGGCCAGTGGAGATGCAAATGATCTTTACAGTGATTGTGAGTCTGGTTGTACTGACGATGATTATGATTTAGATGAATCTCATACTGCATATATTGGAAAAAATGATCAGCGGGTAGCCGTTGCCTGTGATGATGGTTGTGTACGATTATATTACATGTCCGATACAAATGGACTAACTTATTATAGATCATTTCCTCGAGTTAGCGGTTAGACTCATACACTTACCCTCTCTTTTTTTCACTTTTATAATACCTTTTTCAGTAGTTATCAATCATTTTTATGTGCAGGACGCATCCTAAGTGTTGCTTGGAGTTTCAATGCAAAGCTAATATTTTCCGGCAGTAGCGAAGGGTATGTTTCATTAGTTGGCTGCAGCAAGTTTTGCTTAATTTTATTTGCAAAGACTTGTTTACTTATGCCTTGCCTGACTATATCTACAAAGTAGTTGGAAATTTTGAGTTTATTCTTTTCTGCTTGCAATTTAATGAAATTCCCTTCTCAGTTGTTTTACTTATATAACCAATGGATAATTGCTTCATCTATTCCTTCTCCTTGTTTGGTTCTAATACATTTTCTAACTTTTATAGTATCATAAGATGCTGGGACACTACATCATTTCATGAAATTTATCGCATCACAGCTGGCCTTGGTGGCTTGGGTAGTGGACCGGAGTTCTGTGTCTGGTCGTTGCTGTCCTTAAGGTACAAGGATATCTGGTTACTTAATAAGATTTCGACTTCTTCATTGCATCTCAGACTTATTTTATGATGCTTTTAGGTGTGGCACGCTAGTCAGTGGGGATAGTACGGGTAGCGTCCAGTTTTGGGATAGCCATAATGGAACTCTTTTGCAAGCACATACCTATCATGAAGGTGATGTTAATGCTCTAGCAAGTGATCCTAGTCATGAAAGGGTTTTTTCTGCTGGTTCTGATGGAAAGGTATTGTACGTTTTTGTTAAAATCCTTTGCTAGTGTAAACTTATTGGTACTCATTTGACGTTAATGAAATTTTCAATTTTTTAGTATTGTGCTTCTTTTATCATGCACCTTGATTCATTTCTCACTTTTACATTCTTGACCTGTGTGCAATGTGAGTTGACTCACATTTTTTCTGCTTGGGTTTGGGCAAGCATTTTGTATTCTACTAATGGTGGTAAATGGTAATAGGTCAGATTTCCAATTTGTCTCTAAAACCTCCATCTTAAACTTTGAAAAAGCCTGAAAGGAATGGTGACAAATTTTGTCCATATATGCTTATCTTTTTTCCCATTTGGATGAACGGTGACAAATTTTATGAGAATTTTGTTGTTAGGGTTTTTATGACCTTTTGGTTTTGATATGTAAGGGTCTCTGGTGCTGGTTTCTTATCATGGGTCTCACAATTTTATTTTGAAAATTTCAAGTCAACAAATGTATATAAATATTAAATACATTCCCATCTTTGGCCTAAATTGTGATTTTATGAGTTTATTCTGTCATATTAAATTATCTGCTTCAGTTTGTAATCCATGAATTAGTGAAGACTAGAGGTCTAAATATGTGACTGTGACGGTCTAATCGCAGAATTTGGATGTTACATTATACCATGGTCTTCTTTCTCCCTTTTTTTCTGCTTGTTACTTGTGCTGGCCTATGTCTCTGTCCATGTCAGTGTACCATAACCATGTCTGTGTCTCTGCTCCATAGGAGGCGAGTCATCTAGATTTTGCTTAAATTGTTTGAACTGTACCTACTGTAGTTCTAGATATTGCTTAAATTGTTTGAACTATACCTACTGTAGTTTGGAGAATCAAGGCCTTAGTTACAATTTACAAAACTAGACACTATTTCTGACATGGTTGGATTTTCTTAAATATCATTCCCTTGGGATTTAGGTGCAGTAGAAGGGTGATGAAACTTCTACTGTTTTATTTTGAGGATTATTTTGATATTGTATTATTGTACTAGACTACTAGTCTAGTTAGCGAACACCAGTATCCTGTACAAGAAATACTTTTATTTGATACTTCCTCACCCAAGTTATGAGAAGTAGCATTCCCTCTGAATTTAGGGTGGACAGACGAAAGGCTATGCAAATTTCTGTGGGTTGACTAATAAATTATGTGATGCTATATTAGCCTAGTTGGTGACAACTAGAAGCTATACCCTATCTAAATTTGGCTCTTCTTTTTATACTTTATTTGTCAGATTATTAGAAATATTCATGGAATATTGGTGTTCTGATTCCTGGGTAAAACATCTCTGGAAAAGGAAATGAACCTGACATACATGTAAGAGGAGTTGCCTGGTAAAGAGCCCTGTTGGAGAAAGGAAATAGAGAAAAAACAGACTAGTTTAAGATCATGAGGTTATGTTGTACGATGTCCTACTTATCAAATACATAATTTAGTAAATTACGTGTATGCCTATTCTTATTATTTTCTTATGGTTCGCAGGTGATCCTTTATAAGATGGCTAATGATCCAGCTGATTGTCATGAAGAGGACCTTTCTACAGAAAATGGAAACAAATGGGTGCCTGTTGACTACAAGCGAGTGCACACCCATGATGTCAGGGCCTTGACAGTTGCAGTGCCAATTACTAATGAAGGTCTATTTTTCATGAATTAGTATGACCGTTGTTTCTTATTAGGGTGCTATGCATATTACTTGATGCTTTGTGTTAATCCTTCCAATTTTTTTTATTGTTTCATTTAACAGATGCATTGCCTGATGAAAGATTGCCAAAATTACGTAGACGAGCAAAGCCTGTGAATTTCAGTTATCGTAAATGGGCACAGTTAGGAGTTCCTATGCTCATTTCTTCTGGTGACGATAGCAAGCTCTTTGCTTACCCTGCAAAAGAGTTTACCCAGTTTGATCCTCATGACATTTGCCCTGCACCTCAGCGAGTATCTATGCAGTTGGTCAACAATACTGCCATAGATGGGCATTTGATGTTTGCTCAGCAGATAGGACAGTTGGATGTGATTCTTGTGAGCTTAGATCATCACTCATCTCCAAATATACCAAAAACAAAAAATCTGGCTCGTATTAAAACCAAGGAGTGTCGAAAAATCATCTCCAGTGCTGTATCTAACAATGGAATGTTTATTGCGTATTCTGACAATGTGAGACCCTGCCTCCTTGAGTTACGGCAAAAAGGAGGAAATAGCAATTGGTCTCTCAGTAAGTTACAACTACCTCGGGGGTTGCAATTTGCGCACTGCATGGTCTTCAGCAGTGATTCTTCTCACCTGATGCTAGCTGGCCATGATAGAAAGATACATGTGAGTTTCTTCCATTCTTCTTTTATTACATAAATTTATGTAGATTAAATATGTATTGCTTTAAACCACTGTAATCTTTTGGTGGCTTTGTTGCACAAATAGAACATTTGTCCTTGTGTTGTTTACCTTGTTAGAGTCCTCCAAATTGTATTAGGGGGTATTATTTATTAAACATGGCCAAGACAGCTGGAGTAATTAGAAGAGCTTAGACACCTGGTTAATGGTTATTAATCTGAATCCAGAGCTTGTGTGAGCTTGATCTCTGGTTGGACCTTAAGCAATGACGGATCCAGGGGGCCGGGGGGTGGCCGTGGCCCCCCGCCATTTGACAACGTGAGGTAGGTATATGACTATGTGAGGGGTTTTCTTGTTAGTCCCTCAAATCTTTCATATTTCAAATTAGTTTCCAAAGCTCTAGCATTTGAAATTAATCGCCCAAATCTTTCATATTTGAAATTAATCCTCCAAATCTTTCATATTTGAAAGTAATCCCTCAAATCTTTGAAGTGTATAAAATTACCCTTTGTTACATTTACCATTCAAATTGTTAACCATGACTGGGTAGCAGTTAATCAGATATGAGTAATTACCAAATCAACCAAAATCAACATTAAAATTCACCAATATCAATAGTTTTAAGTCTAATATAATCTGTCCCAACTTGTACTCCAGTGATTTTTTTTGGGATTTGGATTGGAATGGATATGGATCTAGTTTGTATTACACCCAAAACTATAAAAAAATGATAGAATATTCACTCAATTTCAACCACTTTCTAAGTAGAGTAACTAATATTAAATCGCTCAAAAGATTTAGGGGACCAATTTGGAAGGGGAAAAACACCCTGTATGTGTATGCATCACCTTTTCATATAGTTTTCTTTACATTTCAAGTATAATGGGAAAATGAGGTTTCAATTTCCATCTACTTTTGCATTTAATAGTAGAAATTTGAATTCAATTTTATATTTTCATGTGGTTTTATAGTTTCATAATGAAACTTTTTTTTTTGAGAAAAATCATAATGGACTTGCTAAATGAGGTTCTTGCAATGTCAAAAAGTTTTACATTAAGAAATAGATATATGAAATGATTTTTTAAAATATTCAAGTACTTCTACAAGTAATCTTTCATATTTGAAACTAATCCCTTAAATCATTGAAATTTCCCTTATGTCCTCGAATTCTCAATTTATTTTGAAAATTCTCAAATTATTGAAATTGGTATTAAGTCCACCAATTCTCATATTTTTTCAAGTTAATCCTCTAAGGGGGGTTAGTCACCTAGAACTTTTTAAGTAGAACTGGGATAATTGGTAAAGTGGGATAATTTTTTAACACTGGGATAATTTAGTGGAACAATGATGGATAATTCTTAAAGTGGGATAATTTGATAGGATAATTTGGTGGGATAATGGTGGATAATATTATGAAGGGGATAATTTGGTAGGATAATTTGGTGGGGGTAACGGTGGGTATAAATTATTATTGTTAATAATTGTATATTAAAAATAATATAAGATTGATAAGCAATTGATTAGTCTAGTAATACCTATAAAATATAATGCAATAAAGCATCACTATTCATCTCAAATAATAAAATATTTACAACTAAATAAAAATCTAAATTCCTAGAGTGACTCGACTTTCATCATCCCACATGACCTCTGCCATAGAATTTCTCCAAGCTCCCGTAGCTGCTCGTTGAGTCTGTTGAGTCTGTAACTCATCTTCTTCATCGGAATCATCATCTGCATCAACAACATTTCGTGGAGCTTCTAGTGGAAGATCATAAATGTCGAAGTCATCATTTGTATTTTCCAATCTTAAAAAGTTATGCAATCCTACGCATGCAACGAACATCTTTATTTGTGTGGCATACGAAAAACCTGGAGGTTGGCTCTTGAAAATAATGAATCTAGACTTAAAAACTCCAAAGATGTGCTCGACACAATTTCTAAGAGACACATGTCGATGGTTGAAAACTTCTTTTGAATTTCGTGGTCGTTATCGATTATTAGCAGGGCCGAACTCTGAAAGACGGTACCTTTGACCTCGGTATGGAGCAAAAAATTGTAGCCTATTTGGATAGCCGCAGTCAACTAGATAAAACTTATCTGCAAACAAGAATAAAAATTATGAATGATAAAAAATATTATAAAACTAAAATAAAACACTCTATTATTAGCACACAATGGGACTGATAACAAAGTAGCAATCAATTAAAAAATGTTGATATGTATGCTAATCGTTAATCACCAAATTATTGAAAAATAGAAGAAAACATAATATTACACTACTCTCATCTACACAACATACAAGAATCATTTCTTGGGATGCTACATATAATAGAAACTTCATCCATTAAATGCACCAAACTAAGATAGCTGACAAGTCAAATAACATAAGAACATAATATAAACAAATAAATAAAAGAATAGCAATATCCTAAAAATAAATAGTTTTGACAAATTGAAATGAAATTGATCCTAAAAATACTTTCCAAATCTTAAAAAAAACATGACATTATCCCAAGTTCCACCTACTCAATGAAAAATAGTTTGACAATATGAAATTCCACATAATCCTAACACCATAACATATCTTAAAAAACATATAAATATCCTAAACTTTTAAATTACTGCCTCTAAACATCTCCAAAGAAATTAGAATCATAATCTTCACCATTTGGATCAGAATTGGCTTGAGTCCTATCCTTACCATCATTCATTATCTCACCAGTCAACCTAAAATGTAGAAACTCATAGCGGTCTTTTGCATCCATGTCAATAAAGGCATCCTTCATGTCCTGTGAGATATTGTCACCGAGTATATTCCATTTTGTGGCTTAGTCAATTCAAAAGTAGACATAACAGCATCAACCCATTCTTTATTCCGACCTTTTCTTATCTTCCTCAACTCATCAACTAACTCATGAAAAGCTTTACCTATAGTGACAACTCCCTCTCCTACCTCTTGCAACGATAACTGCATCAACTAACTCATGAAAAGCTTTACCTATAGTGACAACTCCCTCTCCTACCTCTTGCAACGATAACTGAGAAGATGCAAAGGATGTGGCTACAATACCAATTGACCTACGCTTTCGTTTACCATTATTCAGAGTGGATGGTCCAGAACCAGAAAATGACACATTATCACTGGGAACGGTAGTAGCATGTTGCATATCTACAGTAGCATCTCCTCCATCCGGAGATTCCATCTCAGCATCAGCACCAAGTATGCCCTCCCCAACCACTTCCTCTAAGCGTGCTGCATCCAAGCCATCAGGACCTAAACCTATAGCTCCTCTGCCAGAAGCACCATGATCTCCGCATACCATCAGTATATCCTCAAAATTCTCGAAAAGTTTATTCTTGAGATTTGGAGTATTTGGACGTACCTAAAACATAACATGAAAATAATTAATATTATGTTCAAATTAATATATATGAAATAACATGACATAAACCAACCTCTAAAATGCCATTCCACACTTCGTCGGGACATATAAATTTCTGTGTGCTAGGGTCCCAACCAAAACCAGAGTTATCATCAGGATCTCCACAGGTGCAATCTTTCTCTTCCATTGCTTTATCTTGTTCATTACATGATTATATCTAAAATCTTTTCCAAAATTTTCAACTAGAGGGGGTATCACATTCTTCAGAATCACATACTTTTTAAAACTGCCATTTGTTTGCTTATTTCCATTCTTAACTTCCTCTACTAAGAGTCTAAGCAATTCGTTAGCCTCTGCTTCAGTCCATGTCATATAATCCATCCTTGCTCTTTTCTGTCCCTCACTTTCTAGACCTCAAAATATTTCTTCTTGATCCTGACTCTGTGATCTTATGTCCATCCTATAACAAATTCAAAAAACTTTTCAAAATCTCAAATATGGAATTGGATTAAAATATTGGTGATGCCAGACTAAACATGATGGTGAGCAAAGTGAGCTTGAAATTGCACAAACAACAACATAAACATGATCATAATTTGGTTAAAGTGAGACAGTTTTTCTAGACAGCTAGTATTCATGATGTAAGGACACTTTGTAGGTTGATAATTTTGTGAGGTATTTATTTAGTTAGTACCAAGATCATCACGGAGGATAAATAAGTACAATTTTTTAAAAAAAGACGGGAAAGTTGGTGATATAGTTAGGTACTCTAGGATTTATATTCAGATTCAAAATTTTGAAAATCGAAATAATTTGCTTTGTTGAACCATGAACTATCTATAAACAAAAACAAAATTTCCAATGACTTCTATGAACACAAAAATTTCCTATGAATTCTATCAACAGGTGAAATATTAATCGGTTTTATGAAAACTTCTGACTATTTTCAAATAGCTGATTGGCACTTATTAGATCCAATAGCATGTATTTCCGAGCATCCACAAATAAGAATAAAAGCCACCTGCTATATTTATTTACTCTCTACATTTAGATATGAGAAGAAAAATAAACAAAACCAAAGAATACCATGGATAAACTTTTGACCATTTGCGTACAGGCATCTCTATATCTGATGCAAGATTAGTTTTTTAAAAAAACATACGCCTGTAAGCATTAATAAAGCAACAACAAGCATTTAAATTCTCTATGGTGAACATGGGAAAAAAAAATAAAAAAGGGCTTCATTCACAGAACTATATCATGGTGGGGTTCGAGATACACTCTTCTACAGGAAATAATGGCTGGGGGTCATAATGAGTACAAAATCTTGTACATTGCCTGCAGGTTAAAAGAAGATGATTACATCACATTGCCTGCAGGTTAAAGGAAAGTGATTGTAGATTAAAGGAAGATGATTGCATCACTTGCCTGCATGTTAAAGGAAGGTGATTGCATCACATTGCCTGCAAGTTAAAGGTGATCTCATCTTTGTCTATTAACATGACAACGCGAAATTTCCATGAGTCCATTCATAGCATACAAACTTATCACGACACGTAATTGGATGAATAAGTTTGAAATTAAAATCCAAAGCACTGAAGTTACATACCTGATCTCGTGGATGGGAGGATCAGAGAGAAGAGGCGGAGAAATAATTCGAGAGGGAGGCGGCGCAGTTCCACTTTTTTCCCCAATTGTTTCTTTTCAATGTGTAGGATAATTTTTGAGAGGGGAATTTATGGCTATATATATAGGTAGTAAAATTAGTGGGATAATTATGATAAATTATCCCAATTCTAATTCAAGTAGAATTCTACTTGACTAACACACCAAAAAAATAATACAATTCTAGTTCTACAAAAGTTCTACTTGACTAACACTATAAAAAATATCCCATTTCCTAATTCTATGTGACTAACACCTTAAAAATTTATCGCACAGATTATCCCAGTTCCAGATTTAAGTTCTATGTGACTAACACCCCCTAATTGCTAATTCTACTCTTTATTGGAGGGACAAATTTTCAAAAAAAAAAGGAAAAAAGAAGAAGAAGAAAAGAAACATAGGTCTATGATTGAGAACAATTAACTGGCTAAGCTATGGACCCGTGGATGGAAAAGATTAAGTGATTGAGCCTTCTTTTTTCTTTACTTCTATTTCGGGTTCTTTAACAAATTTACATAAATGAAAGGTTATTATATATTGCTATACTTATTTTTTAGATTGGTGTATAATATATTAGTTGTACTTTCGCCGCCCCCCAAAAAAAAAAAAAAAAAAAAAAAAACTTGAAATCCTGGCTCTGCCACTGAACATAAGTCAGTCAGGTACCTCCTCATTCTCATTCTTGGTTCTGTTAACATCAGCAGTAACGACAACAGCAAAATGGAGTCTTTATCTAGGACTGTGAACTAGTTTCACTATGATCTTTTCTTCCATCATATCTATCAAAGACTACCTCTTCTAATATATCACTTTACAGCTTCTTTTTCTTTCTCCAATTAATTTTGGCTTTACTCCGATTCTCCGAACTCCAGCTGCTCCTTCAACTTTAATTATCTCACTCTTCTAACACAACTTTCTCTTTTTAGCCTATTTCAACCAGCCCAAACGAGAATTTTAAGTGTAGCTGCTTGGTAACTTCTAACTTCTTACGAGTAAACTCACTGCATATACTATTGTTTACTATACTATCACCCATCTGTCTGGTCATTGTCATTCTGGTTACACTTTTTCTGGAGATGTTACTTGCTGTTGATCAATATTCTGTCTACAGCTGGGGGCAGTTATTTTTTATGATTTCTTTTTTTCTTTTTGCAACTTTTTGATGTCCTCTTCGCCATTTACATAGCACACTAGAATCTCTTCTCCACTTTAACTACCAGGCTTTAATTCTATGAAACATTATCTTCCGTAATCACCATCTGTTGAATGATCATACGATAAAAATAATGGCTATGGATGGTTAGATGGGAATTCTACTTCTGTCTTTTCTCGTACCTTTGAAGCTTATCTCCACGTTTGTACTCTGGTTACCATCTTTGTCTAGTATGATCAACATGCATCTTGCGAACAGCATACACCAGGAATTCGTCCAGTACAGATGTGGGGAAGACATGCTATAAATTGTTGATGCTGCTTGATAGTTATCACGTATCATACTTTACGTTTTCTTGATATTCGACTGCAAGTCTGTAGTTTGCTACATTGTATGTCTGTGAAGACATCATATAATTGTTTCCTGTCTATAGCCCACATAATTTCTTGAGAGTGCATCATAATTTCGTTGCTTTTTTTTCCCTAATCTTATATGTCTGTATCTTTGTGCCCTTTCATTAGGTCGTGGACTTGAAGAAGTCTGAAGTGGTGCATACTTTTATACCCCAAAGGAAGGAGGAGAAGATGAATGATGCATCTAGAGAACCTCCCATCACAAGAATGTTTACTAGCTCCAATGGGCAATGGCTGGCTGCTGTCAACTGTTTTGGGGACATTTATGTGTTTAATCTAGAGATATACAGGTAGCACAGAATTAGCATAGATTTTGAGACTCTTTAAATCTCTCAAAATTAGCATAGAACCTGAACTTTAAAAAATATATAAGGAGGGTCAAAGCATGATATTGTGTGTAATAACTCAAGTTATATAAGCGATCAATTTTTTGATGAATATTTTGATATAAAACAAATCTAATATGTAAATGCCCATGTTTGATTCTTTTAATATCCTAATAGTTTAATACTAAAAATTATTTGATTTCTATAAGTGTTCTCTAGGCTTGAAGTTGGATAATTGATGAATAATTATCAAACTATTAGATAATCATTCAGATCAAATTCCAAACCCATTTAGTAAATACTGGAGAATTTATCGTTAATATGCACGGCATATTTAATAATCTATTATATGTTTGGGTTATCTGTTGGTTTCTTCCAAATTTTATATAACATGGCCTTTTTTTTGGGTAGGCAACATTGGTTTATATCAAGATTGAGTGGTGCTTCTGTTACTGCTGGAGGTTTTCCTCCGAAGAACAGCAATGTGCTTGTGATCACCACATCTGCAAATCAGGTTTATGTGTTTGATGTGGAAGCAAAACAATTGGATAAATGGTCAAGGAACCAAACCCGTCATCTGCCAAGAAGATTTCAAGAATTTCCAGGAGAAACCATTGGGCTTTCCTTTCCGCCTTCTATTAATTCAACTTCGGCGATCATTTACAGTGCAAGGTATAGCCTCATTTCATACTAATAGAATGTGTTATTAGGTACTGGAAGAAGGAAATTCGTTCTGTTCTTCACAATTAAATCTCCAAAATGTAATTTATCCATCTCATTATATGTTCTTTACAATTTAATAACTTGTTATTGTTAGAATATAAAATTATGACCCAAAATCCTCACAACTCTTGTGTTTTGGTGTAGTGGAAGAAACCTTTGGCATGGTACCAGAGCAACCTAGGTTCAACTCTTACCAGTTACGCATTTAAAACATATCTAAAAAAATGCACTGCCATGTAAAATAGTCCAGGTTTAGATCCATGATTGGGCTCTCAACTTGCAAGGGCTTGTTAGGATATAAAATTATAATTCTCATACAACTTCGAGTTTTGGCCTAGTGGAAGGCAGTTATATTCTTTCATGCTGAAAACATAAATGCACATGCATAAAGTGATTTAGGCACTTTTCACAGATGGTTCTAGTTCTACAGTTTCTTCCATTGTTGAAGAACCACTAATTTTTTGACTGCTTGGTTCCTAGGGAAGAGGTTTCTAACTGCATAGTTTTCCAACTTCGTATGCTTTAGACATTGGAATTAGTTGAGAGGTGCAACCATGCAGGAAAATCATTGGATATGTGAAAATGGAGGCTTTGAACAATATGAGGAAATTCCTTCTATCCAACCTGCCTCTAATTTACTAATTTCTACAACTTTAATATGCGGTCATTGCATAGTATATACATTTTCTGCTTAATTGCTTTGATTACCTTGACACCCTGCGCATATGTTTTAATTTTCAAGTCTTTCTAAAATTGCATAATCTAAGAGAAATAATCTTTGATGGCTCACTTAATAGGTTCCAATACTTTCCCTGCCTTCTGTACTTACAGTAACAGAGTAGTTCGGGTGTCATTCAATTAACATGCTATGGGCCCAAAGTAGGCCCCTTCTTCACTGCAGCAAGCTATAAACATCAAACTTATGCCTTACAATTGCCCTACTTCATATTTAGAAGTCATAATTCCCAATTGTTTTCAGTGGATGGAAAAGAGTTGACATAGAGGGAATGAAGGAGAACAGTGACACGTGCAATCGGAATATTGTATCAGACTGTCAGTGCAATTAGAATATTATCACTCCAATCTCCAATATTGTATTAGTGCATTCAGAATACCATGCCAGTGCAATCACTGACTTTAAAATCTGTGCTGATACACGTGTCATGTTCTCTACATACGTTATGCTGTTAGCTTTTAGCTGCTGGTAGCTTGTTTTGTACCAACTTGGCTGTTTTTTCCCAATGTTATAAAAGATTCTTATCGGCCCTAATTTATTTCTTCTGCTAGAATTGCCTACTATTAAATAAGCATGTCTTATTCAATCATGTATGAATTTCCCCCTACATGAGTGCAGGGCTATGTGTCTGATCGACTTTGGGATGCCTGTTGGTCAAGATGACTATTCTGAGTTGCCGAATGGCCGCAATCCATCTTTGGAGAAGTATAATTCTTCCAAGAAGGCAAAGGCAAAAGAAAAAAGAAAGAGTATCATTGAAGAACTTGAACAAACGAAGAACAAGAAATTTGATTTCTTTGCGTTTGGAAGTCAGGTTTTATTTTTGAGCCACCTTTCAGATTCTTCTCTTTTTGTAGTAGAGAAATCATGGGAGGAAGTTCGAAAAACATTTGGTGCTCCTGTCCACAGACGTATATTTGGAACTTAAGACCAAAGCAGTGATGATTTTCTACACAAGGTTATTTTTCATCAGGTCTGTATGAGTGTATCATGTATAATATTAATACAGGGTGATTCAATTTTGATCGGAAGTCGAAACCCATATCAATTTTTTTTTTCCCGCTTTCAAAGGAGGAAGCATGAGTTCCATTATCGATAGCAAAACAGCCCAGTGTCCCCAGGTGATCTCATGATGATGGAAGGTTTCAAGATTAGGCAGTGAATGATCACATTTAGGCATGATGTGGGGCAAAATAACTTGAGCTGATTGTGAATTTTTGTGACCTGTCATATCTTCATATGGATCTTCTGGTAATGTTAGATCTATTTTTGAGGCTTAATCATAAAAATTTTGATGTATTTTTTCCAAGTTTGAGTTCTCTTTTTACCCTGAGGAGGCAATTTGTGAGGATGATGCAGAAATATATGTTCTTTTAAATTGGTGATTTCTCGCATATTTCGACGTGCGAAAACTTTTTCGTAACTTGCAGGTGTCCAATCCATATGTAACCAAAGACTATCATTTCCGACTTTTAGTTAAAAGTCCCAACATGAATAATAAATGCAATTTCAACGGACGTTTGCGAAAAAGACATCTGGTTACTCTGCATGGATCACAATTACAATATTGTGAGCAGTAAAGGTTTATACATTGCAACTCAAATAGCAAACCAATGCCTACCGGAAGTCCAAAAAATATTGATACTCAGAAACAAACATCTGCAAGTACAAAATGTAGTTGCCAAATTATGAAGTTCAAACTGAATGAAAAATTATGAAGTTTAAACTGCTCTGCAGTTTTGTAATTACAGCAACTGCAGTTGTGTTATTTTCCCTCACATCCATAGAATTATATAAATTGAAATCGTAGTTGCTTCGACACAGGAGCACAGTACGCAAATTTCAGAACTTCGAAATTCAGAGGAAAATTCTCCTTTTAACTTTCTGCCCCATTTTCTCTCAAAACTGTCAAATATGCAAGAATGTGAGCTTGCAGAATGGAAACTCAACACATTCCAATCCTCCCACATATTAATTTGTAGATTTCCGTTTACAGAACTACATAAGGTGTAATCACCTTTCTCCTTTTTACATTCACTACTGATACATAAGACACACTATAAAGTACAAAGAATAACCGAAAAAATAAATAAAATCCAGGACAAATCAGTTTCCGCAGGCAACCTAGAACACGAATATGGTTGAATATTGAAACCACACTAACTGTTGTATCACAGAAGTTGCCAATCATCTTCACCTCCATGGCCATCACCATCACTTGAGTTTCCAACATTGAATGGTTCATCAAATCTGTCTAATGCAGTATCAGGGTCATGGGCTTGTCTTGTGGGATTAAGAGACTGAGTGACAGTGAATAATGGTGCTCCGTTGGATCTCTCACTGAGCTCAGAAGCGCGCAAACAGAAATCTTTGAAATCATCTAAACACCATATTGAAGAAACTTGAGTCAGCATAAAACTAAATGATACCATACTAGACATGATAGGATGTTAAAGGATAAATTTTATAAAACTACCATGACTTTGGGTGGTTATACTAACATTAACATTATGCAATATGCATACCCCTTAATTGATGGATATTTGCAAACTACCCCCTGAATCTTAGCAATAGCAAAACTATCCCTCAAATCAACTTTGGAAGGAGGAAAAAAAAACGCTCCAAATCAACAAATCATCAACTTCAACGTTTTAAAAAGCATATTATGTGTCTGCTTACGTGGAAACGGTATTACCGCTTAGATTTGGCAAAAGTGCCCAATTATGTGGTTTATCCACATAATCAGGTGTTTTTCAATAAGCGTCCGCATAGATTTTTTTTATGCGGGCGTTTTTTAACTCATTAAATATGGGTCAAAACCCGTTTACCCCAAACCCCCCT
>NC_033794.1:17274154-17283504 GCF_001876935.1 Asparagus officinalis | reverse complement strand
CCCAATGATTCCCTCTGACAAATCTTCCTTGTTCACCTTCTGAAGAAGCTTCCTCTATCTATTCTCCTGTATTTCTCTCGTCGTCGCAGAAACTCACCGACAGTCTCCCTACAAAGTCCTTGACGATCCTTACTAGATCTCAAACCAATCAAAGCTTCTATCTCCAACAAACCATCTTGTCGCCATCAAAGGTCAATTCAAGGCATGCTTTTTTGAATTACATCCTTTTGGCTAATGATGATTCAAAAGTATTGCATTGGAAGGTGGACAATGTTGTAGAGAAGGAGAATGAAAAAGTGGAGATCTTTTACGACGTCATATTAATTAATAAAATTAGAGTTCCACTAGTAAAAGAGAAATGATTCTTCCAATCCCACAATTTTCTACCACAAACAAGTGAAATGAATTGACTCCATAGGCAAGACATATGAGGAAAGAGATTTGCTTTTGTCATAATTGCTCATGAAAATTTTAGCACGAGAAACCCGCAAATTCTTTTGAAACCCGCAAATTCTTTGAAATTTTCTCGTGCAAGTAATTATGAAAATAATGGGGTGCCTTGTAGGTTACATAGAGTCTCTCCCCTTCAATCTAATTACATCAATAAGCTCTTATAAATAGGGCCAACTCTCCCATCATATTCTCAACTCATTTCTTTTCTTATTCTTCTCAAACTCCTCCCAAACCAACATATCATACTCACGCTCAAACAACAAGGCCATAACCGAAGAGAAGAAACGTGTAGATGCGAAAGAAAGGAAACTACAATGACACAGATTGGAAAGAAGAACATCTTCAACAATGTGAAGATAATGAAATAATAAACGAGTACCTCACGGGGATCCGAACACAACGAGACTTCAAGCTGGCCGGAGGTTCGTTTTTTGTGTGTCATAGAGGAGTATTTGACCACACCGTCTCATCTGTGAGCGAGACGATGCATACCACTCTAACTACAGTGTGATCAACAACATAGCCAACCACAAGAACATCTTAGACGAATAAGAGAGACAATTTTGAGTTTGATGAGAGCATTTCATTTCGAGTAGCGGATCAGCTCAAAGATATGAATGATGGTTATTATAATAATGTAGACTGTAGAGACGAGAATGAAGAGGAGTATGAAGAAGAGGAGGATGAAGAGGAAGAGGAGAACAAGAAGGATAAGGATCTAAGTTGCATGGAAACGGGCACAGGTATTGGTACGGGTGCGGATACGAGTAGGGGACACATCAAAACTATAAAATGTAGGGTACGGGGACACGACTACATATATATATTGAATTAATAATGTACATGAGATAATTTTTTCCAGCTTCATGTTTCATTAGAATTAAAATTCCGATCACATTCTTGAGTTTCTTTTATCATATTGATTATCGTGAATTGTAAACTACTCATTTTTTTACTAGACATCTAAATGACCCATTAACTATATAGTTGTGATCTTAGGTATGGACTGAAACGAACTCGACCCATATCTCATTAGTTTGAAACGACGGATGTGAAGTGTAAGCTCTACTTCCAAGAAGTCTTTGACAAGTGTTTTAAATTTACACATATATTGTATAATTGAGTACATGTTATAATAAATGCATGCATATATTCAAGAAGTGTCCATGAAGTTTCAGTATGGGGAAGTGTCGGGTACGTGTCCGGTATGGGTACGTGTCCGGTACGGGTACGTGTCCGGTACGGGTACGGCTTCATTATAGAAGTACCCGGGTAACATAGATAAGGATTGAGAGATATTCTCAGGGAGCTTGGTGATGGCGGTTCTTCAATTTATTGGTGACGCTGGGTGTTGACGTTTCCTTATGATGATGATTGTTCTTTTCTTTCATTAGGTTTAGTTAGGTTCCCCCTTGTTTTAGTTTGCTACTTTGGTTATAATTAGTACTTAGTTTGTGCCTTTGTTTACGTTTGCTTAGCTTTTATGTATGCATGGATGGTTGTTAGTTTCTTTTCTTAATACAATATATAACTTCTATATATGAATTATTATCTTCTAATTAGCTCCGTGTTGTGTTTTTCTTCCTTGTCTTGAGTTTTTCTTTTATGCTTGTGTTTGTCTCACATCAGTTCTTATTCCAAACTGGATCCTTTAGCATTGACATATATCTTGAATTAAAATACAGATTTTTGCCAAATGTAGTTGAGTATAATTTTATAATGAGCAAATTGGATTCCTACTGCAGAATGAATCTTTCTTCGAATGTCTAAGTTTTTTTTATCAAAGTTAAATGGAATAGAGAGAATCCAAATTCTTAAATATAAGCACAACATAAATTGATAGATTAAGGTCTTTTTTTCTGAAAAAAATGTTAAAATGGGTTTTTCGTATCACTAGGAGTTATGAAGGTGGATAAGATATTATACTCCAGAGGGAATCACTTATTCTAGAAAAGATGAGAACAATATTAGCACTCTGTTTCTATGCAATCAAAGTTCTCCTCAAGAAAAGGGGGATTCAGTAGAACAAATAGAAGTGTAGTTGTTATTCAGATGTATCCAATTCTTCCCTTTTCCTTTTTGTATACTCAAACTAATGTAACTTTTCTCAGGATGTCTTTGTAGGGTCATATGACATTGATTATTTGTAGAAGATTCAGTTGATAAACTCCCTCTCTTTGAGAGAAAATCTCATTTGGTAGAAAACAATGATAATATGAATTTAACTCCTTTCATATTTACATTTAGTATTTGGATGGTTGTCAACTTAAATCACGATCATTCATTATTTTTCGAATGGTAGTGGTTCTTCTATTTCTGGTGCGAGGATGAAGACATATTTATAATGGCTTTGTCTTTAATATAATTTTCTTAAAAAATATTGGACTTGGTATATATAGATCATGAAACACATATCTATAACGTCCTACTTATTTTACTACATAGCTAATTTTATATGATCTTGTTTCCTGATATACACAATATTTATTTAAATATAAGATACAATCGTGGTCAACATATATAATAGGGCATAAACCGCTGTCGCTGGCGGGTGTCACCATGGAAAACACCGCCAATATCTTGGGTGTTTAGTGGAACAAATAAAGTTCAGGGGGTCTCGTGCGAAACGCCCTAAAGCTTTGGCGAGCTTTATGAAATTTACTCTTATTTTAATATGAGCTATGATTGTGCCAATATTTATGGTAGGACATAGACTATCGTCACCAGTAGGAGTCATCGTGAGAAACACCCCCAAATTTTTATATTCGGTGATACAAACTATGTTAAGGGGGTTTCATGAGAAACAACCCAAGGCTGTTATGAAATTTATCCTTATTTTAATATGATCTACCAATGTGATCAACATCTATATGGTGCCGGCAGAACATAAGTCACACTTTTGTTCATGACTTTCTGGGAAAACCTTTAAAAAATTAGTTTAGGATTTAGGTGAGAAGGATGACAATGATGATTTTGAGGCTCCTTCCGAAGAAGAGTTGGATGATAACATTCGTTATGAGGATGAAGAGGATGACTAGATGATTTATTCTTAGTTTATGAACTTTTAATTTTAGTTTAAGTGTTTAATTTAACTATTTTTATTGGTATCTAGTTACTTTGATGTATGGGTTGAACTTTTCAGTACTTAACTAGTTACTAACTGTTAAGTTGCATTTTTGTTGGTTTTTTTCTAAGTATGTTTTCTATTTTCATAAATTTTATATATTTGACCATAAGATGAATAATAAATATATATTAAGAAATTCAAAAGCGCATAATTCTACAGCTAGCTGCTCGGGCTAGCTACCCATCCCTTCACCGAGCCCGGGTCTAGGATTCCGAGGCTTTTGCACCCGAATCCTCCTGTGATCCCATCATATTATGCACGAGGAAGGGAATTTTAGGCTAAGCAACAATTCGATTAATTGCCGCATAAACCAATTAATCATTAAGCGCTCCCAGGCCGCATGCGTAGAAAACCACGTTTTGAATATTTGATCAACTTTGTTGAATATGGTGAGTAAAAAATTCACTTTGGTTGATGAGTAAAAAATTCACTTTGGTTGAAATTTTAACGCTGCGGTTGCATATTAGCCTATGAAAGTTGACGAGTTCGTTGAGTTGGGGGGAACTTTTTTCCAAAAATGATGATTTGGGGGTAATTTTGCAAACAATGAGATTTTTGGGAGGGTAGTTTTGTAAATACGTATGATTAAGGGGTATATATACAAAAACCCCAAACTTCCAGCTACCGTGAACGTACAAAACTAAAGAGAATACACAAACTATTGGAAGTTGTTGCTAATGGTGTTAACATCTTTGCTGAAAAAGGTCTAAACTATCCTTATTTAGATTTATCAACCTACAAAGTTTATAAGGATGATACAGAAGATATACAAAGTAGACAAGGGAAAATTTGTCCAAAATATGTCACGGGCAAAGCACATGACACTTATCCTGACTGCTGTGAAGAAATATAGTCTAGTGAAAAATGGTCATGGCAGTTTTTGATAGCAAAATTTTTTATGGTAATTTATGCAGAACTCCAAAGTTCATGGCAGCTTTACTAAATTTACCCTATCTTAAATTCAATGACGTTACAAACAACATACACTACCTTCATCTCGGCAATAGAAACCAATGGCCAAAGATGGGTCTATCTGGTCAAGGGGCAGGTTGCGAACAGTGCTACAAAAAGAAAAAGAAAAATGATAGTAAGTGCAAAAAAGTTACTATATTGCAGAACAGAACACCTAAACACCTCCAGTAAATTTACAGGAGAGCACAACATACCTGCAGTGATACGAAGAAACATCAGCCTCCAAATTATCGCTTTTTATTTCAACTACCTGTATAGGTGTGACATCTTATGCTCACAGCTGATACACAGTAAAGCTCCTAAAAATATTACTTGCAAAAAGATACTTTTGTCTTCCTACATGCAGGAAACTAGCGGGAAATAGATAGTAACTGATGCATCTCTCAAGAGGGAGAAAAGGTGAACTTACTAGTAATTTAAAGAAGTAAAATAATAATAATAATAATAATGAAGATGAAACGCAGCATAATTGTAAACCAAAAATAATTTCCTGTATGTGGGTCTGTCCGCATGTGACTTATAGTTCTTGCATATAATGACAAGAAATCAGAGTCGAGATCCTAGTCTCCCAAGAGTGGAAAACAAAGCTATGGAAAATTCAAGTGAAATTTGGTGCATCATTTAGGATTTTCTGCAGGACAGACAAGTTAACGAATGGCGACTCAAAAGTGTACCATGAAAAGAGAAATATGGACGTCTAGGACTGGGTTTTAGAATGCAGATAAGATCATTGCAGTTCTACAAGTGAACTTGAATCAGAATCAATCCTATGGAAGAGATAGAAAGCGGTAAAAGTCAGTATTCAAGGGTGTGCAGGCTTAACTCATTTGCGTAGGTTCTCTCTTTCTTTTTTTTTTTTTTTGGGTCACCTCACACACACACAAATCTACAGAAAATAAAGTCTAATCAAGAGGATTTAACTGTTGCAATGATCAAGAGGCAAACACCAAACTACAATTTTGGACAGATAATGATGGGCAACATATGACACCCAAATAAAATACCTTAAATCATAACACAAACCATCTTCTTGATTGCACAGAAGCACTGGGCATGTTAACTCCAACATGAAGAATATGTTTCAGTGTGAATTCAATCTTTATCCAAGAAAGGGAAGTATGATGACTAACTTTAGCAAAGAAATGGGATAATGGCGTTTTTTTAGTAAGCATATGAGATGAAAATGGAAGCTTTTCATTTTGGACAGACTTGAAGTACTAAAATTGATAATCAAGAAAATTTTGCAAGACAATAAAATATACAGCATATATAAGTTATCTTTACTATGTCATGTTACTTGATAAACACAAAAAGCTAAAGAATTTCTAAAACTACTATAATAGAATGCAGCAAAAATGGACAACGTTAAATGGTTCACATTGAAGACAACATTTAACTTACTGGCTGCACTTCATGAGGATCAAGGTACAGTGCTTTATCATCTTGAACGCCTACAAGGTATGTTGAGGCCCCTGGTTTTCCACCCAAGATACCTAAGCTCTGTGGAAATGTAAATGTATCTCGCAGCAACGGGATATACCTGATAAGTAAAATATATGTATATATACACATTTAAGACATCACATACCAACTAAGAACTTTAAACAAAAATACATAAAAGTACTTTTCATACATTGCACAACTTGAAACATGTGATAATTTCTGAAAATATAAAAATGGAGATTTATTGGTATATAAGGTATAATAAGTACCGTATAAGAAAGACAAGTATATAAGAACAATCGAAACATGGAAAGCGTAAAATAAGCGCATGCCCCGTCATGCAGACATTCCCATAGATATTTAGAAGATAAATAATTTGTAGGCTCTAAAATGCATAGAGATTTGTGTAAAAGGTGGCATCATAACAGACAAACCTTGATTCAAGACAAAGAAGAAATGAATTTACTTTTAGTGCCAACAAATCAGTTAGAGATACATAATATCCATCCCTAAAGCTATTTTCCTCTCCCTCCACACAGGGCATACATATGCAAGTCGTTGGGCAAGAGGGTTAATTAGAACCAATTAGTCCCATTTGTCCATCTTTCCTTCCTTGGATAGACAACTTTCCTTAACACAAAAGTAGGTGTATATTTGGAAAGCCAATAATTGATGAGGAACAAAAGTTTTCAAACATATTTCCAAATTATAACAGTAGCATCCAAATAACTACATGTGTCGAAGAGAATCCTATGATGTAACCGACAAGGAACTAATGGTCAATGACTACATTTGGGAAACGGGTAAAGCAGGTGTAATAATAAGTGAAGAAGAAGATCAGTTACAATCTTCGGTTTGAAAAGTCTTCAATATATTGTTGCTACATGGGTTTGAGAGCGAACAAAGAAACTCCAATAATATTGTAGTATTACTGCCCAAATTAGGATTAAACCCGCTCTTGCAGCATCTTCTTTGGTGTAGATTATATTTCATCAGATTAAGGAGAACACAAGGAATGATCTCTTTCCAACATGTTCTTTGGTAACATTTTCAATGTCAAGCATGAAATACTTGTTTATTACCCAAAAGCTATCTTGTGAGATTACATAAAGAAATTCTGCCCACCATTGATACCATTGTTATAATACTCTACTTAAAGTAGCACACAATTGAGAAACTTGGAAGTCTTGACGCTCCACAGGCTATAATGTTTGTCGCCTTTTGAATCATCATTTTTATAAAGCCAATGTCCAAGGTCAGGCTTCTGAAGCCACTTATAAGGAACCATGAAACTGCCACCAAAGTCAGAAAACCTGCTGACATACCTCCAATTAAAAGTACCTCAATCAAATAACTAGGTAATTAAGCTGTGCACTTGACTTGAATTCCATAATTGTTTTATGAAGAAATATTGCCGTTGGCCCGTTACCATCTTAGTGCGAGCCATACCTTAAAAACCACTGTATTTCCTAGATTCTTGTTTGTGTTTGTCACAGAATAAATCATTAAAGTTTACATAAAATGACCATAAATTACTATATAGTCAAGTAACTAATCATTTGGTAGCAGAAAATGCTTCATGTATCATGATATCCATCTAAACAAAGGTATTCAAAGTGACTAGGAGTTCTGATGAACTGAAATAGTTAGTCTGTGAGGGTAGCTTCCCTTGCTCCATCCATCCAGCTGGTTGATTCATCTATCCATCAAAAACTTAATAGATAACAGTAGATTATGCTCATATATAAAATTGGAAAGCTAAATGTTTTTCAAATATAATATCGCAAGGAGTAGAATGCCAAAACACATTTATAGGAAAGTGCAAGGTGGAACTGGATAAGGAAAGAGGCAGTAAAAGGTTAACAATAGAATAAGAGGCAGTAAAAGGTTAACAATAGAATAAGTTAAAACTCTGATGTGGACAGCCTCTTCACTGGCAGAGAAACCAAAACACGCGCACAATACAATAGAATTAGACTCACTGGCCAAAGAAAATGCAAACTCATAATAATATAAAAACATTGATGACAATTAACATCCCTTCATTGCATAGCAAAAGTTCTACTTGCAAAACAAAAACCAAAAAAGAAAAGAAAGAAAAGAAAATGCAACTATTCATTACCATCATATCATCTTCCTACCACGTGATATTCAGAAAATTCACACAAAACTCAATAGCTCAAATGTCCATTCAGAAAAAAAGAAGAAAGAGAATGTTATATTTCAAATTTACCTAGGATTGACTTTTTCTAGTCCAAGAACCAGTGGAACCAGCAAAAGAATTGGTGCCCAAGCAACTTCACCATTATTAAAATCAGAACAAAGGTTGGAAGCAACATCAATGCAAATGACTGGTGCACCACCCCGTTCTCCATCTTCATCACCTGAAACAATATATACAGCCATTGTCAAGGTTTCTTTTCCTTCGGCTTGCTCTCTCCTTATACGTGCAAGAGTCTCCCATGTGCGACACATCGCATATGGACCCAACCATGCCCCTGCTGCATTATTAAAATCAGAACAAAGGTTGGAAGCAACATCAATGCAAATGACTGGTGCACCACCCCGTTCTCCATCTTCATCACCTGAAACAATATATACAGCCATTGTCAAGGTTTCTTTTCCTTCGGCTTGCTCTCTCCTTATACGTGCAAGAGTCTCCCATGTGCGACACATCGCATATGGACCCAACCATGCCCCTGCTGCCAAGCCATAACCTCTCCCTGCCTGAAGCAAATTGTGTATGGAAAAAGCACATGCTTCTGAATCACCAAAGAGATGTAATATATGAATATAATCTGGATCATATGGCTGCATAATCAACAGAGGACCATCATGAGCAACCCTACATTGAAAATTTAAATAGCGTCATCACCTTCTACGAGAGTCTGTATAATGGATTACGACATCAACCAATCTTACCTTCTGTAAAGGCTTCCTCCAAGATCTCCCAAGACGATGGCAAAGAAGTGCCTGCGAATTTAACCATTCACCAATCAGATATTGATATTTGATAAATAACAATGCAAATTTGCTGGCAACTATAATTTTCCAATTGCATATATTTATACTTGGGCAACTAGCATCTGACTGCTTCTGATCATGCACCCCCAGCCAACATCACTAGTGAACCTTGAATCACCAATGGCATCAAAACCTGTGAAAGAAGCTCTGGTAAAAAAAACTTTTCATTCTACAGGTTGCAAGTAGTTCTCAAAATCCAATTGACAAAGATATATTTGGTCCCTCTTAACAAATAACCAACCTTTTCTATATGTCATCCAAATTCTTGATGAGAAATCTTCCAAAAAAGCGGTCAGATCATTTTCAGGATTAACACCAGCGGCTGGTTCAT
>NC_033794.1:17255295-17274144 GCF_001876935.1 Asparagus officinalis | reverse complement strand
TAGCATGCGCCTAGAAGCCATATTTTACTAGCTGATCTTGAAACATCAGCCTTGCATGTACCTAGTAAACGCTCTTGAAGCCTCCTCATTGCACTCCTCGTCAAAATCCTCCTTACAGCTGTCCTCCAACCATTGTTTCTTGACTTATTTATTTTGTTTCCACTAGAATCTGGGCTGCTATGCGACTCAAAGACGGAAAAATTGGAAGAAAATAAACTTGACCACAAGGAAGATTTTCCAGTGCGACAAGCCTTTTGTTCTGAAGTAGCAACTATTGTATCCCTCTCCACCAAATCAGTAGCGAGCCCTGCAGGAAATTTTGAAGCTACAGCTCTCTCAGGCAAGTCCGTCATTACCTACAGAGACATGCACATACCACAATGGAATTGGTATATAGGAATCATTATGACTATGTTTTATTTTTGCATGTGTTTACAGAGACAAACAGAGATAGATGGGTATGTGTACATGTCTACATATGTATAGATAAACATCATCTATGCATGTGTATATGTACGTCAAAACTAGAACCTGCACTGGCAAATAGTTGCCAGATTTACTCAGATTTGTTTTCCAGAACGTGCAATAGAGAAAGAACTATTAGAACAAACCGCGGTTCACATTTGATTCTGCTAAAAGCAACTTACATAAATCAGTTAATAAACATTTGAGCCAGTTATCCTCTATACTCGGATGTTTGGGTCTGGTGAAAGTTTTCCTATAAATGTTATGCCCATTAGTGGACGTCTATGAAGCAAATTCAACATTATCACATTGTCTACTTTCATACTGAAAAAAGTCTCCACCAAAATTATAACTTTATTTATAGAGTTTTCTACCAAAATATACATCTCTTTCATTGTTTCATTAAGTTTTTCACTAAGTTTCTAAGCAAACCAAATAACAAAAAAAAACAAGATTTTTCCTCTTCCCATACAAACAACTTCTCCTAAAGGCTTCATTCATAACTTTAAATTCTATTAAAAAAATTAGTCAACGATTTTTATCGATTTTGAACCAATTCACTACTAAACCTTCAAAATTACAAAATTTGACGCGCACAGAATAATCGAAGACTCAAAAACAGACGAACCAGCAGATGAATCAATCAGTCAAACTAACAGAAAAACTTATACATCCTTTCGAAAGACCCAAAAAAAAAATTCAAAAAGAAAATTTTACCTGAAAACACGTCGCCGGTGGTTCGCCGGTCCTCACCGACTGTCACCGTCGATTATCGTTGCGGCGATCTCGGCCGGAGATCGCCGGAAAACAGCGGAAGGGGATGACGATGGATCAAGACGGGGTGCCCTAAATAGTTCTGCTTAGGTACAGGAATCCCTATCTCTAAACACCCTGTAAGATTCTAATTTACGAAAAGTGTTTTTCTGCTGCTGTTGGTTTTTCCCATATGGAATCCGTATCTCTTAACACCCTGTTAGATTCTAATTTACGAAAAGTGTCGCTCTGCGATTGTTGGTTTTACCCATATACCCCAAACTATCTTATTTGCATATTTACCACCGAAAACAGTATATCGGCTAATTTATTTTATTTATCCCCCCTTTCTCAAGGCTTTGGATATTCGTTCCTTCAATTTTTAACATTTTGAAATTAGTGCTTCAAACCATTTAAGTTTGCTATTAGTCCCAGTACTAGGTCACAAAAAAAAAATAGTCCCTTCTAGGGGCGGAGCCATATAAGGCCTAACAGGTTTTGGGGCCCCCTTGAATAATCACTACATTAGCCCCTTAGAGCATCTCCAACAGCTTCCCCATCTTCTTGGTATTCTAAAATTTAGAGAATTTTAAGCTTTTTTTTGGTCCAACAGATTCCCCATCTCATTCCCCAAAATGGGGATAGGAGAGAAAAAATAGAGAGCCTTCCCCAAATCTGCAGCATTCTGCAAATATTTGGGGAAGCACTTTTTCACGTTCTTCTAGACTCAACCCAAAAAAAACAACTTCATCTCCTCATTATAATAATAAATAATTTGGTCAAAATGGGGATTCTTCAAAATAATAAATAATTTATTATTTATTAGTCAAAGATGTAGAATATTTTTATTATTGTAATAAATGCATGATTCTTCAAAATGGGGAAGCTGTTGGAGTTGGAGCAAAAAAAATTTGGAGAATATGACATTTGATTCCCCATTTTGGAGAAATTTTTGGGGAAGCTGTTGGAGATGCTCTTAAATCATATTTTGAAATTAGATCCTTAAATGATGAAAAGTGTTATTAGGTTCCTCAATTCTTAGATTATTTTAAAATTAGTCCCTTTAATATTTGTTATGGTGTTCTCAATCGCCAAAGTGTAACCCTTTTGCCAGCAATGGACGGGTGTACTTCTGCATGTAATGTCCCAATCAAATTGGCTGCAAGAGACCAACAAGGATTCCAACTTAGCCGACTCGCCGAGTCGATATTCCTTCATGTCGACTAGAATGGCGGAACTTGTCGGCCCTCTTGTCGAAGACGACTCGTAACGAGCCCACTCGACCAATTATTTGACGCCTCATGAGGACGACTCGAAAGACGTTACTTCTCGGCGAAGCTAGAGGGCGACTTCAGCTTCGAGCCTCTCCTGCTGACACAACATCGACGTCACATTTAATGCTTGGCAGACGCCATCATACCTCTAGCCCTGATAGACTTCATGACTCACCGAACCACATCGGCACTGTCATGCCTCAGATCGTTTCATATTTAATGTTGAGGTAATCTCTCTTCCACTCGGCGACCGGCACGTGTAAAGTAAGTGCTAACGCAGCCGCCAGCCCATACTTCTTCACCGCCATGTTGTGCTTGGCCGAAGTGAAGATTCTACCCTTATACCATCAGTATAAATAAGATGTATTATTTTAACAAAAGAGGACTTTTTCGACTTTTGGATCTTTTTCCAGAAATATGATCTTCTAAGATATATCTGCAAATTATACTGCACACACAATTACTCTCACAGTTCTTTTTCCCTACTCAAGTTCACCAGCTGACTTGATCGTCGGAGGAACCACGGGGGAACCAAGTCTCGCACTCTCACGAGTTTCTACTTGTGCATGATTCAGCCACTCAACTCGGAACTGGATATTCGGAGAAGGAAGGGGCTCCTCATCAATCTCACTCTCATCCAACCATTTTAATTGATTGTGTGATCATTTAACATCAATAGTTTGGTGCCCACTGTGGGGCTACTTTCTTTTTCAAGAAAGCATGCCTGGTTCCGAGCATGGGTCTGATCAACCTCATCCCGTAGAACCACACCAGAGCTATATTACTCGAGCTCAGCTTCAAGAAATAGCTCATTAGATTTTTTAATCTCTCCAACAGCAATTCACTGCCTTTACTAGCAAACTTCTCAGTCGGCTTCCACAACCACAACAAGCTACATCAGCTATTCCTCCGCCTTCTGGAGACCTGCAATCGAAGACTCACCCTCCTTCCAGAGCACAGCAAGTAGTCCCGCCTCGGACTCCTCATGCTGCTGCCAAGCAGTTGAGGGATCGCGTTGAGTACGTGACCCCACCACCTCATCGGTCGACTCGTCCCGGAGAGCCTCACCAACGTCTTCTCTCTCATCAAGAAATCACCGCCGAGAGTCCTGGCCCTGATCACCTTAGGGACCGCAATAGGGGAGCAGTCTCTAAGACTCTCCCCCATCACCATGCCTCTCCAGCCCCCTCTGCTACCATGAGGCCTCTGGATACGATCGGGCATACAGACCGGCCGAAGAAGCCATTAGGGGGAACACCCCTCTTTCAGATGACCTCATGAGAAGTTCAAGATGTCTCACGTGGAGTAATACAGAGGTAAAGGAGATCCATGAGAGCACATGTAGAAATCTTCCTGAGTTCCCTCCCCTAGCTTCGGGACAGAAGAAGTTTCTCATTATGGCGATCAACTTGATCATCAGGATGAAAACAAAGATGAATGATCCCGTTCATGTCAAGATAAATATTATCAAACTCAACGGAGTTCGTATCTGGCTAAGAAGAGTCAACACAATCATGTTCCTTTACAGCATTAACAATAATTTTAGGGTATTTACTAACCAACCATCTGACTCCTACACTTCGACGAGGACTTAAGCTCGGAAGGGCTTCGAGTTAGGCTTGATCTCCTAGACGAAACCCGAGAGAAGGCGCTCCGGACCCAAGTCACCAATCAGCAACGAATCGCCCGCTACTACAACATCAAGATCTGACCAAGGAGATTAAACGCTGGAGACCTCGTCCTCTGCAAAGCTGCTTTCGACAAAGACACCTAGAGAGGCAAGCTAGATCCCAAATAGGAAGGCCCGTACACAATCTTAGAAGAGCTGCAAGCAGACACCTATCGACTAAGGGCCCCAAATGGGAGAGTCCTACAACATCTCTAGAATGTTGAGCACTTGAGGCGATACTTTTAATAATTATGTAAATTCCATTCAGTATTAATGGAATTATTATTAAAACTGACTTGACTCCTGTTTTGTACTCTTGTAGTGCCCAACCTATGCAGGAATTCTAAGCACTTGGTGCCTTCTCATGGTAAACCCAAGGCATACTCATCATATGGTCGACTCCCACAGTTGTCACTCGACCATTATAGTATGGCCAAAATACCCAGACGTCTACGTAAGTCCTAGCCTGGCACCCAACCTCATGGTTATCAATTTACCGTTTAGCCATCAGGGCGGCCCTCAGTAGGACGATAAGACCTAGGCATCTACGTAAGTCCTGGACACCCAACCTCAACATTGTCATTTTGCCTAAAGCCTCAGTTTCGTCCTAGGCACCCAATCTCAGGGTTGTCATTTTGTAAAAGACCCAGGCATCTACGAAAGTTCTGGGCACCCAACCTTAGGGTTGTCAGTCTGTTAAAGACCCAGTTTTGTCTGGGCACCCAACCTCCGGGTTGACATTCTGCCAAAGACCCAGTTTTATCTGGGCACCTAACCTCCAGGTTGTCATTCTGCCAAAGACTCAGGCATCTACATAAGTCGTGGGCACCCAACCTCATGGTTATCATTTTACAAAAGACCCAGATATCTATGTAAATCCTGGGCACCCAACCTCAAGGTTGTCACTTTGTCGAAAAGACCTAGGCGTCCTTAATAAGCCCTAGGCACTCTAACTTGCATGTCTTCTTCAACAAAAATACCCAAACATCTCGCCAAAATGAGGCGTGAAATGAGCTAGTCGTCTCGACCCCTCAACACTCAGGTCGTCCCAACACGCCCGATTCACAATAATCCACACTTGTTCTCTCAACCAGAACAAAGCTACAAGCAAACAAAGCAAAAACGAGGAATAATTGAAGGCAGACTCCAAAATGAGAGCAAAGTCAATCTTTATTCCAAATTTCAAACTTTGTTACAAGTTTTATTATAATATCCATGTCAATTTTTACAGAAGGCATGTCGATATTTATAAAAAAAATAATATACAAGCTATCAGATCTCTCGGCCAGATCCGGAAGTAGGGCTTGGGAGGTCCTGGGCAGGGGCTTCGGGAGCAAGAGCAGCAGAAGAGGAAGTGGGAGGGTCTTTCCGCCATCATCCAACACCAATTCTAACCCCCCTCCACTCACCTCCCTCTGCCCTATAAACAAATCTAGAAGCGAGTTTGCCACCGCTGTCTCCCTCTCCCCCAACGACTCCTCCCCTATCGAAGTCTACTCGATCCCCGTCCCCTAACCTTTCCAAGGCCACACCGTCAGCTCCGCTGACGCCCACTGTCTCACGATCGAATACGCTAGCTATTGCGGTCGCAACAACTCAGGGATCTCTCCTGGTTCCTTCTCTTTCACAGCCGTCGATCTCGCCACTCGAAGGTGATCCATCAGATCTCATGTACGCTGTCGTCATGTTCCAAATCACCACCATAATCTGGCTCGTCAAGATCATCCTCATCAAGCTTCTCGCCTCCTCGTTCCACGTCAACATCTTCTTTGGTCGAAAGAGGAAGGAGAGGGTGTTCCACTACTACGTCCTCGGCGCGCTCTCCGGTGATACGATTGCCGAGGAGGAGGAGGAGGAGGAGGCAAATGATCACCACGTGGTGATGAGCAGGATGAAGAGGCTGACCAGGGTGACAAGGATGGCATTCGATGTGGGGAGGCTGGTGAGGCACGTGATGCGCACGGGGCTAACGACGGTGAGCTGGATGATGGATCGGGTCGAAGAGCAGTTTGGGGAGGCGGAGGTTACAAGCGAGTGGGAGGCCAGGTACGCGTCGGAGCCGGTTATTAGGAACGTCGCCCGACTAGGTAACAAGCTAGGGATTCTTAACCCTCTAAAACTTTTCAAATTTTTTCATAGTTTAGAGTGTGTGTCCCTTTATTTGCTTAAAAAACTGTGATTGAGTTGGTTTACATTCAAAATATTTGGAAACTTACTTGCATGAGAGTACATAATTTAGAGTGGTATCTCGTAGGATACTAGAGGTTTCTCTTTAATGGAAGATGAAGATAAAAAGTACATAATTTAGAGTGGTATCTCGTAGGATACTAGAGGTTTCTCTTTAATGGAAGATGAAGATAAAAGGTGAGAGAGAGAGAGAGAGAGAGATTACCTATGGGTTAATGTACAACAGAGGCCACTAAATTCAGTAGTCACGATGTAGACTTGTATAGTAGTCAAGATGTAGACTTGTAAGAAAGTTGTTGGAAAACAATTAAGATAATATGTAATATTTAGGGTAAATTATATTAAACCCCTGTGAAAGTTTAATTTTTTTCAATAACCCCCATGA
Organism: Asparagus officinalis; assembly: GCF_001876935.1. Lineage (NCBI taxonomy): Eukaryota > Viridiplantae > Streptophyta > Magnoliopsida > Asparagales > Asparagaceae > Asparagus > Asparagus officinalis. The sequence continues at coordinate 17,267,411 of NC_033794.1, read as the reverse complement.
ACTCTCAAAACCGCACTAAAACCCAACAACTTTCAAAATGCCTTTTTATGTTGTTTTTTGGTTCTATTTGATGGGGGTTATTTACAAAAAGAATTATGGGGGGGTTAATGTGACTTTGAAAGTTCATGGGGGTTTAGTGTAATTTACCCTAATATTTAACTTAACTATCATTCCTAATATAGAAATGAATGGACCAATAAGATTCATGTAGCCACCCCAAAGATTTGTGATAAAAGTTTTGTTGTCGCCAAAGAAATGTGACTGCTCTTCTCCAACAGAGCTCGAGTCCATAAAATTTAACACTGATGATGCTGATGTTTTTTGGTTCAAAAGTCGGTTCTGTTGAGGAATTCATTATAACTTTGTTTGATTACAACAAATTCGAAAGAATAATCTTTTTATAAGACTTTTTCTACACAACAAAGCGAAAATTACAACTTTTGAGAAACAAACACAAAAATCGTCTATCGATCTTTGTTTTCGTGGGACTTTGCCTGTGCCGGGAACGCTTTTGTTCGTGGACCACCGAATCACAGATCGTGAAGAGGGGGTTGGCTGATTCTGACTTCGTTTATCGAAGTGAGAAATTGAAACGATATCTTATCGAAGTAAGATAGTCGTTCTTCTTAAAATCAAGTCAAAGCTTAATTTCAAGGCGTTGCAAGAAAACTCAAATATGCTCTCTCTCTGCTCTGGAATGCTCTAACAAATGCTCGATCCTCGTAAAAAATGATCCTAGGGGGGTATTTATAGCCTCTGGAGTTCATAACTAAAAAACTCAACAAACGATGAAGTTAGACTGGCGAGACAGTGTTTGCTGTCTCGCTGGGCGAGACAGTGTTTGCTGTCTCGACCCGTGAGACAGTAAATACTGTCTCGCAAACAGTAACTGCAGGCAGTTTTCGTTTTAACTGCCTTCCCACGTTTTAAACTCCGTTATTTTGGTAGTTATTCACGTGATTTTCGCCCACGATGTTTCCCACGTCCCTTGGCAGTTAATGGACACGTGTAGGGCAGTTATCAAGGTGGTTTTGACCATTTCAGCACTGTCTCGCTGGCGAGACAGCAAACACTGTCTCGCTGGCGAGACAGCAAAGCCTGTCTCCAGCAAACCCTGTCTCGCTGGCGAGACAACAAAGCCTGTCTCGCTGGCGAGACAGTTCATTCCTGCCTTGATTTTCAATATGAGATCCTTTTGAGTGATCTTCTCTATGTTTGGGATATCTATTAACATTTTTTGACGCCTACAGATACCCCCTCCAAAGTATTCCAGACGCATTCTTTTGAGTCTGGGATACTTTGGATAAGATAGGTTTTACTTACGATCCCTTCAGTACTTGGTTGAGTAGATCGTGTGGAAGGACTTGTAAATGGCTTCAATGCTTGATCTCTTCTACTGTTAGCCTATTCAGTTCTTTGTAGAATAGCTAATGTCTCCCGGCGCCGCGTTTATCGCTTGACCGTTGTCGAAATCTTGAATTGAAGTTGGTACTTGTTCTTGTGGGTTCAGCTTTTTATCACTGAATTGATATATCGATTGAGAGCTCATCAGGTTATCCTTAAGAATATTCAGATTAATATTCTCCAGAAACTTCCTGTTGAGGGTGGGAATACAGTTTAGACTCGTGTACCTATTGGAGTAATATGGTCTCTTTTTTGTTGGTAGAGATGAAGCCGATGATGGAGAGGAAGAATTTTATATTCTATCTCCTGGTCTCTTTTTTGTTGGTAGAAATGAACCCAGAATCGGAGAGGAAGAATTTTATATTCTATCTCCTGGTCTCTTGTTTGTTGGTAGAGATGAACCTGATGATGGAGAGGAAGAATTTTATATTCTATCTCCTGGTCTCTTTTTTGTTGGTAGAGATGAACCCAGAATCAGAGAGGAAGAATTTTATATTCTATCTCCTGGTCTCTTGTTTGTTGGTAGAGATAAACCCGGATTCGGAGAGGAAGAATTTTATATTCTATCTCCTGGTACAAAGGAAATTTGAAGTGGGATTTCTATTCAGAGAATCTGAATAAGATTTGATCAATTGAGATTGGAAGCAATCCTAACTTTTATAGGTTTGATTGTGCAAATCGAAGGTGGACCTCTTGTTCATGGAAGGAATCAAGAGGGGATTTTGGCTTTGGTCCTAACTGTTTAAAGGTTTGACCAAGATGAGAATTTGAGACGATCCTAACTGTTTAAATGTTTGATCGTTCAATTTGTGGACCTCTCGTTCATGGAACGAATCGAGAGGGGATTTTGGCTTTGGTCCTAACTGTTTAAAGGTTTGACCAAGATGGGAATTTGAGACGATCCTAACTGTTTAAAGGTTTGATCGTTCAATTTGTGGACCTCTCGTTCATGGAACGAATCGAGAGGGGATTTTGGCTTTGGTCCTAACTGTTTAAAGGTTTGACCAAGATGGGAATTTGGAAAGAATTTTGGTGGTCCCACCGTCAATTAGTCTGATCGGTGGGGGATTTTGTGGTGGGAGACTGTGAGTCATTAAGCACCAATGAGAGTTTTGTGAGGGAAGATTGATCTAATGAAGTGATCGAATCTCATCTCAGCAAAAGAGTGTTCGGAAGTCATAGTAGGAGTTTAGTGTTTATCACTTTGTTCATAATGATCGGGGTTATCCCTAAGAATATTACATTTAACATTCTTCCGGGAACTTCCCGTTACATGAATTATCTACCCCCAGCTTTCTTTGCAAAACTGGGTGTAACGAGGAGCACATTATCCTCAGTCGCATGTTCGGGTTATCCTTAAGAATATAAGATTCTCCAGGAACTTCCACCCCCAGCTTCCTTTGCGAATAGTTTGGATCTGTAATCATCTTAGCACCCTCCTGATCTTTAATAGGCGGTAGCTCGATTTTATCATTGGCGAGGAGGTATTCCAATATGGCCGGAGCTTCGTTATCTTCGAAAGAATACTCCTTTTGGAACCTCGGATCGAGAGTTGCGTTCACAGGAATTGTGGATGTCGTCGGTTGACCTCTCTCAACTTTCTTTCTTTTAAGAAAGTATTCAGCTTGTTCACCCCGAGATTTTAACTCCTTCCAAGTTGTGGATGGCACGACCCCCAGAGCTTCCAGGACATCGATGGAAAGGTTATTGTGGCATGTTTGCAGGATGAACTCCTCTGTAATAGGATCTCTGCAATTCATTGCTTTGTTACGGAAGCGTTTGACAAAATTGTCGACTGACTCCCCGTCTTTTTGCTTCTCATCCAAAAGGGTTCCGATTGACACTTCGGTGTCATCATCGAAGAAATTGCTGAGGAACAAACTTTCCATGTCATCCCAGCAATTGATGCTCCCTGGCTTGAGCCGTCGGTACCAATCGAAGGCGGGCCCACGAAGGGTGCCAACGAATGACTGGACCATTAAAGCCTCGTTTCCAGAGATCATGCCCAAATGAGACTTGAAATAAATCAAGTGCTGAATCGGCGAACTCTTCCCCTCAAACGGTGTGAAGTTAATCAGATTGAATTTGGCCGGGTATGGTATTGAATCTCATTCTCTTGGATAGGGACACGGAATACCCGTCCTCTTCACTTCTTGGGCCGTCATCAAAGCATTGATTTTGTTTTCAAGCTTTTGCATTTTCCCGTCATCGTCTTCATCTCTTTCTGAATGATGTCGAGCAGAGATAATTGGGCCACCCCCAGTATTACTAAGCGGTGCAATTGAACCACCCCCAATGTTGTTATTGGGAGGATCCGTTAAACCACCCCCAGCGTTATTGTCATTGGGAGGTGTATCAGCCATAATGACTTCATCCACCTCTGGATGGCGGCTGGATTCAGCTTGCTGACTAGACTCAGGAGGTTGAGGTTGTTGAGTTAGCAACTCTCTCATTTGTTGAATAGCTAACTTCATCTCTGTCTTCATCTCAGCTCTGATTTCTTCATGTTGTTTCGCTAGAGCTTCTTGAAGCATTTGAGCAAATTGATCAGAGATGATCGTGAGTACTTCTTTGGTTTGTCCCGTGCTAGACATTGTATCATCAAAAGCGATTGCAGAATAAGTGTCCGAGAATTCATCCTCCGAGGACATTCCTTCTTGTATTCTTTTGTAATCTCTGCGTCTGATGGCTCCTAATTGGAGTCGAGACATCCTTTGAGCAATTCTTGGATTGACTTTTCCTCTCGGGGAAAAGTCGGGATTTGAGTCACTTGAATGCCGCTTAGACTTTCTTTTATCAGCCACGTTAATGGTGACTTCAGGGAATTCATCATCCTGGGCAGCTGATTTTCTTTTGCGGAAATGTCTCGGTCTCGGCTTAGGCTTCGACGATACAGAGACTCTTCGTGGGATGGCTTCTCGTTTGAAACAGTCGCATTCTGATAATGCTGCTTTAACGAGTCGCGCACAGGAACAACGAGAGTTTATTTCCCGAATAACTCTCTTTTGAAAATTATTCACAACCCCAACTTGATAATATAATTCATCGGTATGATTGCCAAAAAATCGTATCGTCTGTTGGCATGACCTCCCAGGTATGACGATATCATTTGATGAATGCGTCTTCTTCTAGGGGTGTAAAACCTTGTTGGCATTCACAGGACAATTTATTTCTGTCTTTGAGCGATCCAAGGTTATGTCGGGAGTCGCACGTTTAAAACCACCCCCTTGTAGGTATGGAGTCTTAACGGGCTCCGAATGCTGATTTTGCATAAGTCCAGACTTCAGAATCCAAACTTGGCGGAGTTTCGGTGGTTCTTTGGTCACTGTTTCCTTCCTCCTTTCTCGTTTTTGTTGTGAGAGAGCACAGACATGAGCAGCGTTTGCATGACGTTTTTGTATACGTTCTTTGAGGGTCGAACGAGTCCTTTTGACAATAGTCCATTCCTCCGTCATGAGTTTAGCAGAGACATGAATGATTGGTTGTTGAGACAACTGAACCACTCGATGCCTCCTCGACTCTAAGTCCGCATGATAACGAACTCCGTCGGTTTGTTCCAAGGCCTTAGCTATTTGACGAGCGCGGTGTTGGCGTTGTCTCTGACGAGCTCTTTTCGTCAATGCCGATAGGCTTTGATTTAATGACTCTTTATTTGGCGAAGAGCCATTATGAGCAGAGAGGTTGTGAGTAGAATCCTCAGCAACAATCAGGCGAGAGTCTTCATTCTGTGCCTTCTTTGGCATGGAAGTCTTCTTCAATGTTGAGATCCTCTTGTACTTGCGAGATAATGAAGATCTTGAAGAGGATGATGAAAGATATTCCTCAAACTTGGTTTGGTCGAATTCGTATTCGACCATGGATTCAACCGGGATCTTGATGATTGGCTGCGACACGACGGTCTCGGCAGCGAGACCGTTGGCTCCCACTATGGTCGCCAGTTTGTTTGCGTCAAAAGTTGGTTTTGTTGAGGAATTCATTATATCTTCAGTCGATTACAACAAATTCAAAAGAAATAGTCTTTTTATAAGACCTCTTTTACACAACAAAATGAAAATTACAACTCTTGAGAGCATTTAGGCTCGACGATACAAGACTCTTCGGTTGGGATGGCTTCTCGTTTGAAACAGTCGGCTTCTTTTTAAGATTAATGCCTGCTTTAACGGAGTCCGCGCACAGAGGAACAACGAGAGTTTATTTTCCCGAATAAACTCTCTTTGGAAAATTATTCACAACCCCAACATTGATAAATATAATCATCGGTTAATGATTGCCAAAAATCGTATCGTTCTGTTGGATGACGCTCCAGGTATTGACGATATCAATTTGATTGAATCGTCTTCTGTCTTAGGCGGTGTGTTAAAACCTTGTGTTGGCCATTCACAGTGCACATTTATTCGTGTCTTGAGCCGATCCAAGGGTTATGTCGCGGAATGTCGCACGGTTTAAAACCACCCCTTTGTAGGTATGGAGTCTTAAACGGGCTCTCCGAATGCTGATTTCCTGCGCATAAGTGTCCAGACGTTCAAAATTCCAAACTTGCGGAGTTTCTGGTGGTTCTTTGGTCCACTGTTTTCCTTCCTCCTTTCTCGTTTTTGTTGCGTGAGAGAGCACAGACATGAGGCAGCGTTTGCATGACGTTTTTGTATACGTTCTTTGAGGGTCGAACGAGTCCTTTTGACAATAGTCCATTCCTCGTCTCATGAGTTTAGCAGAGACATGAATGATTGGTTGTTGAGACACTGAACCACTCGATGCCTCCTCGACTCTAAGGTCCGCATGATAACGAACTCCGTCGGTTTGTTCGCAAGGCCTTAGCTATTGTTTGACGAGCGCGTGTTGGCGTTGTCTCGTGACGAGCTCTTTTCGTCAATGCCGATAGGCTTTGATTTAATGACTCTTAATTTGGGCGAAGAGCCATTATGAGCAGAGGGTTGTGAGTAGAATCCTGCAGAAACAATCGGAGCGAGAAGTCTTCATTCTGTGCTTCTTTGGCATGGAAGTCTTCTTCAATGTTGAGTATCCTCTTGTACTTGCGAGATAATGAAGATCTTGAGAGGATGATGAAAGATATTCCTCAAACTTGTTTGGTCGAATTCGTATTCGACCATGGATTCACTGGAATCTTGATCGGCTGCGACACGACCGGTGTCGACAGCGAGACGCGTTGGCTCCCACTGTGGTCGCCAGCTTGTTGGTTCAAAAGTCGGTTCTGTTGAGGAATTCATTATATATTTGTTTGATTACAACAAAATTCGAAAGAATAATCTTTTATAAAGACTTTTTCTACACAACAAAGCGAAAAATTACAACTTTGAGAAACAACACAAAAAATCGTGCTATCGATCTTTGTTTTCGTGGACTTTGCCTGTGCCGGGAACGCTTTGGTTCGTGGACGGCGCCGAATCACATATCGTGAAGAGAGGGTTGGCTGGATTCTCGACTTCGTTTATGCGAAGTGAGAAATTGAAACGATATCTTATCGAAGTAAGATAGTCGTTTCTCTAAAATCAAGTAAAAGCTTAATTTCAAGGCGTTGCGCAAGAAAACTCAAATATCTGCTCTCTCCTCTGGCTTCTGGAATGCTCTAACAAATGCTCGATCTCGTCAGAAGTGACCCTGGGGGGTATTTATAGCCTCTGGAGTTCATAACTGAAAAAACTCAACAAACGATGAAGTTAGACTGGCGAGACAGTGTTTACTGTCTCGCTGGGCGAGACAGTGTTTGCTGTCTCGCTGGGCGAGACAGTGTTTGCTGTCTCGACCCGCGAGACAGTAAATACTATCTCGCAAACAGTAACTGCAGGCAGTTTTCATTTTAACTGCCTTCCCACGTTTCAAACTCCGTTATTTTGGTAGTTATTCACGTGATTTTCGCCCACGATGTTTCCCACGTCCCTTGGCAGTTAATGGACACGTGTAGGGCAGTTATCAAGGTGGTTTTGACCATTTTAGTACTGTCTCACTGGCGAGACAGCAAATACTGTCTCGCTGGCGAGACAGCAAAGCCTGTCTCGCTGGCGAGACAGCAAAGCCTGTCTCGCTGGCGAGACAGTTCATTCCTGCCTTAATTTTCAATATGAGATCCTTTTGAGTGATCTTCTCTATGTTTGGGATATCTATTAACATTTTTTGACGCCTACAGATGTGTCGCAATCGTTCATTGTTGTCGCCACCTACTTTGTCACGTTTGCGGACAATGACAACCCTTAGATGACGATGAATCTCCCGTGTGCGCCTTCTCAGATGCAGTATTACTACCTTTGAGATTCTAAAAAAATTAGAAATCGAATCTCACCAAAATGCTCTTAATTTCTTGGTTTAAACTTGACTATTAAATTATTTTATCCACAAATAAGTAATTGAAGCTCAAATTCCTCTCTCAACCTCTTGATTATTTCAAAAAAAGAGCAGAATCATTATCATAAAAAGTTTGTTACTAAAGTTCATTATGACAAAAAAAAATCCATATAACAACACCAGATGTGATATTCCAGAGAAAGTAGAGGTAGAACATTGGGAGCAAGAATAAAGAAAAAAAGCACAATATTTTTTTGACCCGATAAGAGAAGAAGAAGCACAAGGAGAAAGGAGAAGAAAGAGTAAAAGGACAATAAGGATAAAAATGGATGCACAAAGTGACATTATCTGTAAAGGTGTTGTGAGGGCGTGAAGTGAGCTAGTCGTCTCAACCCCTAAACACTCAGGTCGTCCCAACACACCTGATTCACAACAATCAACACTTGTTCTCTCAACCAGAACAAAGCTACAAGCTAACAAAGCAAAAACGAGGAATAATTGAAGGTAGACTCCAGAATGAAAGCAAAGTCAATCTTTATTCCAAATTTCAAACTTTGTTACAAGTTTTATTACAATATCCATGTTAATATTATAGAAGGCATGTCGATATTTATAAAAAAAACAATATACAAGCCATCAGATGAGAGTAGGGCTTGGGAGGTCCTGGGCAGGGGCTTCGGGAGCAGGAGCAGCAGAAGAGGAAGTGGGAGGGTCTTTTCCAAGGTCCTCCCCAGACTCGTCGCCGCCATCATCCAACGCCAATTCTAACCCCCCTCAACTCGCCTCCCTCTGCCCTATAAACAAATCTAGAAGCGAGTTCGCCACTGCCATCTCCCTCTCCCTCGACAACTCCCGCCCTCCCGAGGTCTACTCGATCCCCGTCCCCTAACCTTTCCAAGGCCACACCGTTATCTCCGTTGACGCCCACTGTCTTATGATCGAATATGCTAGCTATTGTGGTCGCAACAACTCAAGGATCTCGCCTGGTTCATCCTCTTCCACAGCCCTCGATCTTGCCACACGAAGGCGATCCATCGGATCTCACGTGCGCTGTCGTCACGTTCCAGATCACCACTGTAATCTGGCTCGTCAAGATCATCCTCATCAAGCTTCTCGCCTCCTCATTCCACGTCAACATCTTCTTTGGTCGGATGAAGGAGAGGGTGTTCCACTACTACGTCCTCGACACACTCTCCGGCGATCCGGTCACCGAGGAGGAGGAGGAGGAGGAGGAGGCAAATGATCACCATGTGGTGATGAGTAGGCTGACCAGGGCAATAAAAACGTCGTTCGATGTGGGGAGGCTGGTGAGGCACGTGATGCGTACGGGGCTAACGACGGTGAGCTGGACGATGGATCAGGTCGAGGAGTAGTTTGGGGAGGCGGAGGCGGAGGTTACGAGTGAGTAGGAGGCCAGGCACGCGGCGGAGCCGGTTTTTAGGAACGTCGCCCGACTCGATAACAAGCTAGGGATTCTTAACCCTCTAAAACTTTTTAATTTTTTCATAGTTTAGAGTGTGTGCCACCTTATTTGCTTAAAAAAACTGTGATTGAGTTGGTTTACATTCAAAATATTTGGAAACTTACTTGCATGAGAGTACATAATTTAGAGTGGTATCTCGTAGGATACTAGAGGTTTCTCTTTAATGGAAGATGAAGATAAAATGAGAGAGAGAGAGAGAGAGAGAGAGAGAGAGAGAGAGAGAGAGAGAGAGAGAGAGAGATGTACAACAGAGGCCACTAAATTCAGTAGTCACGATGTAGACTTGTATAGTAGTCAAGATGTAGACTTGTAAGAAAGTTGTTGGAAAACAATTAAGATAATATGTAATATTTAGGGTAAATTATATTAAACCCCTGTGAAAGTTTAATTTTTTTCAATAACCCCCATGAACTCTCAGAACCGCACTAAAACCCAACAACTTTCAAAATGCCTTTTTATGTTGTTTTTTGGTTCTATTTGATTTTGAAAAAAAAAAAGATGGGGGGGGGGGGGGTTAATGTGACTTTGAAAGTTCATGGGGGTTTAGTGTAATTTACCCTAATATTTAACTTAACTATTATTCCTAATATAGAAATGAATGGACCAATAAGATTCATGTAGCCACCCCAAAGATTTGTGATAAAAGTTTTGTTGTCGCCAAAGAAATGTGACTGCTCTTCTCCAACAGAGCTCGAGTCCATAAAATTTAACACTGATGATGCTGATGTGTCGAAATCGTTCATTACTGTCGCCACCTACTTTGTCACGTTTGCCGACAATGACAACCCTTAGATGACGATGAATTTCCCGTGTGCGCCTTCTCAGATGCAGTATTACTACCTTTGAGATTCTAAAAAAAATTAGAAATCGAATCTCACCAAAATGCTCTTAATTTCTTGGTTTAAACTTGACTATTAAATTATTTTATCCACAAATAAGGAATCGAAGCACAAATTCCTCTCTCAACCTCTTGATTATTTCAAAAAAAGAGCAGAATCATTATCATAAAAAGTTTGTTACTAAAGTTCATTATGACAAAAAAATCCATATAACAACATCAGATGTGATATTCCAGAGAAAGTAGAGGTAGAACATTGGGAGCAAGAATAAAGAAAAAAGCACAATATTTTTTTGACCCGATAAGAGAAGAAGAAGCACAAGGAGAAAGGAGAAGAAAGAGTAAAAGGACAATAAGGATAAAAATGGAAGGAAAAAGTGACATTATCTGTAAAGGTGTTGTGAGGGCGTGAAATGAGCTAGTCGTCTCAACCCCTCAACACTCAGGTCGTCCCAACACACCCGATTCACAACAATCAACACTTGTTCTCTCAACCAGAACAAAGCTACAAGCTAACAAAGCAAAAACGAGGAATAATTGAAGGTAGACTCCAGAATGAAAGCAAAGTCAATCTTTATTCCAAATTTCAAACTTTGTTACAAATAATTGAAGGTAGACTCCAGAATGAAAGCAAAGTCAATCTTTATTCCAAATTTCAAACTTTGTTACAATTTTTATTACAATATCCATGTCAATATTATAGAAGGCATGTCGATATTTATAAAAAAAACAATATACAAGCCATCAGATGAGAGTAGGGCTTGGGAGGTCCTGGGCAGGGGCTTCGGGAGCAGGAGCAGCAGAAGAGGAAGTGGGAGGGTCTTTTCCAAGGTCCTCCCCTGACTTGTCGTCGCCGTCATCCAACACCAATTCTAACCCCCCTCAACTCGCCTCCCTCTGCCCTGTAAACAAATCTAGAAGTGAGTTCGCCACCGCCGTCTCCCTCTCCCCCGACGACTCCCGCCCTCTCGAAGTCTACTCGATCCCGTGCCCTAACCTTTCCAAGGCCACACCATCATCTCCGTTGACGCCCACTGTCTCATGATCGAATACGCTAGCTATTGTGGTCGCAACAACTCAGGGATCTCACCTGGTTCCTCCTCTTCCACAGCCGTCGATCTCGCCACTCGAAAGCGATCCATCGGATCTCACGTGCGCTATCGTCACGTTCCAGATCACCACCATAATCTGGCTCGTCAAGATCATCCTCATCAAGCTTCTCGCCTCCTCGTTCCACGTTAACATCTTCTTTGGTCGGATGAAGGAGAGGGTGTTCCACTACTACGTCATCGGCGTGCTCTCCGGCGATCCGATCACCGAAGAGGAGGAGGAGGAGGAGGCAAATGATCACCACGTGGTGATGAGCAGGATGAAGAGGTTGACCAGGGCAACAAGGATGTCGTTCGATGTGGGGAGGCTGGCGAGGCACGTGATGTGCACGGGGCTAACGATGGTGAGCTGGACGGTGGATCGGGTCGAGGAGCAGTTTGGGGAGGCGAAGGCGGAGGTTACGAGAGAGTGGGAGGCCAGGCACGCGGCGGAGCCGGTTTTTAGGAACGTCGTCCGACTCGGTAACAAGCTAGGGATTCTTAACCCTCTAAAACTTTTCAATTTTTTCATAGTTTATAGTGCGTGCCACCTTATTTGCTTAAAAAAACTGTGATTGAGTTGGTTTACATTCAAAATATTTGGAAACTTACTTGCATGAGAGTACATGATTTAGAGTGGTATCTCGTAGGATAGTAGAGGTTTCTCTTTAATGGAAGATGAAGATAAAAGGTGAGAGAGAGAGAGAGAGAGAGAGAGAGAGAGAGAGAGAGAGATATGACCTATGAGTTAATGTATAATAAAGACCACTAAATTCAGTAGTCACGATGTAGACTTGTATAGTAGTCAAGATGTAGACTTGTAAGAAAGTTGTTGGAAACAATTAAGATAATATGTAATATTTAGGGTAAATTATATTAAACCCTTGTGAAAGTTTAATTTTTTTCAATAACCCCCACGAACTCTCAAAACCGCACTAAACCCAACAACTTTCAAAATGCCTTTTTATGTTGTTTTTTGGTTCTATTTGATGGGGGTTATTTACAA
>NC_033794.1:17182217-17254295 GCF_001876935.1 Asparagus officinalis | reverse complement strand
AGTCCGATGGATGACATAGTTTCTGAGCCCTCCACTTCTGGTAGAGCTGCAACTGCTACCGCTACTTCAAGATCAAGAACCCCGCAGCAGAGCTACAAGAAGCCCAACAGCATTGGCAACAAGAAGCTGAAGAAAGCATTGCTGTCCAAGCTCAGAAAAGTCATGGAGGCTCCCAAAACTTTCAAGGAGCAGCAAGAAGAGGTTGCCTCGTTGGTGGATTTGTGCTTGAGGCACGTTGATCAACAGGCCGAGAATGTCCCGGCCCCAGCAGGTCCCGCCGACGATGATGACGGAGCTACTGATCATGAAGACGATCGTGAAGGATCGGATGACGCTTGAAACTTAATAACTGGGCTAGCTCTTATTAGAGAGATATTGTGAGGATTTGCGCATATTCGGTTAACGTATCTTTGGTTGATTAATTCTGTTGGACATGCAATTTGGTTAATTTGGATGAGTTCAATTGTCTGCTTTTTACTTACTTCTGCAGTTTAAACTAGTTCTGTGCGATATTAATGAGTAATTCTCTCATGGGTTCGATTACAGAGTTCAGTAAAATTGATTGGTTGTGCTCGTTATTATCATTTACTTGCCTGTTATTAAATTATGTTACTTAATGGTGACGTTCAATTTTAAACGTTATAGCTAGGTGTATTATCGTTGGATGTATGTGTGGGTCTCTCTCCGTTAGCTTTACAAACGTTCTTCGTTATGGAAAAGCAGGAAAATGTTAGTTACAAAATCTTGGTTGTGTTTTTTCTATCTTTTTTGCTCGTTATTATCACTAAGCTTCCGTGTCCTATGTATTGTGATCTCCAAGTTCCATTTATTTTTTTTACTTTATTTTTGTTTAGAGGGTTTTTGTTAGATTTAGTTGATAATCATTAATCTTTTTTTTAATTAAGAGATGAAATATAATTTTTTTAATATAATTACTAGCATTGCGGCATATACAAAATGCATGTGCAATAGATATTGAACTATTTACTCTAAATTTCATGTAAAAATTATTAAATTGCATTTAACCACCTTAAGGCTTCATCTTGTTTAAGTTTTATATCCTGAAGTTTGAATTTGCTCAAAAATAAACCTATATTTCTCGGATATTGTTTTTTTAATATAATGATGTAATATTCTTATAATTTTGAGACCCAAGAATGAAGTTATTGAAGCATGAGAAAGTTTATTTTCCATTATTAAATATCAACTAAAAGCAATGTAGATAATACATTTTCCTAATAATAAAAAAACTATAAGGCATTGTTTCGAAAAACTCAACCATTTAGAATAAAAAAGGATTTTAGATTTGATCATAGTCAATTTTTTAATTGTTATATTTTGCATTGACATATATCCAATACTTTTTAAAGAAAATATACTTACCATTTTATATTTATATTTTTTTAACATCTATAATAATATATCTTTTTGCAAGAGAAATAATTGTTTTTTTTTTTTTCATTTCCTAGTTTCTAGTACAGTCTAAGTCATGACATGAAAATAGGATTAAAACTCTCATAATTAATAACATACTAATTATGTGACTTTCAAATCTTATTCACATACCATGACTTAGAATATTCTAAAAATAAGAAAAGAAAAAAGTGATGAAAAATAGTTTTCTTATGAAATTACAATTCTACCCTCATGATTATAATAGGAATGAGAAAATGTCCACCATTCCTTAAAAAATTCACTACTCTCACTAAACCTTTTAGATATAGATAAAATAATTTATTTTCGAAATACAGTTACATTGGAAAAGAATGACATATTTTACACTCACCTTTCTACTAAATTTATAGTAAAAAAACCAAATTAGAAATCCCAAAATTGTTTTTGTTGGGGTTGAACACACAAACGATAACCCATGCCCTTCCAGATCTTGTGTCAAGAGTAAGCAAGCAAGAAATCACAGCAAATAAAAGAAAAACTTAAAGGAAAGAATAACTAAAACAGGAGAACACCCAATTTAACGAGGTTCGGCAAACGTGCCTACGTCCTCGGGAGCCACACCAAAAATTCTTTGATTAATTAAAGAATATTACAATGCTCGCAAATAGGCTTTTTTCTCTCTGAGATTTCTCTCTCAAAGTCCTCTCAAAAACCCTCTTTTTCATGTATATATTTAAACCCTAAAACGTTCAAGGTATATATAGTATCACAGCCCAAAACAATTTCCAACCCGAACTAGAAAACTAAAAAATCTGACATCGGTCGATCGATGCATTGGCGTTGGTCGACCGACCAGAAGTTGTTTTCTACAGGATCCTTCGTGCACATTATCAGTTGACTGGTACCCTTACATCGGTCGACTGATTTATCACTATCGGTTGACCGATAGCACTTGTTATGGTAATTCTCTATCTATCGAGAAACTGTCTTTATAGACCCAAAAGAGCTATGGCTTAAGCCAGCTTGGCGGTCCAAAGCCCAGCCAAGAACAAATCTATCGACCCACCAAGCGACGAGTCATCTTTACCGACACGAAGTGTGGGATTAGTCAATGCCTCATAATCGAGACGACTCCTCAAAATATTCGGCTCGACCATCTACTTGGCTACCTCCTCGGCCAAAAACTCACTCGACTATTTGGTCGGCAAATCGTAGGGACGACTCGGAAACCAATCCGTCTCTACTGAGGGGATAAGATCCAACTAAGCTCCCTTTAGATATATATCAATCAACACTACAGTATTAATCAATCCCATCAAGATCTCAACTCTGATAAATCTCAGGCATAAACAGCTTACTCTGCTCACAAGTCACTTCCCAGATATCACTAAGATATACTCTACTATGCTCGAATGACTTCCCTCCAATCGCCAGCCGACATCTGTAAGTGGAGGATGACTCAGCAACCTGTCTACTCACCCCGCCACCTCTCTCTTGTGCATAGTCAAAACCAAGGGTTAGAATCTCAGAGTGAAGGACTATAAAAGGGAGGAAGGAAGGTAAGGTGAAGGGGGGATCTTCTTCTTCTTCTTCTTTTTATTTGGACTCTATGAAGAGGTTGGACCTCCATTAAACTCTGGGGACCATTTCTCCCTCTTAGGCTACTTCGTTTTACTAATAACTCTAAAAGAGTACCCCCTTTACAAGGACCTCAATGGTCCCGGGACTCTCCCTCAAAATATCACTCAAGCTCACCAGCTGACTTGACCGTCAGAGGTATCATGGGAGAAACAAGCCCAGCCCTCTTACAGGTTCGTTCTTCTTGTTTATGCAAAAGAATCAGAAATTCTAGTCCAAGGATCAGACATAAAGTCGGAGGAAGATTCGACCCCATCTCTCATCCTCTCACTCTTCGTCATCAGCGGATAGCTCTCATCGACTGTGTGATATCAGACATCAACATCACTGAATCGGTCGAGCGGCCAGAGCGAAGTTTTTCTAACTGCTTCCTACAGTCGATTCGGTTGATCGATGCTGAGTTTTTCAGCTTTGTTGATTTTGATTCAGGTTAGGGTCTACACGCTCAAAACCAACAATCTCCCACTTAAAGACCAAACCATCATCAATGAGCTCTCCCGAACTCCCGCCATCTTCGCAAGCACCTTCTCCTACCTGAAAAATTTAGTTCTTCAATCAATATCATCTCAGTGATCCTACCAATCCTCTTAGTGTGGTTTCGCCTTCATCTCCTATGCGTGAAGGCCAAGTGAAGTTGCGCACAACTCTAATTTGTCGATGGTCACTGCTTTCTTCAATATATCCGTAGGATTTTGGCCCCTAAAATCTTCTCTAACTGTAACTTCTTGTCCTCTATCAGTGAGCATATGAAATGGTAACATGCGTCGATGTGATTCATTCTGGTATAATATACTGGATTCTTAAAAAGATGTATAGTACTCTGGCTATCATAATAAAGAACGTCATTCCCCTGCTTCAAACCCAGCTCTTCCAGGCACCCGGTTAACCAAATCATCTCCTTGCTGGCTTCAGCCACTGCGACATACTTTGCTTCAGTCGTGGACAATATTACTATCTTCTACAAACGTAAGACTTAGCTCACTGTTGTCAACGCTAAGGTATAAACATACCTCGTGGTACTTCGCCTCGTATCTGTAGCCATAAAAAATTACCTATAGATTATCGTACATAGCTCAAGATAGATAGAAGGCAATAAATATCATCACTTGAGTGGCAGAAGATCATTCACAGCTAAAGATCAACTAAAGAATGCACAAAAAGTGCATCACTCAAGTTTCGAGGCACAAGACGTATCTCAGAAGCATGAAAGAAATCAAAAGTTTCCGAGACAGTTACAACTGTCTCGGAAATTCTGAGACACTTACAACTATCTCGGAACTTCCAAAGCACTTACGACTGACTCGGAGACGTCCAAGGTACTTATAACTGTCTCGGAACTTTCGAGACACTTATAACTGTCTCAGAACTTCCGAGACACTTATAACTATCTCGGAACTTCTGAGAAACTTATAACTATCTCGGAAGATAAGCTAAACTAAGTGACGATTTTCTCGAGATTTGAGCATGCCACGTGGCTCCACAAACTGCCAGAGATCGTGTGGGAACGTAGGGAATAGTTACAAGTTAAAACCACGCCCATAACTGTAGGAATAATGGCAATTGAACATGTTAAAAAAGCAGTTACAAAACTGCCAGGAGGAAGCTGTGCTTTCGAGACAGTTGTAACTGTTTCGGAAATGAGAGTTCAAGTGTGCTTCCGAGACAGTTACAACTGTCTCAGAAATAGAAGTTTATCGACACGACTTATTTTCAACTTCTGACTTCAGTTACTGTTCCTAAGGGATATAAATACCCCCTAGGACCATTACTGACGAGGGTTGAGCATATCCAAGCAGAGAGAGCAGATTGAGCAGAGAACTTAAGCATTTTGGAGCGTTCTTCTCAAGAGAGAGAGATTCTTCATCAAATTCAAGTATAAATAACAACTTTGGGATTCCTTAAGATCTAATCTCGACTTGATCTTGAGAAGAGTGTTCATCTTACATCGATAATATATTCACTTACCTTTTTCTCACTTCTAAATAAAGATCCTAAATTACCTTCATGATTTAATCAGAATTTGTGAATCGGTGGTCCACGGGCTAGCGCACTCCCGCCACAGGAAAAGATCTCGCGCAAGCAGCGATTCAAACATCAATCCTACGTGTGTTTCTAAGGAGCTTATAATTTGATTTTTATTATAAAGAGTAGTTTTACAAAGCACAAAGCTTACTCCTTTGTATTCATTATAATCGATAAACAGTTATAATAAATTCTACAACAGAACTTGTTTCTAACGCAAACAGTATCATGATCACAGGCAAAATATGCATCCACATATCCTTGCAGTACTAATTTCCTCCTCCTGAAACACAATGGTATATCTGTAGTCCCTCTTAAGTATCGTAATATCCATTTCACGGCCTCCCAATATTGTTTCCCTAGATTGCTTGCAAACCTGCTCACAACTCCCACTGCATGCGAGATATCCAGCCTCGTGCAAACCGTCACGTACATAAGACTATCAATGGCTGATGAATATGGCACTCTGCTCATGTGCTCTTTCTCTATATCTATCTTGAGTGATTGCTCTTCATATAACTTGAATTGACTTTCAAGGGGCGTGCTGACGGGCTTGGTATTCTCCATATTGAATCTCTGAAGTACCTTCTCGATGTATTCAGCCTGACTCAACTTCAATATCCCTTCGGCTTTATCTCGACTAATTCGCATCCCACAAATTTGCTTCGTTGCACCCAGATCATTCACAGAAAAGTCTTTCGTCAACTTCTTCTTCAATTTATTTATCTCCTCTAAACACGGTCCTGCAACTAACATGTCATCAATATACAATAATAACATGATATAACTAGACTCGAACCTCTTGAAGTAGTAACAATGATATGAATTGCATCTTCTATAGCCATTACTCTGCATAAAATTATCGAACTTCTTGTACTACTGTCTCGGAGCTTGTTTTAAACCGTACAAGCTCTTCTTGAGCCTACACACAATCTCTTCCTTTCCTTCTTCTATAAAACCAACAGGTTACTTCATGTAAATTTCTTCATCCAACTAATCTGGCATTGTACCTCTTGCTTCCATCACTTCCTGCTTGACTTGATAGATCCACTTGTTATGTAAGGCTTTCTTCTGTGCAGGTAGTTAGGCTAACTCCCATGTCTTGTTCGAGTGAAGAGAATCCATCTTTTTTTCTTGCATTACCTGCTCCCACTATTGAGATTCACTAACTTGTATAGCCTCCTCATAGCACTTCATCTCCGCTATCTATCAGAAGTAAGTAATCAAGTGATGAAAGATATTTAGGATTCAGTTTGGGTACCCTGGATGGCCTCCTAAGCTCCACGCCCTGGGTAGTAGTCTCTGCACCTGGAATCTCTTCCGTTCTTTGGTCAGAACTGACACTGTCTCCCCTCATCTGGAAGCTCCTTCAAATCCATGTACTCGGATCCACCTACATTCTTAGTGTTGCTCCCATTGCTTTAGCTATCATTAGCATTATCCCTGTCTTTGTACACACATCTTTATTGAATATCACATCTCTGCTCCTGATGATTTTCATGTTCTTCTCATCCCAAAGACGATATCCAAACTCATAAATCCAGTATCCAATGAATATACACTTATGTGACTTAGCTTTTAGCTTGTCCCTGATATGGTTACTGATATGAACATATGCCATGCAACCAAATACTCATAAATATGAGAGATTAACATTTTTGCCACTCCAAACCTCTTCTGGAATCCCAAAATCCAATAGAACTGATGGCCCGTGATTAATCAGATAAGCTGCCATATGCACCGTGTCTGCTCAAAATATCTTAGGTAGACATGTATGTAAACGCATCTCCTTATGCGCTTTGTCAACGTCATGTTCATCCTCTCTGTAACGCTATTCTGTTACGGTGTCCCTAGAATAGTCCTCTCCAAACGAATCTCATTCAGAGTACAGAACTTCTCAAACTCATCCAGCTCATATTCTACACAATTATCCGATCTCAGACACTTCACCTTCAGATTTGTTTTGTTCTCTACTATGGCTTTCCACTTCTTGAAGATCCCAAACATTTCTGACTTGTGCTTCATGAAGTATACTCATACCTTCCTTGAGTGATCGTCGATAAAGGTGACACAGTATGCCGAACCGCCAAGAGAAGATACGCTAGTTGGACCCCAAACATCTGTATGAACAAGCTTTAGCTTTTGAGCTTTAGGTGGTCTTCCACTCTTCTGAAAGTTGACTTTCTTCTACTTTCCGTAGATGCAATCCTCGCAAACACCAACTTTGACTAAATCGATATCGGTTAGCTTTCCTTATGAATGTAAATCTTCATACCCTTCTCACTTATGTGTCCCAGCCTATTGTATCACAGATATGCACTCTCCTTGTTAGCTGTAATTATAAGGGTGTCACTCGTATGTGAAGTAACGTAGAGAGTTCATGTTCTGTTGCCACGGGCGACCACCATAATACCATTAGAGATCTTCCACGAATCCCCGGTGAATGTTAAAATATAACCTTCTGCTCCAAGCTGGCCCATCGAAACAAGATTCCTCTTCAGCTTTGGTACATGTCTGACATTCTTCAGATTCCATTTAGTGTCATTCATCTGAATCTGTACGTCGCCTTTTCCAATAATACTGCAAGGCTCGTTGTGTTAGGAATATTGACCCCAAGATTAGTTTATTTTGATGATAACAAATATTATATGTTATGTGTATTATGTGTTAACATTTGTTTTGTAGTATCAGAGCTATATCAATAATTATATTCAAAGAGATACTCAAGACATAGATGAATTCAAGGCAAAATGAAGCAAAGAAGAAGAAATACTTTATTGTCAAAATGTAATTTTACATTTTCTTTGTTTAGAAATTTATACAAGCCTTGATCACTCACACACATACACACACATAGTGTTATAACACACTAACACATACTTAGTGTGTTGGTTAACAATAGAAATCTCATATGTTAGCCATTAGAGTTTATAGATATTGAGTGAGTCTTAAAATATTTTATTTATACCCCTTAGAAATTAGAATCTGTAAAAACTCAAAAGATCAAAGTTATAGGTCTCTTCAAGATCTTTCCAACAAATATTAAATCACCTCATTCCGATATCGGATGAGAAAGTTACAACCAAAATACTAAAAAGAAAATTTTAGAATCTGTGAGATTTCAGTGTAGTCAACTACTATGCCTTGTAGTCGACTACTAAGCAATTTTCTGACTTCACAGAAACTGTTTAGACTCAGTGTAGTCGAATACTATGACTTATAGTCGACTACAGATATAGTTTTTCTAGATTTCAGGTTTTGAATAAGTGACTGTTTATAGCCGTTTTGTAGACGTTAATTGGGTTTAAAATTATGTTATTTCAGATGCTATAAATAGGTTTAAACATCAGGAAATAAGCACCAAGTTTTACACTTGTAAGATTCATATATTGTGCAAATTAACTCTCTAAACTTTTAGTTTTTTTATTTGTTTTTCCATAAAAGAGAGTTTCTGATATTGTCTTTGATCCTATCATTCTTAGAGCTTGTTTAGGCAATATTCAGAGAGTTAAAAAGATTGATAAGCCATTGTTATACGTTCACATCCACATCAAGGCTTATAGGATTGGAATTGTACCTAGTTTCAAAAAAAAGGTTCTCTCGGTTTATGAGAGGGGTTGATCTCTTGGTCTAGAGGTCAGTTTAACAATTGGCATGGTCTTGCCAATTGGGTTTACAATTTGCATGGTCTTGCAAATTGGCCAGGTTTACTTTTTATTTTGTAAGGTTTCAAAATCATAGTGGAAACTCTCAAGCGGGATTTGCTTGGGGACTGGATATACACCGGGGAGGTGGAACCAGTATACATGCTTGTGTTTGTGATATTTATTTTCTGAGATTGCCATTCTTTCTTTGTAATTTATAATCTATTTTGCAAACTCACCCTCTAGTGTTTAAGTGTAAAGCTTCCGCAGATTTTTATAAGAGCGCATTCTATTCTTAAGGGTCACGATCCTACACTTGATATACATAAGCAAAAACAGGACCCTACATTTGGTATCAGAGCAAGGTAAAAGATGGCATCAACAAATACATCACAATTTAAAGAAGGTCATTCTACAAATCGTCTAGCAATGTTCGATGGATTGAACTACAACTATTGGAAGTGTCGAACGAAGATTTACCTTCAATCAATTGGCTACGAACTTTGGAACGTTGTGTAAACAAAATATGAGAAGCCAACCACACCTTTCATGGAATGGACTACATCTCAAAGGAACAATGCAAGCTTGCATTCTAAACCAATGAATGCCTTATTTTGTGCTCTTGACAAGAATGAGTTCAATAGGGTATCAATGGCCACATCCGCATATGATATTTGGCACACACTCGAGGTAACTCATGAAGGTACAAGTAATGTTAAAGATACTAACAATAATTTTATTTGTTATGGTTGCAATAAACCAGGACATATGAAGAATGATTGTCCCCTTCTAAAATCAAAGTCAAAGTCTACAAAATTCAACAAGAAAAGGAAGGTTTTTGCGGCTACATGGGATGATAGTGATGATTCGTCTTCGGATGAAGAAATTAAAGAAAAGGAAAGCGCTCATATGTGTTTTATGGCACAAGATGAAGTAAGTGACAATGAAGAGCTTTTAGATGCTTTTAATGAATTATATGAAACATTTTTGAGATTAAAGGCTTCACATAATTTTCTTAAAGGTGAAAATAAAAGATTACTTGAAGAAATTTCTGATTCCTCTACTAATTCATGGCACAAGAAGATGAGGTATGCAATAATGAAGAATTATTAGATGCTTTCAATGAATTATATGAAATATTTTTGAGATTAAAGGCTTCACATAATTTTCTTAAAGGTGAAAATAAAAGATTACTTGAAGAAATTTCTGATTTTAATTCTTCTACTATTTCTAATTCTTAAGTAATTGAATTAAAAGAGGAAAATAAATCCTTGTTTAAAGAAAATCATATTTTGACTAATGAGAATGTTTATCTAAAATCAGAATACAATGATTTAAAAATTCACATTAATGTTTTAGATAAAGATATTTCTTCTATTAAATTAAAATATGATGATATATGTTTGAATGTTAGTAAATTCAATAAAAGTAAAGAAAATTTGAATAATTTGCTCTCATTTAAAAATCTTCAAACAATCATTTTGGTATTAGATTTGTTCCTAAATATTTTACAAAGAATGATTATGTTTTGAAGAATAATAATAAGAATATTCATGCTAAACAAAATAAGTATATATGGATTTCTAAGAATTTGAATATTCATGATAGGAATGATTATATTTTATCTTATATGTATGCGAAGTTTGCAATTCAAAAAATTACACTTATGTTAATAAATGGAAACCAAATTCCAAGTGGATTTGGATTCCTAAGGGCTAATCCTAATGATATAATATAAAAAAGGTACCAAAGTGCTTAATATTTTTATTTAAGGTACCCCGGAAAAAAAAAATTTAACTAGAATAATGTTTATTTTTATTTTTTATTTTTTTTGTTAATGACAAAGGGGGGGTTATATAGAAAATTTTAAATTTTTTACTATTGCTTTGATGCAAGGGGAGTGAAAGATTTTATTTAATGATTTTATGCAGGGGGTTAAAATTTTTATATCTTAATAACATATATTTGTCATCATCAAAAAGGGGGAAATGTTACGAATCTTGACCCCAAGATTAGTTTATTTTGATGATAACAGATATTATATGTTGTTTATATTATGTACTAAATTTGTTTTGTAGTATCAGAGCTATATCAACAATTATATTCAAAGAGATACTTAAGATATAGATGAGTTCAAGGTAAAATAAAGCAAAGAAGAAGAAATACTTTATTGTCAAAATGTAATTTTATATTTTCTTTGCTTAGAAATTTGTACAAGCCTTGATCACTCACACACATACACACACATAGTTTTAGAATACACTAACACATGCTTAGCGTGTTGGTTAACAATAGAAATCTCATATGTTAGCCATTAGAGTTTATAGATATTGAGTAAGTCTTAAAATATTTCATTTATACCCATTAGCAATTAGAATCTATAAAAACTCAAAAAATCAAAGTTGTAGGTCTCTTTAAGATCTTTCTAACAAATCTTAAATCACCTCATTCTGATATCGGATGAGAAAGTTACAGCTAAAATACTAAAAAGAAAATTTCAGAATCTGTGAGTTTTCAGTGTAGTCAACTACTATGCCTCGTAGTCGACTACTAAGCAATTTTCTGACTTCACAGAGAATGTTTAGACTCAGTGTAGTCGACTACTATGACTTGTAGTCAACTACAGATGTAGTTTTTTTAGATTTTAGGTTTTGAATAAGTGACTGTTTATAGCCGTTTTGTGGACGTTAATTGGGTTTAAAATCATGTTATTTCAGATACTATAAATAGGTTTAAACATCAGGAGACAAGCACCAAGTTTTGCACTTGTAAGATTCACATATTGTGCAAATTGACTTTCTAAACTTTTAATTTTTTGATCTGTTTTTCCATAAAAGAGAGTTTCTGATATTGCCTTTGTTCCTATCATTCTTAGAGCTTGTTTAGGCAATATTGAGAGAGTTAAAAAGATTGATAAGCCATTGTTATACGTTCACATCCACATCAAGGCTTATAGGATTGGAATTATACATTGCTTCAAAGAAAGGTTCTCTTGGTTTATGAGATGGGTTGATCTCTTGGTCTAGAGGTCAGTTTAACAATTATCATGGTCTTACCAATTAGGTTTACAATTTGCATGGTCTTGTAAATTGGTCAGGTTTGTTTTTTATTTTGTAAGGTTTTAAAATTATAATGGAAACTCTCAAGCGGGATTTGCTTAGGGACTGGATGTACACCAGGGAGGTGAAACCAGTATACATGCTTGTGTTTGTGATATTTATTTTCTGAGATTGTCATTCTTTCTTTGTAATTTATAATCTACTTTGCAAACTAACCCTCTAGTGTTTAAGTGTAAAGCTTTCGCAAATTTTCATAAGAGCGCACTCTATTCTTAAGGGTCACGATCCTATTGTTCACTGAAATCCGCAAGTGCATGGATATCGTTGTAGCGATGCAAGGTCGTATCCTCAGGGACTTCGTTGTTAATTACTGATTTTCACTGTTTTGTGACTATCTAAACCAATTGTGTTAAAAAGTATGATTTTTGATTATCAATATCAAACACGCTAGCTAGTATCAATGACGAATTCACTCAATTAAAAGGATCTAGGATTGAACTTCGGTTTCAACTCTGGTTCGAATCAATAAACTAATCAATTGCTATCGAATCTCTCAATACATTAAGAACGACCAACCTATGATAACTATTAGTCTCTTTCGACGACTAAAAGTCGTGCCTAATTCAGCCTAACAACCTATTTTCATAGTGTTAAACCAAATTAAAGTTCTTGTTAATCTCTCATGTTCTCAAGAATAATTAACCTACTTTCATGATCAATTAATTCTTGTTCAATTACTATTTTCCGGCGTCAATCTAACCTTTCAGTTCAAATCAACATCCTAAAAGAATTAAATCAGTGGCCAATTGAATTAACCCTAGGCAATTAGATACTAGTAATTGAATAATGCAAATCGAACAGTCAATAACAACAACAATCAGTTCATTAATTCATAACCACAGCCGAACCTTGTTCAATCCCAGATAAGACAATTACTCACACATAATTGAAATAGAAAACATGATAACAATATATAAGATCATAATCATAAACTAAAAATTGAGATAGATCAGAAAGATAAACCGTAGTGTTGAAGTTGCACACAATTCTCCACAAACAGCAGGTTCCAAATCAAAAGAAAACCTAATCTAAACACGCCTGTGTTGTTGAACATTGGGTGACTGTGTAGCCACTTTCCTTGCATTCCTTGACTCCTTCTTGACTCCGAATCCGCGCTAAGCTCCAGTAATTCCTACACAATATATAAATAGAGAAGTAAACAAGAACTAGGGAGCTTAACATGGACAAAATGCAAGGAAATACATCAAATAACAATGAATCTGTAGGTGAAACATAGTCAAAATATAGATAATATTCATGTTTATCAACTCCCCCATGCTTGAACTATTGCTTGTCTTCAAGCAAAACAGATGGAAACACACACATGAGAGGGTACAGATTCAAAGAAAATAGAAATTAAGCACAAAGGTATCCACTATTCTCTAGTTCACATGCAACATTATTCCACTCAACTCAATGTCAAAATAGAAATCTTGTCTCAAGTTCAAAGTTGAAGAAAATGTATCTGTAGGCGTTCATGTACAGTAGTGCAAGTGACTCGACTCATAAACGTTGGAAAAAGAAATGGCATGACAAAGTTAAAATTTTTTAGTTGATTGCCCAAAACTCCTCGTGACAGACACATATCTCATCACAATGGGTCATACTCTTCCTGCTTAAGGTCTCAAAGGAGCACTCGGTTTCCTTGCATTTTATTTATTTATTCAATTTTTTTTTGAAAATCCCGTCATAGTTAACACCTACTGACGTGACAGCCATACTTCTGAGGGTGCGGTGCTAGGTACTCGGTGCAACAGACTTTAGGACTTTTTTTTTATACAAGGCCGAGTGTTTCTCCAGTAACCTAAAAGTATTCCAAGTCACCAAAGAAGCTTAGGTTTTAATTAGATGGGTTGAGCCAAAATCCATTCCTATCTCTCCAATGTTTAGAGTTAAGTATTCGACAAAGTGGAACTCGAACAGATAACATCCTAACCAACTGAACATGAAACAAAGATTTTTTTTGTTTTACAATGGGGCATGTGAAATAAATGATGCACGTGTTAGAAGAGTTTTCAAATAGTGGTACTCTTTTTCTTTTCTTTTTTTCTTTTTCTTTTAAAAGCTAAATGAAAAATCCCAACACATAAAACAAGCACTCAAAAACACCAAAGCATACATGAAACATCATCCCAACAAACCAACTCACTCCCCCATGCTTGAATTGCACATTGTCCCAAATGTGTAAATAACTGAAAAAAAAAAGAAAAGGGACGTACTGCTCATTGTGGTGGTGGAGGAGGTGGATAGACATGAAGTAGTGACCATTGGTGCATATGTTGCTTCTGGTCATTCATTGTTCCAAGTGTATTGCCAAAATTGTCCAAGCGGGTGTCCATGATGAGAACAGATCTGGAAGTTTCAGATGTTGAATGAAAGAATTTGGTCTATGAATGTTGGCGTTGCTCTGGGCGTAACGACAAGGGCGGTGTCTTGGCGCTGGAGGCACGCCTGGCGATTTGGTGGTGTTGGATGTGATGAATGAGAGAGAGGCGGAAGTGTTGAGTGGTGGAATTAAAGTTGGGGAGGGAAGTGGTTTTGGGGAAGTTGTGAGTCGGCGATTTTGATGGTGAAGGATGAAAGAGGACGGTGGTTTAGGATGGTGAAGGGAAGGGATGCGGCTGTTTGCTCGAAGAGGTGGGGTGGTCAGTCGGTGGTGGTTTGTAAGGGGGGGTGTAGAATTGGCAGAAAGTTCGGGTTTCAGCAGAATTGGGTGGCGGTCGACCGGCCCGGTCGACCGCATTCGTGCACAGGAGTTATTGGGCTTCAGGATTGGTGGCGGTCGACCGAGTAGACTCTGGAAATGAGATGAAGACTGTCCCGACTGCTACACGGCTGTGTTGGTGGACACGGCCTAGCTGTGTTGGTGGACACGGCCGAGCCGTGTAAACTGTGTATTCACTATTTTTCCTTCTGTCCTCTTTAGCCTTGAACTCTCTGTTACCTATTTTCCTTTTGTCATTCACCTACACACTAGTTCACGGAAACTTGATTACATGTCATGAAAACTAATAATTTAAAAAAAACTAAAAGTAAAAATAAAATGAAAGAGAAACTTGGGTTGCCTCCCAAGAAGCGCTTGTTTATGGTCATGAGCTTGACCCCTTCAATGCTCACAATGAAAACTTGGGTTGCCTCCCAAGAAGCGCTTGTTTATGGTCATGAGCTTGACCCCTTCAATGCTCACAATGATGATGAATCGGGAAGGGTAAAAGTACCCAACTTCTCGATCAGAGTTCCTGTGAAATAATGCTTTAATCGATGTCCATTGACCTTGAAGGTTCCCGTGGCTTCACTCTATACTTCGACAGCCCCAAATGGGTATACTTTACGCACTTGGAATGGTCCAGACCACCTCGAACGAAGTTTTCCCAGAAAAAGCTTGAGTCGAGAATTAAACAAAAGTACCAGGTCCCCTTCTGTAAACTCTTTACGGAGGATATGTTGATCATGCCACTTCTTTGTTCTTTCTTTGTAAATCTTGGCATTCTCATACGCATCCAATCTCAATTCATCAAGTTCATTTGGTTGAAGCTTTCTCTGTTCCCCTGATTCTTTCAACTCTAAATGAATGCTCTTGATAGCCCAATGTGCCTTATGTTCCACTTCAACTGGTGGAGATGGACTGGTTCTAGACTTCTTCTGCTGCTTTTTGACACGACTGTGTCTACGGACACACCATGGCCGTGTAGAATCATTATTCAGCATCTTCCCAGGTGCAGTTTTCTCTTCACAAACCTGTTATGGGCTGTTTCTGCTGCTTTTTGACATAGCTGTGTTTACAGACACAACCTGGTCATTCAGCCCCCTTGCAATTTCGACCACTATATCAGGTTCCTTGCTGTAGGTGGTTTTGGTGTAGTTGGGGCTTTCATCAAGCATTGTAATATAGGAAGTTATTTCCTGATCATCATCATCTGGTACCCCATTCTTTACTAAACATTTCTCAAGTGGATCACTTGAGATATTTCTGGTAAAATCTTCTCTAGCCACCATGTCAATCGTGTCAATCCTGCAACAAGTATCATCAATTAGTGGAAACTTCGTAGTAGAAAACAAATCAAAATTCACCTGTTCATCCCCTATATTGAGAGAGAGCTTTCCATTCTTCATATCAATTATCGCACCAGCGGTAGCAAGGAAAGGTCTTCCCAATATAATGGGGATTTGAGAATCCTCCTTAATTTCAAGAATAACAAAATCAACCGGGATGTAGAATTTACCAACCTGGATAGGTACATCCTCTAATATACCTACCGGACGTTTAACCGATCGATCCGCCAATTGGAGGGAGATAGTAGTAGGCTTCAAGTCTCCCATCTGTAACTTGTTACATATAGACAATGGCATAAGACTGACACTAGCACCGAGATCACATAGAGCACGATTAATTGACATATCACCAATTGTGCAAGGGATTGAAAATGAGCCAGGATCTTTAAGCTTAGGTGGTAGCTTATTTTGTATGATGTCACTACACTCTTGGGTCAAGGCTACAGTCTCATATTCCTCTAATCGCCTCTTATTTGATAGAATCTCCTTTAAGAATTTGGCATAGGATGGCATTTGGGAAATGGCTTCAACAAATGGGATGTTAATATGCAATTTTTTAAGGATTTCTATGAATTTCCCAAACTGTTTTTCCAACTTAGCTTTAACTTGCCTTTGAGGGAAGGGTAGTGGAGGCTTATAAGGTGCAGGTGCTACATATCTCTCAACCTTCTCCCCTTTCTCACCAATATGCTCTTTCTCACTTGTCACCAACTTCTCACTCTCATCACCCACATCCCTATGATCACTCCTCATCATTGGTGTCTCTAGCTCTTTTCCACTCCTAAGTGTAATGGCATTGATAGATTCCTTGGGGTTGGTTTCAGGTTGTTCAGGAAACATACCCAAGGACCTAGAAGAAGAGTTAAATTGTTGGGCTAGTTGAGTGACCTGATTCTCTAGCATTTTGTTGTGGGTGGCTAAGGAGTCAACTTTAGAGGCTAGGTTCTTAATGGCATCATTCATGATCCTATTCTGATTTCTAAATTCTTCATTTTGCTTATTCTGGGATGTCACGAAATTTTCCATCAAGCTTTCTAAGTTGGACTTTTGGGGACTAGGGTAAGGGAGTCTAGGGGTTTGAAAACCTGGAGGTCGAAAATTTGAGTGAGGAATCGGGTTCAGGGGTGGATTTTTATAGGATAAATTAGGATTATTTCTCCACCCCGGGTTGTATGTATTGAAAAAAGGGTCCCCTTTCTGATTAAAATTATTCATATAATTAACATGTTCAGATAATGGTGCATCAGGGGAAGAGGAGTTTCCAATCTGACATTCCACAGCAGAATGTCCAATGATACCACATATTTCACAGTTAGTAGAGTTAGATGCTACTGAATTCATGCTCATCTTGTCAAAGCATCTACTCTAGAAGCAATATGGTCTAATGCATCTACATCATACCTCCCGCTCTTTTTGGGTAAAGAGCGCTCACCTGACCATTGGAAATGGTTCTGTGCCATATCTTCTATGAGTTGTTTTGCATCTCGTACACTTTTGTTCATCAATGCACCACCCGCTGCAGCATCTACGGTCATCCTTGTGTTGTAGAGAAGATCGTTGTAGAAAGTGTGAATTATGAGCCAATCCTCCAACCCGTGATGTGGACACATCCTTAGAAGATCCTTGTACCTCTCCCATGCATCATACAATGACTCCCCTTCTTTTTGAGTGAAGGTTGTTATCTGATTTCTCAATTGGGTTGTTTTGCTCGGAGGGAAGTACTTAGCAAGGAACGCTTCTGAGAGTTGGTCCCATGTAGTGATGGAGCCCGGTGGAAGTGATTGTAGCCAAGCCCTTGCCTTGTCTCTTAATGAGAAGGGAAACAACCTTAGTTTGATTGCATCATCCGACACTCCATTCATCTTTAAGGTGTCACAATACTCCAGAAAGATTGAAATGTGGAGGTTTGGGTCTTCGGTTGGAGTGCCTCCAAATTGGTTTTGCTGAACCATGGAGAGGAGCGAAGGCTTGAGTTCAAAATTGTTGGCAGCAACATTAGGCTTCAAGATGCTAGATTGGGAGCTATGGGTGGTTGGTGATGCAAACTCAAGGATCGGTCTTGATTGCATTGGTTTTCTAGGTCTCCCATGGTGTTTTTGCTTTTCAAATTATCCTTTGTTTCTCGTGCCTTCTTCCTAATATGACGCAAGGTCCTTTCAATCTCGGGATCACACTCGATTGGTTCTCCAAGTCGTAAGGATCTGGGCATACAAGGGTGCCTGCACTAAAAAAAAGAATAAGTCAAACGAAAAGAGAGGAAAAATAAAAACAAAATAAATGAAAGAAAATGTCTAGTCTAGTCAAACAATGAAAAAGTCAATATTAACAATGCCGAAGTCCCCGACAACGGCGTCAAAAACTTGTTCACTCAAATCCGCAATTAATCAATTGTTATCGAATCTCTTAATGCATTAAGAACGACTAACCTATGATAACTATTAGTCTCTTTCGACAACTAAAAGTCGTGCCTAATTCAGCCTAAGCAACCTATTTTCATGGTGCTAAACCAAATTAAACCCATTAAGTTCTTGTTAATCCCTCATGTTCTCAAGAATAATTAACCTACTTTCGTGATCAATTAATTCTTGTTCAATTACTATTTTCCGGCGTCAATCTAACCTTTCAGTTCAAATCAACATCCTAAAAGAATTAAATCAGTGGCCAATTGAATTAACCCTAGGCAATTAGATACTAGTAATTGAATAATGCAAATTGAACAGTTAATAACAACAACAATCAGTTCATTAATTCATAACCATGGCCGAACCTAGTTCAATCCCAGATAAGACAATTACTCACACATAATTGAAATATAACGCATGATAACAATATATAAGATCATAATCATAAACTAAAAAATGAGATAGATCAGAAAGATAAACCGTAGTGTTGAAGTTGCACACAATTCTCCACAAACAGCAGGTTCCAAATCAAAAGAAAACCTAATCTAAGAGTTTTTAGAGAGAAGAAGAGAAGAAGAAGAAAGAAAAATCAAGATCTCCAGCCTCTGGTCCCTGGTCAGGTGCTTCAGGGCGTCTCCCTTTTAATTCTGGGAACAACGTGTTGAAAGATAACTTCAAATATTGCTCCAGATCGCATGATAACTGACTGCTGTTAACCAACATGGCTGTGCAGATCGATACGACCAAGCCGTGTTTAATTCTGTTTCGCTCTGCTTTCTGGGCTTTTCTTCTGTAATCAACACGCCTGTGTTGTTGAACACTGGGTGACCGTGTAGCCACTTTCCTTGCATTCCTTGACTCCTTCTTGACTCCGAATCCGCGCTAAGCTCCAGTAATTCCTACACAATATATAAATAGAGCAGTAAACAAGAACTAGGGAGCTTAACATGGCCAAAATGCAAGAAAATACATCAAATAACAATGAATCCGTAGGTGAAACATAGTCAAAATATAGATAATATTCATGTTTATCACCTATACTTGATATACATAAGCAAAAACAGGACCCTACACGTTGTCCCCCAAATATACTTTTCCAAAGTCCCATGCTACATAGTTTTGAAGAAGCTTCCTATTAGCAGTGGCGTAGAATGAGGCTCCTGAATCAATAACCCATGAGTTGGAGTCGCTATCCATAGCAAGGATCAATGCATCTTGCACGATATGAGCCTCCTGCTCATTCACATCCTTCTTTAGCGCTTTGTAGACTGAAGACATGTGGCCCTCATGACCGCAGTTCCAACACTTTCCTTTGATAGGCCTAACATTTGAGTTCGACCTCTTCTTTTCTGATTTTGATCGATTCTTGTTCTGGTTACCCTTCTTCTGGCTTCGACTCTCTGCTCGAGATTTAGGGCTGAACCTAAACCTTCTGATTCATACGACTTCCTTCTAACCTCCTTGGATAGAATCATACTAATAAGCTCGCTCAGCTTTAACTTCTTCTTCCCTGCTGAGTTGCTAATTGTTGTCACGCAACCAGCCCAACTATCTGGCAATTGCGGTAGAATCAATAGGACATGCACTTCGTCATCAAACGTGATGTCGACGGAGATAAATTGATCAATGATTGTGTTAAACTCGCTGAGATGCAACGTGAAGGAGTATCCTTTTGTTATTTTGAGGTTGAAAAGTGTCTTGACGAGATGCATCTTATTTGCGGTTGACGGTTACTCGTACATCTTCGTGAGCGCTTTCATAAGCTTCACCGTCGTCTTCTCCTTCAAAATATTATGGGTGACTAATTTAGGGAGCGACAACTGAATCTGCCCTAGGACCTTCTGATCCAGTATCTCTCAGTCCTCGTCAGATTCCTCTTTCTTCTTTCCCTTAGCTTTGCCAATCAACGGACAGTAAAGATCCTTCTGGTATAGATAGTCCTCTATCTGCGACTTTCAGTAGGCAAAGGCTGATCTGTTAAACTTCTCAATCTTTGATTTGTTCTCTTCTGCCATCTCTTTCAAAACACAAACTTTTTCCGAACGAAGCTCTAATACCAATTATTAGGGTTGAACACACAAACGATAACCCGTGTCCTTCCGGATCTTATGTCAAGAATAAGCAAGTAAGAAATCACAGCAAATAAAAAAAAACTTGCAGCAAAGAACAACTAAAACAGGAGAACACCGGATTTTATAACGAGGTTCGGCAAACGTGTCTTTGTCCTCGGGAGCCACACCATGAATTATTTGATTAATTGAAGAAGATTACAATGCTTGCAAATAGGCTTTTCTCTCTCTGAGATTTCTCTCTCAAAGTCCTCTCAAAACCCCTCTTTTCCGTGTATATATTTAAACCCTAAAACGTTCAAGGTATATATAGTATCCCAGCCCAAAACAATTTCCAACCCGAACTGGGAAACTAGAAAATCCGACATCGGTCGACCGATGCATTGGCGTCGGTCGACCGACCAGAAGTTGTTTTCTGCAGGATTCTTCGTGCATATTATCAGTCGACTGGTACCCTTGCATCAGTCGACTGATTTATCACTATCGGTCGACTGATAGCACTGAATCGGTCGACCGACCAGCGCGAAGTTTTTCTAACTATTTCCTGCAGTCGATTCGGTTGACCGGTCCATGCCCTTCACTCGACCGATGCTGAGTTTTTCAGCTTTGCTAATTTTGATCCAGGTTTGGATCTACACTCTCGAAACCAACAGTTTTATATAGCTAGCAGTCTTCTTATTCCTCCATTTCCTTTTACGTGTAAGAAAACGTGGCCCCTTCCTTCAATCTTCTTTCTGATAATCAAGAACCCAAACGTAGGTGACTAGTTAGTTTAGCATTAATCGAGAATTAATTGCTGACAATTACCCATATGATCAACAAAATTACTTGGACTGGATATATGATGATTCTTTAAACATAGGACTTACAACAAACATACCATGATTCTTTCCCTTTAAATCCATTACTCTTTCAAACTCTTTCCAATAAATTAAGAATTATATTCACACACAACGTTTAAATGGAAAAAAGTAGTAATAATGCTTGCAGTGTATAGTAGTTTATCAACCAACTTAAGGAGTGATGAAAGAGAGTAAATCCCTTTTACACTTTTTCCAAACATACAAAAATAAATAATAATAATAATAATAATAATAATAATAAAGAAAAGAAACACAGAGTGAATGAAATAGATCAAGCAGTCTTAATTTATCAAACATAAAAATAAATGGCTAAATAATACATTAAGTAGAAGATTTAATCCATCTACAAGAATTATCTTCTTGTTTTCATATTATCTTTATAATTAATACAAACAACTCATTTTACTTCATATTTCGTATGTGATCATTAATTAAATCTCTCTCCTTTGCTTCTTATTTAACCTGTTGCCAAACAACAAGTTAAGCCTATAACTCATTAACAAGTATATATACTTCTATTTACCAGCTGACCACCTATTTTGTGTAGACCCATTTCTCAGAGAGAAGCATTTCGTCTTTATACCTCAATAACTTAGACAAAAACAAAGCTTCATTCAGAAAGGCAATACAGAGCAACAACGAACTGGGATCTTCGAGCTGCAGAGGAGAAAATGGCAAGAGAGCAAAAAGAGAGGAGAGAGAAGGAAGCAGCCAAGAAAAATGAAAGGGATCAGAGGACCGCTGCCAGAGTCCAAGCTGAGGCTGCTCGCCATCAAGAATCATCGAGCAGTAGTCCGTCAGTTTACAGACACCGAAATGTGAATCCGCCTCCTCGTGAAGATAACTTCATCCCTTTGGAGATGAAGACTAGCTGCAGGATCGAACTGACCGCGTGGAAGATGGATGAAGTTATGGATGAGGCTGCTACTCTGGAGAAACAGATCAAGCTTGTAAACTTAGCGGAGGTTATAGTGACTTACTTGTACCACAGAAAGACTCGAAAGGGTAAAGACTTCTTGAAAGAAAGACGCTATTCAATTGTCTAGGATGTTTTGCTGAATAACAATTGATGTTCTTGACAATTTCGCTTTTTTCCTGAATTTTTGCTCCTTTTTGTTACGATTTTCTTTAAGTTCTGATATATTTTTTTGATCAGTGAACGATGTAGACTTGTTCATCACGTAAAATTTGATGATTTTCTCCATAAAATCTCTTCTCAATTTGATTATGTTTAAATTCTTTAGGTTATCACATTAGTTCTTGATTTATTGTTATTATTGTTTGTTTAGATAATTTCCTGATTTCTTAGCATTTTTGTATTATTTCTTGTGTGTTCGCATTCCATTGTCCAAACTCCTGCAAGTTTTCTTGAGCTTTCTTTTCATCAGGAAAGGATTAGTCTGAAACTGGTGATAAAAGTTGATTAAATTTTCGGTCAAAATTTTCTTTTCATCTATGATTTTCTGTTATTTCTGACATTCACTAATTGATCCCTCTCCGCATGAAGATAACTTCATCCCTTTCGGACTATTTTCAAAATTGGCAAAGGCACTGCGTGATGTACTTGAGAATGATGCTGCTGCCTACGAAATTGTTTTTAAATTGATGGAGGCACCAACTCAAGAAAGTTGTCATGAGAGTGAGGATGGTGATGATGGTGGTGATGATGATGATGATGATGATGATGATGATGATGATGGGGATGATCTTGATAAGAAGAAAGATGGTGAAGACATCCTGAAAAGAAAAGGTAGCTAGTATTCAGTTATCTTAGATTCTTTTCATGCTGTTGATTATTTTCAGTGTTTTTCTTGAAATAGTGTTCTCTTTTGTTGCAATTAAGTTCTTGATCAGTTTATAGTGTAAACTTGTTCTTGAACATAAAATGTGATTACTGTGAAGTTTTTCTCTATAGAATCTCGTCTGATCAATTAGATTATCTTTATATTCTTAGATTTTCACATTAGTTCTTGATTTTTTTTTTGTTCAAATAATTTCCTGATTTCTTGGCATTTTTGCACAGTTTCTGGTGTGTTTGCACTCCATTATCTGAACTTTTGCAAGTGTTTTAAACTTTCTTTTCATTAGGAAAGGATTAATCTTATCTTATGGTAAAAGTTGAGTTGATTTTTTGCTTGTGAAATTTTCTCATATCTATGTTTTTCTGTTACTTCTGACATCGGCCATAAATCGATCTTAATCAGGAACCTTAAAGCCTAGTCTTGAGATGCCAGAATTCACTTTGCCCGAATCAATGATTGAATATAAAACCAGGACAAATCTTACTGAAGGAGATGTTAATTTAACCTTCTCTTCCTTACGAAAGGGTCAAGTATTTCCGATCTTCTTCATGATCCAGGTGTTTATCTGAGTAATGATTTGTGTCTACAATTTCACATTTAAAATATCAAATCTTATCGAAATGGCGAGAAAAACACAATGAACGTCATGGCAACTTCAGATTTAGTGGCTTTATGCTGCAACTTATTTTTCATCCATTGACTAATCTGATCATATTTTTTTCTTTCAGAATCAGCAACTAAAAATATAATCAGGAGAGATCAACCACCATCTTCGCCCTCTGGAGTTCCAACTCGGAAAATTGCTGAGCTTGCTGAGCGGGAGGCAAAGGGAAATAGGCATGAGAGTAGTGGCGATAAAAAGGCCTTCCTGAAACCATCATCTTCAGCCTCTGTGACTTCAACTAAGCATATTGTTGACAGAAATAGAGATGACAACAATGGCTTCAATAAGGTTCACAAAAAATATTATGCTGAAGCAGTTAAGGGCACAGAAAGGCCGAGGACTGAGAAAGAAGGCGGTTATACTAATAAAGGTATTAGCAGTGAGCTGAAAAGATATATCTGAATTTACAAGGATTAAATAGTTTGTTATATTTCGAAATCGATCTTAACAAGCTGTTAAAGAACATGTTTATAGAGATTGTTAAGTAGATTAAACAGCTGCAGTGTACGTACTAGTTACTACTTTGTTTATGTAATTTTTAGCATATAAATTATGAATTGGTTTTGACTGTTTCATGTTTGTTTTAAGACAGCATGTACACAAACCCTGTATAAGTTTATTAATCTGTGATGCTTTTATTGCAAATTTTCTATGACATTTAGAGATTGATCTTGATCCTTACACCTCAGGAACCACCAAGCCTCCTTTTCGACTGCCAGAATCGCCATTTCAATCACTATCAAGGAGATGCATACCGAGGAGGTATCTACCTCAATGTTCCAATTCAGAACCTTTAACTGGACATTCATCTGGGTCTGATGACCAAGAGGTCAAAACTGGAGAAATTGGGATGAGTAATAATAGAAAGAGAACTGAAGGTGATGATCAAATTTTTTTCTCCTTTAGGAAGTAATGATCAAATGTTTTTTGTTAATTTTTTTCCCCTTTGGGAAATGATCAGTTATCTTTGTTGGATTATCTTAAGATTCACTAATTGCTTCTTATCTTGATGATTTCCATGTTTTTTTCCCCTGCTATACTCATTAGGGTATATTACACATAACCCCCTTTAGCTATACTTTCAGTTGCACTAAACCCCCTTCAGCTCATTTATAACACCTAGTCCCCTTGAATTCATGAGGGAGAGGGATGTTACATGCAATTTACCTTTCTGAAAATGACATTACAAGGATGGTAAGTTCTAGTAAATGAGTTGAGAGGGTTTACGCAACTGGAGGTATAGATGAGGGGGGTTAACTGCAATTCACCCTTCTTGTGTTATACTAGAATCTTTTCAATAGTGTTTACATATTCATATTCCATGTTTCAAGCATTCTTCAAGTGGACATAAAATGCAATGACTAACATAAACTTCTCTTTGTAGAAGTTTGTCCCCATTCAAGGATTGATCATGATCTCGACAGGTCAAGGACCAGCAAGCCTACTCTTCATTCATCCAAATATTCAATCAGAGGCATACTCAGCAGAAACCAACCTCGATCTTCAACCTCTAGAACTTGGACTAGGCACACCGCTTGGCCTAATAATCGAGGAAAGGAGAAGAAATGGATAGACGACAGATACGGAAATAATTTCTACAAATCTAAAGGTTTCAGATCATCGGAATCTTTGGACAAAACAATCACTGACAGGTTTTGGACCAAAGAGAGAAGCCTGAAACAGCTGCCTTCAGCTTCTGGAACTTCGAGAGGCGACTACGCCTCTGAGGGAATGCAGAGAATAGGAAACAGAAAAAAAATTGATACGAGCCCGGTCTTGAAGCATTTAGGGCTACAACAGTCGAGTACTTACGAAGAGAAGAAAGAAGAAAAAGAGAAGCATTGTGGTGGTGAGAGAAGTGAGAGAGAAGATGGTGATAGTGATGAAGGTGATAATGGGGGAGTGAGCTAAAAGATGCACTTGAAATTGTTCTTTTTCCTTCCCCGTTGTTTAATTTCTGTGAATGATGTATACAGATTAATTAGTTAGATCCATTAAAGCGAAAATTTAAAGGATTTTCAAATGCTAGTAATCAATAAATTAAATGATTAAAGAGAGTTAATCCTTTTAGGTGCTCCAAATGCAGAAAACTCACACTGAGTGACATAGATTAGGCCATCAATTTATCAAATATAAGAATAAATGACGCAGGCACTACCAGAACTGGACGACTCAAGAGGCCGACCAATCGTGGGCCGACAACTGTCACTTATGATTAGTGTGTAACATCTCCCAAAAGTTGTTGCTTTGTGTCTCGTACAAAAAGCTCTCTCCATATGAGCACCAAGCATGCAGAGACTGAAGAAAATTTTCTTCATTGATTGATTATTGCTTAGTGCCTAATTACATTTATTTATTGATACTAGGAGACTTAATATAGAAAGTCTCAGTACTACGTAGGGGAATAAGGAGGATACATTCATTGCCAAATGTAGACAAGCTGGCAAATTTTTCCCCTACAAATTTTAAATGGCACTTGCATCCGCCTGATTACAGCTTAGCAAACCGAACATGAGAAAGCAAAATGCCTTAGGTACCCCAAAATAAGGGACCCTTAGTGGGACAGGTGAGGTGTCGCCTCCCTATCCCGTGATGCACTATTCATGAACAGTGCAGCACAGGACAGAAAGGCAACACCTCACCTGTCCCATGCAGAATCCCCTATTTGGGGTCCGTGCCAGTAGCAACACCCCATGAAATATAAGTTTGGTTGAAGCGTACATTTGTTAACTCCATTTCCATCTAACCAAACAATTAGTTTATGCTCCACACAAGAAAAAGAAGGAAAAAAAACCTGAATTATCCAACTCTTCACAAAATATATCACATAAAATTGCCATAAACTTCAGGTTTTCATGACAAAAACTTTGAGTAGCTAAACTTCATATTAGTTGGCGAATAATAACTAACGTATATTAACAATCCAAACTCCGCCAAAAATTCAAGTCGATTGCAGCACAGGTTTCTTCTCCTTGATTTGTGGTTCTGCAAATCAAAACAACAACAATTTATTTAATAATCTCAAAAAAAAAAATGCTAAAATTAACATTAATGCTGGAAGTAAATATAATATACTTGATATGAGAGCTTTAGGCCGGTTCTTGAACAGAATCCTGTGCCGAATAATTCCGACAACTTCCAATTCTGCCCTCGAACAATCCACCGAATCACCGTCCGAAACCTTCCTCTTCTTCAGAACCAGCACCGGCTTCTTTAGGGGCATTTTCGTCCCTGACAACTCATGGTAGCCGACGGTGAACGTATAGCTCCCCTGAAACAACCGGTCCAAATTAACCCCAATCAGAATAACTTTATAGATCAGACTGTAAAAAATTTATCGCATTAATTAAAAAAATGATCAGCTGGGACAGGGTTGGGCTTGCCTGAGGAGTGCAGCAGAGCCGTCCGATCTCAAGGTTCTGGATCCGGTCGCCGACGGAAGGCTGAGATTCGACGACGCCCTGAAGCTCGACGATGGCCCACTCAGGGCAGGTCTCCGCGTCGCAACCGCACTTGACTCGAATTTGCATTTTGATGTTTGATCGGCTTAATTTCCCGCAATTGGATTTGGAGGATTTCCCCTTTTTTTTTTAAGAGAGAGAGGGGGCGAGGGTGAGATCTTAGAAAGCGCGGGAAAACACTGAATTTTCCCGCCATCTGGTATTGATTTGTTTGTTTTGTTGCCCTTTTTGCTAATAGGCCCTTGTGATTTATCGTATGACAAAATAGTGTCTGCTCTCGTTTAGGATAATTTCCTTTTGGGCTATGAATTCTCATGTAGTTTCAGTGAATTACAATAAGCTTTTTCTTAACTTTTTAGTTAATTACTATGAACTATTATATAAATTGTGTTTACTTTTTACTATTGTTTTCTAAGCGACTTATTGACCAAATGCTGCTAACTCTCTAATTATCTTTGATTAAAAAATAAATAAATGAATAAATGTTGTTATTTATATGTTTATTCAGTATTCAATGTCGCTGGTATTGTGTTGTGAAATGTCATGTAACTACTATCGTATACAGTTGTAATATTTAATTCAATTTAGAATTTTTCTATCGCAAAAAAACTAAAAATCAAGCGCATACAAAAACTGAAGGGAAAAAAAAAAGCTCTCATAGGTTTTATACGTGTATTGCGAGCCTTGGGCTGCTTCACAAAGCTCTAAGATGGCCACCCTACAAATTAATTATTCAAAAATTTAGAGGCCCAACGTGTATAGGCCCAAATGTACAGTTGAGCTACCACCATGGGCTACTTGCAGAGAGACCTTTATACTATCGCTAAACTGTAGGCATTACCCCTACAATTCTATTATCGCAGACAGATCCCTGAGTAAATATTTTTTGCTCTTTTACCGTCAGAGGAAGAGAAACTTGTTCTTTTGAGCAATATAAATCAATTGAGTGTACAAGAGTCAAAAAAAATTCACTTAGAGGGTTTATCTGCAACAATAAAAGTACACAGGGTCTTTCCACAATTTGGTGATAGTATTTGACAAGTTAAGATATGATGTAGGACGCTTAACTGATAATTTCATGGGGGATGTAGACAATCACGAGCTAAATACAGATTTTACGTATTATTGACCTCCTCAAAGAAATGATCATATTTTTCAACCCAGAAGACGGATTCTAACATATTATATATGTAAATCACCTATCTCGACGAGACGGAGCCAATTAGTTTGTTAGATTTTTAAAATCTCATCAGTTATACCCAGTTTTGGCTGAAATCTGAAAATAATCAGCCTTTGGTTTATTTTTAGTAATAAAGTTGGTGTTTATTTAGATTAGGAAATAAATTTAATTTTAGAGTCAATTTAGATTAGGAAACAAATTCAATTTTGATTCATGATTTGTTTCCTTTATTATAGGGAATCTTTTTAGGATAGAATTTGATACTTTCTATTTTTTGTAATTCTAGTCTTACTAGGTGTCTTATTTGTTTTTCTTTTTAAGAAGAGACATGTAACCCAAAAAACAACAACTTGTTTTATCAATAAAATTTCTCTTTCAATATTTTCTTCGTGCAGTTGGAGATTGTTCTTTATGGATTCAGAGAACGTCCCCTTGGTGGATTTCGAGGTTTTTACATCTGTGTTGCGTCAATTGGTATCAGTACCTTGTTCCTCTGATCCGATGGCAAGTGATGAAGCCCCTATTTCTCGAACTGAGTTCAACGTGCTGAAGACCGGTGTTAATTAGATAAAGACTGCCATAGAGTGACTTGCGTCAGCAGTGGAGCATCTGAACACGAGAGGAGTTCGAAATCGTGTTGATGGTCTCCAGCGACGTGATTCGACTCCACATGATGAATTTAACAGTGACAATGACCCTAAGCAAGACCTTGGAGTTGGAAAGAGCACTAAAGAAGCAATAAAGAAAGAAGAATCACCTCCAGAGCATAATATCTTACGCACGATGTGCACTGTGATGCAGAATATTTGTGATGTTATTATTAATAATCACAGTAGAAAGAATCTTATCTCTCGACGTATGGTGAATAAGTTAGGTTTGAAGACAGTAAAATACCCACCTCTCTACAAGATCAACTGGATTCACAAGGGCAATGATGTGCAGAACGATGATATGTGTCGTGTACCTTTTTCTATCGGTCATAGGAATTTTGATGATGTGTTGTGTGATGTGGTCGAGATGGATACGTGTCATATGTTTTTAGGTAAGCCATGACAATTCGATATTGGAGCTACCCACAGAAGTAGAGACAATGTTTATATCTTCAAGAAAGATGGAAGCTGAATTGTACTTCTGCCTCTTACAGAAAAGAAGCCATCTAAGATAAAAGCTACTAAGGAGAAGAAATATTTGGTGGCAAACAACAAGGCTTTAGCAGAAAACTTGAAGCAATCTGAAGAGGTCTATGACTTGGTTGTAACTAAAAAAGAAGAACCTGCCCCTACCGAAATTTCTCCTAAGGTGCAAACAATCGTTACGCATGAGATTTATTATGGTGATATGATAGTGAAGATGGATGATATGCATGATATTCTCAAAGGGGTTGAGAGTGATATTACATATATTGATGTTGTCCCGATGGAGGAGAATGATAAATTAGAGAGTGAGACAATTGATGATATGTGTGAATTGCTTTGTGGAGAGCTAGAGACAAAGGAGATGAAAGAATTGTGTAAAGAGCATGACG
Source organism: Asparagus officinalis (assembly GCF_001876935.1). Taxonomy (NCBI): domain Eukaryota; kingdom Viridiplantae; phylum Streptophyta; class Magnoliopsida; order Asparagales; family Asparagaceae; genus Asparagus; species Asparagus officinalis. The sequence goes on along the minus strand of NC_033794.1, from coordinate 17,224,458 downwards.
CGGGATTTTCTTCCCTAGAAGCAAAGTTTGTGAATAATTTTAAAAAGAATTTGATAATACTTCAAGCACTAGAATACGAGAAGCAACATGGGACATATTTTGTGGAGTTTTTAAAGTCAATTGCACATCCACATGTCGCCAATAAAATACACATGATGTCGGAAAAGAATAATATATGAATTTGATTCAGAAGAAGCCCTACCCGAGAACGTAAAAGAACAAATGGAGAAAATCAATGCTAAGTATAAGGCGGATGCTGATCGATGCAGGTTAAGCAAGATATTTATCGATGAAGTTACTATTCAAGCAAATATAAGCTCGAGGTCGAGCTTCTTTTAACAATGGGAGACTGATGTAGGACGCTTAACTGATAATTTCATGGGGGATGTAGACAATCACGAGCTAAATACAGATTTTACGTATTATTGACCTCCTCAAAGAAATGATCATATTTTTCAACCCAGAAGGCGGATTCTAACATATTATATATGTAAATCACCTATCTCGACGAGACGGAGCCAATTCGTTTGTTAGATTTTTAAAATCTCATCAGTTATACCCAGTTTTGACTGAAATCTGAAAATAATCAGCCTTTGGTTTATTTTTAGTAATAAAGTTGGAGTTTATTTAGATTAGGAAATAAATTCAATTTTAGAGTCAATTTAGATTAGGAAAAAAATTTAATTTTAATTCATGATTTGCTTCCTTTATTATAGGGAGTTTTTCTATGATAGAATTTGATACTTTTTTTTAATTCTAGTCTTACTAGGAGTCTTATTTATTTTTTATTTAAGAAGAGACATGTAACCCAAAAAATTAACAACTTGTTTTATCAATAAAATTTCTCTTTCAATATTTTCTTCGTGGATTCGGAGATTGTTCTTTGTGGATTCAGAGAACCCCCTTGGTGGATTCCGAGGTTTTACTTCCGCGTTGTGTCAAGATACTAGTTTAATTTAGTTTAATCTCATTTAAAAAATAATGAGAATGCACTTAATATGCCCCCAAATATAATATTTCTGACCCCGTCCCTGCTCTTGAGGTATCAAGATTTTCAAATTTCTATTGTGGTTGTTGGTAGATGGAATCAAAGTTTAAACCCCCTGCTCGCAGCTTAACAAAGATTACTGCAGCACCTTGTGTCTAAATTTGCACAAGTCATTAGCTACAGCCTACAGTAACATAATGCAATTGTAACATCATAATATTTTCGACTACAATTATAATATCTGTATTTGCTGTCAATTAACCAATCTCTTGAAGTCTCAACTCATTTAGATGATTACAACATCATTTTTTTTACTTTGAAAAATTACATTTATGTTACAAGCTCAAACATGCATCCAGGCCCTCCAGGACCTTCACTTGCCACGGGTGCAGACCGTAACAGAACAAATGAAAAACAGATTCTAAACTATTAAATGCAATTTACAGAATTTCAAAATTGCAAATTCCAAACTATTGCATGCATCTATTTTCATGGGTTATTTTCATATATACCTCTTAAATTATGGGTCATATATACCTCTTAAATTATGGGTATTTGTAAAAATATCCTCTAACTCTTAGTGTTGGCAAAATTATCTCTCAAATCATCAACTTTGTGAAAAATATCCTTAAAATAAAAAACTGATCAACTTAGTGCTAAAAATTTAACTATTTTGTTGATATTTTTTTTATATAGCGATTATAAATTAGCTTATCAAAGTTGTTGATTAATTGCTTTGAGAGTAATTTTTTCCAAAATTAATGATTTGAAGGTTAGTTTTGCAAATACTGAGATTTAGAGGGTATTTTTACCAATATTCATGATTAACTAGTATATATATGCAAATAAAATAAGTCGAGAGAAGTAGGGGTGGTAAATGATCATATCGAATCGAATACTAAGGAATTCATATTTGTATCTGTTTAAAATTATCGAATTCGATTGTGAACGCTAATATTCATATCCGGAGGTTTTCAAATTTGAACTTGAATACGTGATATTTGATAAATATTGATGAATATTCGCTAACATTTATCAAATGTCAAAGTACATTTATTCGGCTAAAGGATTTGATTTTTAAATAGTATTTAAACTCATAAATGAAAGTTATTCTTTTGTAATATACTAGTTTTTACACACGTGCAATGCACGTGATTTAATACCATGATTAAGTATTTTTTGCAGTTTGTGCTCATTTTTTTCTTTAAACTCTTACATCTCGATTATTTTTTTATGTTTGTTTAAATGGGATACACCCAATTTAAATTTTCATGTTGATATTTGAATTGACAAAAAAAATAATTTAAAAATAATTTGAATTTTCATATTATTTTTGACCGATATGAAACTAAGCTTTATTTGAGAAAGTATAGCATTGCAAAGTAAAAAATATTAAAATAGTGTTATACAAGGAAGGTGAATATTTAAAACCAATATAGCAAAATGATTGATTTAAAGTATGTTAAAACGATGCAAAAGAAAATATGAAGTTTATTCCTAATCATTGATAAACTTCATAAAAAATATAAATTAAAGATTAATGCTAACTCTAGTATACTTTTATATGATAAAAACATCCACATAAGAATATAAAAGTACTGAAAAAATTTTATGAAACTCCCTTCTAAAGATTCCTAATTTCACTCAAAATAATTAAACTATTCTATAAAATATTCATAAAATATTGTTTTGATTTCTTCTATTTTATTTTTTATTAAGTTAAGATCAATTATTCTTCAGGTTTATCATTTATCATTTCTCGGATAATTCTAGAGTATTGTCTTCATCATCTACATCAATTATGACATCAGGCTAATTTTGTATTTTTTATGCTATTATCTTTCCTAGGCTCGTTAATTTTTTATCATCTCATTTAACTTTACAAAGAAGTCAAATGTACTTATGATGTTCAACACAAACTGCTCAAAATATAGACTTTGATTTTTTTTCTATTTCAATGAGAATAAATATTAATTTCATATATATAAAATTCTTTGTGTTCCTAATTTATTACTTAAATAAATTAGAAGCTATCTCTTTATTTTCCTCTAAAATGAATTCTTCTGATGTGCATCCAATAAGAATTTCTGTTATTTCAATAATATTACCTTTGCTCTATCCCTGTCATTTTCCATAAAGATCTAAACTAAATACCTGCATTATTCATTACCAATTTCTCTTAGATTATAATATTAATATTTAATTTGAAGAACACAGTATGGAATTTATGAATACTTACTAATTTTTCTTATGTCTTCCATGGAGATTTTTTCTTTGATTAGGATAAAGTTATTAAATTATTTTTTAATGTAACTCATTCAGTGCTTCATTAATAGATATGTCTTATGTTAATGCCAATTCAAGTGATTCATTGACGTTTTCTGAATTTTAGATTTATTTCCATCACTTTCCCATTTGCAATGGAAATAACTCAATTCTTTTAAAGTTATCTCTAAATATTCTAATAGTTTCTCCATATGTAATTCCTTGTATTCTTTTACCCTATAAATATTATTAACGTCAAAGATTAAAGTTTCTAAATTAAAATCAATTAATGCTAAGGTATAATATTATAGTGTTTTATCATTTCTATGGATTTAAACATCTATCAATTAATGTTACGAATGTATTTTGGCTACCCCAACTTATTACTAAAATTATATGAAATTACTTTAATTTATATAGTGCCGATAATTTTTAATCTATAATATTTTTAAAAATTTTATCCATTAACCGGATGTTTTTAATCAATTCTTATTGTTTTTGTTTACCAGTATCAACTTAGACTATTCTTAGATGCTGAAAATGGATAGTAAATCCCTAAATTAGAAATTTTAATATATATATATATATATATGAAAAATACCAAACAATTATACTTTTCTTTGCCAAGTTTTAAAATTTTAGCCCATTTTTGTGGTTTTGAACTTTGAGGGTGTGATTTATAATTTTTAAAATTTTGAAAGAGTTTTTAAAAAAATTAATTTTTAAGTTTGGTAGTTATAAATTCTATGTTTCATGTGTTAATGGTAATTTTTTAAATGTTAGTATATTTCTTGTAACTCTAAAATTTTGAGAGTGTCTTTTGTAATTATTAAAACTATAGATTAATTTTGAAAAATATTAAATTTTAGCGGTCTACCAATCGATGAATTTGATGTGTGATAGTTAAAAAATTTTAAAATTTAGAGTTTTTTTTACGATTTTTAAATTTTGAAGGAGTTTTTTAAAAATTTTGAGGTCAATTTTGGCAAATTTTAATTTTTAGGTGTCTAAAAGTAATATCTTGAATTCATCTTATTTTATTTACAAATTTTAGAATTTTAGGGTGGCTTTTTATAATTTGAACTTTTGAAGGCGTTTCTATAATTTTTGAGATATTGAGGGTGTTAATTAAAAATTTTAAATTTAAATATCAAAAATTTTAGGTGTATCATGGTAATCTCTTGAATTCATCTATGTTGTTTGTAAGTTTTAAAATTTTAGAATTTTAATGTGTTTGTCTATAATTTAAACTTTTGAGGGTGTTTATATAATTTTTGAGACATTGAGGTGTTAACTGTAAATTTTAAATTCTTTGCAAACTGATGTTAATTTTTTGATTTCATGTTTTTTATTTTAAGTTTTGAGACATTTGGATGAGTTTTATAATTTTAAACTTTTCAGGGTCTTTTCTGCAATTTTAAAACTTTGTATGGTTTTTTTTTGCAAAACTTCATGTATTATAATATGTTATCTACTTGTAATTTCTTTATCTTAACAAACTAATATCATTTTTATGTTTTATATATTTTATTAATATTAGTTTTTTAAATTGTTAAGCTAAACATGGTTCACATAGGATTAGGATAAGATATGATTATGATTAGGATAGATTAAGATATAAATAAAATATTTTAAAATCAATACATAAAACTTAAATAGATATGATAAGTGAGTTAAAAAAAATACGACAGTATAAATACAATAATACAAATAATAAGTGATCAAAATTTAAATTAATATTTAATAGAAAATCGAATCGAATATACGTCCAGCTCAATTCTATTTGTTAATAAACTCGAATACAAAAATATATTTATTTAGCGGCTAATGAACTAGGGAGTCAAATATATCTCAATCGAACAGTTATCTATCTATTTGCTAATTATTTAGTTCATTTCCACCAATAGAGGAGTCATCATATGCGGCCCCCAACTAAAGAAAATGATACCTTGTTGTCATCTTAAAGCACGAGGAAGGAGAAGACTAAACACCCGCTAATGGCGGAAAGACAACAAAACATTTTCAGCTGTTTCAACAAGGATCGTAACGTACCCCCCCCCCCCCCACCCCCCCAAAACAATAATTTGTTATTATTATTACTTCCCTAATTCTTCAAACTGTTCATTAATTAATTAATTAATTAGAATCATGCATTATTTGGTGACCGCTTCATCTCCCTCATTATTATTATTATTATAATATATAATAATAGGAGGAGACTTTAGGTTTTTCCTTCGATCGATCGATCGATCGGAATCGAAGCGGAGAGGCGATGGTTCGCGGAACGCTTCAGGTCCTTCTCGTCGGAGCCAAAGGCCTCGAGGACGCCGACTTTTTCGGTGACTAATTTCTTGATGATTTTTTGTTGAAACTTGAATTGAATTGATAATCTGGGTTCTTGATTTGAATTTGACGGGTTTTTTTTTTTGTTGATGATTTAGTTGGTAATTCCTTTCATTGATTTCATCTGCCTTTTGTAGAACTTCTTAGTCGTGTGTAGTCTTCTATGCTGATCATCGGCACAAAATTTATGGCGCGGAAATCTTGAGAAATTTCTTTTCTTGAGGGTTTAATTATATTGTTTTGGTTATTTTTAGGGTTTTTGTATAAATGTTAAGCTTGACAGGGGATTGGTGAAAATATTCTTGAGATTTGATTCCCTTCCTCTCTCACGCAGAGACGCATGCACTTGAATTGAAACTATACTCTTATAGATCCACTTCTTTGTGTGCGTGTGGAAATCCGTTTTAAGGAATGAAGGTAGAATGTCGAATTAGTCTAAATGATCAACTGAAGTATTAATTGGGTTAGCACCAATATAAGCTAGAAATCGTGAAACATCAAAATGTACACTTATACCGTTATGCGTGTTTTAAGATACACCGATCACGGTGAGCTGAACAGGATTAGCCTAACTCATGCTCCAAGAGGGCTCTTTAGTTGTATCGTGGGAAACCGTTAATTTTTGCAGCCACTTGATGCACGAGTATTACGTGCTCAATGTAGTATATTGATTGTCTTTTAAGAAATGGGATTAAATTGAACAAAGTTATTCTCCATCCGAGTAAGGTATTTTCCAAGGATCTATTCCCTTTTGGCATAAAATTTTTTTAGTTAAATATTTTAAATGGTGGCTTACTTTTGAAGTCCTGTGTTTGGAAGCAAAATGCATGTATTTTCCCTTGCCTTCGCTACTCATGCCCGTTGCTTCGTATCATGTTTAATAAGTTGTTATTGCGTTGACCAAGCAGGAGGTATGGATCCTTATGCTATCCTTACTTGCCGTACACAAGAACAGAGGAGCAGTACTGCTACAGGTATACCATCTGCGCCCTGCATTATCATAACATGAAATACTCTTAGATAAACTCTTCTCTTTTAGATTCACCGTTGGTTTGACAGTTTTACTTAATTATATATTTAAAAGTGTGTTTCTGTTTAAATTTCTGAATTGTAACTAGTAATTTATCATTGGGTAGAAGTTTGTAGTAATACTCTGTCAGTGCAATTCTATCATATAATTGAGCTAGTGCAGTTGTTTTTATTTTTCTCTAGAAGCAGTGTGGTAGTTTCTCATTGTATAGGCCTTTGTCCTTGATTGACAGCCACATGATGAAACTTAGGATTATGATTAAAAAAATAGAAAGATGATTATTTAAGAGGGAAATAAAGGTAAGAGATGGAAAATTCCTAGGCACTAAAAAGTATAAACTGAAATACGAATTGCAATTTCTACAAGTTTTTCATTAGAGTTTCATCCAGGAAAAGGAAATGGGTTTTTGACGTACCAGTTATCACTAGGGAAAATAATTTTGACCATTGTAATAAGCTCAGATGGATGTTTCCGAGTCCTCTTTGATCATGTTAGTTACTGCTTGAACTCATATTAGCTTTAACTTTGTCACATGGTGTATGTTTAAATTCGGCCAGCCAACTGATTGAGCAACTTGACATTTGGCTTAAGGAACATGGTTTTACGAATAAGCTGATATGGAATTGATCTTATATTATTATTTGTTCTTTGTTTCATAATAGAAATGATATTACTTGATAGCTTAATTATTTGTAAGAGGACAAGCTTGTTGACTTCGATAATGAATATCAATATGGATTTGGGAGTTTATGTACCTCTGAAAGTAGAGTACAGCATCTTTCTTACCTTGAATTTGCATCCAAGTAGATTGTGGAGAAAAGTAATGCACTGCTTCCAAAACAAACTTAGTGGTGAATGAAGTATTAAACCTCTTTATAGATTTTAAACAAAATGTGTAGTCAAGTCCCTTAATATGGTTCTTAAGTTTGAAGTAAGAAAATGATAATCTGTTTGCATGTGTCCTACATGAATGATTCTTGATGGAAGTGTTATATATATTTTTCTTTTCTGGCCAAGTGACCTACTGATGAGCCTGAACATGCACAATTCTCAATGAAAGTGTTATATGTGTGTTTTCCCCTCACGGACCTACTGATGAGTCTAAGCAGTTGTTGCCTATTGTTTGCTGCATAATTTGGTTACTTAGTAGGAGTATGTTGATTGCCTTCTCTGTCGCTCGCTCGCTCTGTTCAACATATTCTTTTAATGGATCAAGTTGACATGTGGATGATTGAAGCTCTACAGAGTAATTTCTGTATGCTTGAGTTATTCCTGTTTAGTTTCAGTTTTAATGGAAAGAGTAACTAGACTAGTTTAGTAGTCATGGTTACTTACTTGAATTATGTTTTTTAGTTAGTGATAAGTTGTAGCCCATCATCTGCCATAACATGAGACCATCTGTAGTACTTGAAGTAGACCTTTGGCTATTGTGTGTGATTATGGTTGACAAATCCCCATTACAGGATGGTGCAGAATTACTGGAAATGAGAAATATGGAATAGTCTAGTCTATTCATAGCACTCGATGAGAAAAACTGAATTAATCGTACATGACATGGTTTATATTTTATCTGGTGGGCATTGTTGCTACTTGCTAGTGCACAAAGTCCAAAAATTTCATTGAGCAAGGCATCTACAAAATGATATTTGCTATCAGTTCTCTATTCCGCAATATTAGCTTCAATTTTAAATGCGGTATCATTAAGTAATTATGTAGGGAAAGGGTGTAATCCTGAATGGAATGAGACCTTCGTGTTCACTGTATCTGATAACGTTCCAGAGATAACTATCAAGCTCATGGACAGTGACACTCTTTCAGAGGATGATCTTGTAGGGAAGCAATGTAAGTTTTTCATTGCATGAGGTTCAATCAGCTTTAGAATGACATGGTGAAAACAGAATTGCTGTATAAACTGATAAGTAGTTACTTGAGTAACTGAGTTGGCACTGCTTAGAGAAACTTTTATTTCATACATATATCATCCGTTTTGTCAAATGGGTCCATATAATGTTTCGAGCTGGAGCTTTAAACTTGTTTCCTTGTGTTTTTGCAGGATTTGCTTAGAACCATTGTTTATGGAAGGAAGTCTCCCTCCAACAGTATACAACGTGGTTAAGGATCAGGAATATCGCGGAGAAATCAAAGTTGCACTTACTTTCACTCCTGCGGTATACTACTGTACCGGATGAAACTTTTAATGCACTTCTAAATAGTAAAGGGTTTTTGAGAGATTATCCCCAGTCTCATGTATTTTGAAAAAGAAGTTCCTCAAAGTTTGATATCATTAAATATGTCCCCCTAAATAAATTAGTTACTCAAATTAGGATATATAATGTTTCTTAAACAAATTACGCTGTTAAACCAACCTTTTTCAAGCAAAACATCGACAACTTCCTAAACACTCAAAGGTCGGTTGTAAACTATATTTCTCCTGCTTCCTTGAGAACTCTGATTGAAAATTCTGTACTATTATTAGTCAATACCCAACAATAAGCTAGAATTAATGTGCACTGGTTCCAGCTGGAATTGATGTGCACTGGATATGCATACTTTTTATATGAAGAATTATGATGATTTCTCCTAAAGTTAGCTGAAAAGAATCAGAAAGGTTGGTAGGGGCAGTGGGCTTAACCTGTTAATACTCTCATTCACAAGCAACATAATATTGAACCTTAGTCTATAATGATGTAAAATTTGGAACTTGATAGATCACATGGCACATGAACCCTTGACGTGCAGTAAAGCCATGATAAATATCTATTCTCTAGGCATGAATCATCAGAAAATGCATCTTTTTCACTTTCTTTCATTTATCGCCTTAGATCCTCATTTATTAATTTTTTCACCTTAAAAGGTTTTTTGAGTCCAAATCAGTGGAGAAACATGCATGACTGATAAAAATATCAGAAAAACTGTTGTCTGCTTATGCAAGTACATTGTCTCATACTCTCCTTGCTGGCAAACTAACAGGAGGACAAAGGTGAGGGAGAGGACTATGGTGGATGGGGAGAATCGTCTTGAGCAAACAGAAGTCTCTCTTGGAACATCATTTGATTGAACATGGAAGTGTAGCTTAATTTAGTCTTTGAACCCTTGTGTGATGTTATCAGATGCTTGATCTAGTTGCGTCGTCATGTTTCATATCTTTTTGTTGAATGGATATTTGCTTATTTGACTTGTGGGTCCAACTGTGGCTTATTGGTACTAAGCTGACAGCCATTAGTAATTTACAACCAATTAATTTTAGGCTGGGAGGTCTATGTTTGGCTTAGCAGTGTGTTTCTTATGTTTGTATGAGGTTGTTTACCTATTACATGAAGTTCCTTGTTCTAAAGAACCTTCAATTTTGTTCTATTCTGCTGGTGCATTGTTCGTGATAAGTTCTTTTGATGCCTGCATTTAAAGTGTATGCCTTCTCTCATCTCCGTATTTTCTCATATAACCTTGTTATCGGGGATTACTATAACTATGACTGTTACCATCCCTCTCTCAACTTTTCTCGTAAATATTATCTGCATTCTCTTATTCATATGCTTTCAGCAAGTCAGTCTTCTTGAAATATCATCTATAAGCTTTTAAAATATCCTGAAAACTGAGCAGGCTTGGTGAAAAAAATAAGAACCATGGATGAAGTGTCCAACATGAATTTTCTTTAGTATTAATTGTTTTCTTTGGTTTTATATTGCCACATTGATTTTGAGAAGATGAACTCTCATGATGTTTTCAATTAGATTAAAATGATGCTTTCTAACTGATGTAAATGGCCTTCCAAGTATCAGCTCGTCTCATTGCTTCCCATGTCAAGCTCCAAATATACATGTGCTAATGAACATTTAGCGGTGGCAAAGTTTTGCCCCTAATTTAACATCATTTTACTACTTAGCACAATCTGCTCTATTAAATTTTCTTGTTAATGAACATTTAGCGGTGGCAAAGTTTTGCCCCTCATTTAATTTAACATCATTTTACTACTTAGCACGATCTGCTCTATTAGATTTTACAAGAAAATTATACACAATCCTTCACTTAGAAGGCACATGATCCTCTTACATGTGCAACATTTACAGAAATTGGAAAAAAAGGCAAGTAAATAAGAAACAACACTACCTGCATTTTTTTACAATCCAAAATAACAAGAAAAGAAAAATCTTTAAAATGAGACTAAAAAGGAAAAAGTGAATTAACGATTAGAAACCATATGCATGGCAAATCCACAAAAATTAACCTTCCATTTTAAACTAACCATAAACAGTTCAACAACTAAACAATTTCCCCAAGAGTCTCCCAACTGAAATTAGACAAAATTACAGCAAAAAGGGGTAAATTGCTCTACTATACTTCATAACAAACTAAAAGCTGGGTATATACCTTCTGACTGTCCAAACCCTCTAAAACTCTAACCCTGGATGCCTCTGCATTTGAAGGCATCATAAACTTAACCATAAACACTTCAACAAGAAAACTATTTCCCCAAGAGTCTCCCAACTGAAATTAGACAAAATATAACCAAATTAAAAAGGGGCAAATTGCTCTTCTATACTTCACAACAAAGGTTTATCTTCTCAATGACGAAACCCTCTAACCTCTAACTCTGGATGCCTCTGCATTTGATTTTGAAGGCATTCCATTCTCCAATGAACATGACTTACCCTCATCATTATTAACAGAAAAATGCAGCTCTTTTGGTAGCTCTTCAGGGCCAACTAGCTTTCCAGTGTCCAAACCTTGGTTATTAGAAGTCGAGGGCATTATTGACGCTTCTGCTGTGCTTCGCTGCTTCTGGAAGTACTCTTCAATGGCAAGCCCTTCATCCAACAGTGGGATCTCACCCATAAGAGTTTTAACAGCAAACTCTATGCATGGATCATCCCAAGCATTAACAAAAGGTAAAGCGAACGAAGAAGTTTGTTCTGTTTGCGGAACTTCTTCTCTGTGAGAAGCTTCTTCTACAGTGTTTATTGTTCCAGGCTCTGTTGAAGGTATCAAAACCTGCTGCTCTCTTTGAGAAGCTGCTTCTATAGTGTTTGTTGTTTCAGGCTCAGCTGAAGGAACTGGCTCTTTGGTTTCATTATTATGGTCTCTATTGGATATTACTAACTCAGTTGTAGGAGTGGGGTCCAACCCCGCCAACCTTTTTGATGATCGTCGAGGCACGGCAATTGATGCTCCTTTGCTTTTTCTCAGCTTCCTTTCTTTAGTAACTGGTGTTATTTCGTTGGCCCGCTGAGAATGATTCTCCAGACCTTGGTTATTAAATGGTGTGCTTTGCTGGTGTACTAACTCAATGGTTTCAGGCCTTGTTGGTTCCTTTTTCTTCTCTGATTTGGACTTTTTATTAAATGGTGTGCTTTGCTTTGGTTTTTCTTCTTCTTGTGTTTCATTGATCTCTATTGACCCATTTACTGGCTTTTCGAGTAACTCCTCACTCTCTTTTTCATTTTCAGGTCTGGGCCTCTTATTAGGTGGTCTGCCCCGCTTTGGTTTTTCTTCTTGTTGTGATTTGTTGGTCTCTGTTGTCCCCTTTTCATTTGATTTTGAGGACTCATTTGGCGGCTTTCCGAGTAATTCCTCACTCTTCTTTTCGTTCTGAAGTTTTGATCTGTTTCTGGTTAGTCTGCTTTGCTTAGGTTTTTCTTCTCCTTGTGATTTGATCTCTATCATCCCATTTTCATGTGATGGCCTTTCGAGTAATTCCCCCCTCTGCTTGTCATTCTCAGGTTTGAAGCTGTTCCTTGTTGATCTGGTTTGTTTTGGTTTTTCTTCTCCATGCGATTCGTTGATCTCAATTGTGCTCTCTCCATTTGATGCTGAGGCCTCTTCTTTAGAAAGGCAGTGCACTGTACGTGCCTGTGATTTCACTTCTTTGGCTGGAACAGAAGGCTGTGATGAAAACATTGAATGAAAAATTAAATTGGAGCAAAAGGCAACAATAAACACCTTGTGAAACATAAAATCAATATTGCGCTGACTAAACATTGGCACCTAAGTTACACCAACAAGGGTGCAGGTACGGGTGCAGTACTAGTGCAGGACATGGTAAATATAAAGGTAGGGTACGGGAAAAACGCTATCTACCAATACTAATATACAAAAATTAATATAATTTACACGAGACCCATATTGTTTTTTCATTCACATGGTATGAAAATTAAAATTCCAACAACAATTTTATGTTTATTTGTTTCTTTTCTTATATAGATTGTCAATTAGAAAAAAAAATTGCTCCTGTTTGAACTTGATACCCAAAAGCCTTTATCTTTAACAGTAATAAGATGCTGCACAATGGAGTGCACCTGTATCTGTATAGATATACCTATCTGTAACATACACTGGAGCCACCTCTAAAATTTTACATATGCCAGTGAAGGTACAACATTAAAATAAATTTATCATAAATTCAGATACAACATTATCTTGAATTTAACTAAACTAATAAGGCACGATGGTAGAAAAAAATATCAGGTGGTACGCTAAAAATTTCATTCTAAAATATATGTGCAGGCACGAGCACCTTTCTAGTGATTCCCAATCAAATAACATGACTACATACATGACAGCTACAAAACAAAGTTATAATATGCTGAGAGGTAAGCGTGCTAAGATGTACTAAATTAATAGAGATAATAAATATAAATGTTTGGAAAATTACACTTAAATACCCTACTATTGTCCGATATTGCACCAGAACACCCTAACCTATGTTGCATATATACAGGTAGAGGTGCGGGTAGGGGACATGACAAATTTGTAAAATGTAAGGTAGGGGGACACAACTATACAAATATTTATCTACACATATTATATATTGGATTTAATAATTTATATGAGAACAAGAATGATAATTAAAATTCCAATAAAAATTTTTTGTTTCTTTTATTATATAAATTATAAATTGAAAATCACTAGTTTTTGAACTAGACATCCAAGCGACCCTTCAAATCATATAATTCAAAAGCTGACCTAGATCCAATGAGTTTCAAGCAGTGGATGTGTAGGATATACGTCCCAAAAATGTATGACAAGTGTTTTAAATTAAAAAATGAATTGTATAATTGAGTACATGCCCGATTAAATGTATGCATAAATGCAAGGAGTCTCCAAGGAGTCTAGATATGGGTACGGGTACATATCGAGTACCGGTACGGCTTCAGGTTAGAAGTACCCGGGTAACATAGACCCTAACTTTAAAACCCTACATTTGAAGTTTCTAAAAAGTTGCACTTTGGTACCTTAATTAGGGTATTAAAGAGCAACTTTTTGAAACTCTAGGGTATTTAAGTGCAGGGTTTTAAATTTAGGGTATTTGAAGCAATATTGAGGAAACAATAGGGTATTTAAGTGTAATTTACCCTAAATGTTTACCTATACTAGAGAGATTTTAGGTATACTAGCTAAATTGCACGCGCATAATGTACGTGACAATAGAAATTAATATAAAATATTCCATAAAAATAACAATTTAATATAAAATATTCTATAAAAATAAGTAATATTGACCGACATATTTAGAAATATAAATATCATGATTTTATTGGAGTTATAAATGTAGAAAATATTTCCTTAAATTCAATTTTCTATAATTCGTCTTAATGACCTTAACTATTACAACTATTTTTAGATTTTTGTATTTCAATAATTAATATTAATTTAAGTATTTTAGCACTTTTAATCTCATTTTTATTTCTACTTTTATTTTTATTTTTTATTTTTTATTTTTTCTATCAAACCTAGGCCCCCCCCACAAGGGAGCGACATGGCTTTGCCATACTTCTAGGCCACCCCCCTCAACTTTTATTTATATAATCTATAATATCGGAGATCTAATTTGTAGATTAGTTGTAAATTTTATGTTCTGCAAACTTAGTTGAAAAGGAATTATAAGTTTTATTTTTCTTTATTTTTGAGAAAGAGAGAGAAGTGAGTAGATGCATTTAATGAGGATGAAATGAACAAAACATCTTTTCCATCCAAATTACCAATCTACCCTTAACAAATAATATTTTTTCCCAGAAAGACGACTATGGAAAAGAGGAACTTTTCACCATTCCTACATAGTTTTTTGCTCTCATTTTGTTCTTCAAGAGTAGTATAGATAATTTACAAGTAAAGCTAAAAGAGATCAATAACAAAAGAGTAACATTGTACGCTTTTATGCAACCGACAAATAATCAAATAAGTACAGCTAAAAGATATCAATAGCAAAAGAGCAACATCGTAACCTTTTATGTGACCGACAAATAATGAAACAAGTAGCTAGATAAGCAGAAATGTAAACTTACAGGGGATTTCTTTTCTAAGGAATACAATCCCTTTGCACTGCTTTTCCTAGGTCCAATTGCATATTTACCGGGCTTCCCAGTTTTCACATATTGCTTGGCCTCCTTAAAGGAGCGAAATACATACCCGCTGATTGGATCGGTGTAATACTGTAACAAACATGTATATTAGTTCAACCGTATCTTGGATAAAGCTATAACTTAAAGTCATACTATGAAGACACAAAGAAAGATGTAGAGTAAATGTAAGGTGCATATGCAACTATCGAACAAGATAATTCCTGAGAAATAGTAATAGATATAAAGGGTAAATAAAGAAAATTAATCAAGAAATTGAGATAAGCATATGATAGTCAGAAATGGTAGAAGAAAGTCTTGTGCATATGTGCACCTACTTACTAGATGTTAGCATCCAAAAGCTTCTGATGTATGCAAAGCATTGATGCAAAGCATTGATTAAACTTATGATATGCCAAACAATAATGTATAATTTATGAATTTGCAAGAAGTAACTTCATCTGCCAAAAAAGTACATCTATACTTCCAAGTGGAGCAAACGTGAAATTAGATCAGATTCTCGACCTAACATAAGAACGACTACTCAAAGTAAGAGCTACTCCAACAAAGATTCTGCTAGATATTAATAAAAGGGGAAGAAGATTAAAGGAAGTGTTATATGCATTAAAGGATAATATGCAACATATATTCAAATGGGGCTTGGGCTTCGAACTTATCTATTAACTATCTCCAAGAGGTCAGGGAGCTAGATTTTTTTTCCATAAGCATGTAGTGAAATCTCTAAAGTGCTTGATCTTTTTCAATGTTTCCTTATTTGATTTTTAACATAACACTCAATTGGATGTTTGGTCATAAGATTACCTTATAAGTTATAATTTCATGATATCTCTATCTTCTATGGATCAAAGTTATTTTGATTTATCTAATGAAATAAGGGATGAACATGATTTCAATTTTAATTGTATATCTAATCTCGAGCA
This sequence comes from Asparagus officinalis, assembly GCF_001876935.1. Taxonomy (NCBI): domain Eukaryota; kingdom Viridiplantae; phylum Streptophyta; class Magnoliopsida; order Asparagales; family Asparagaceae; genus Asparagus; species Asparagus officinalis. The sequence continues at coordinate 17,208,558 of NC_033794.1, read as the reverse complement.
AGAATATTACTTGCTTGGTCAAGCATGTGCCTCGCACATGCCTGACATATTTCCATGTGATTGCCCATTTACATCCTTCAAAATTCACATGCCATTTAAATTGGATCTTTAGATGTTCATAAAAACAAAGCACTTCTTGGATGGATTAGAGTACTTACTTTAGAGGGACTAACATGCATAGAAATAGAGAACACAAACTACTAAATTTCATTTCTTATGGATTAGAAATGTTGTAAAAGAACTTAAAAGGAATACCATGGCAAGTACGCTACCAGCTAGCAAAAGAACATGGCTGCTACTCGAAATCAATTTGAAAATAGTAGGCATGTGTATTTATATCTATGGATAACCAAAACCAACATACTTGATACTAACAATTTTTCATCTCTGTAGGAACCATTTTCAACATAAGCTTTTGGAAATTAGCTAAATGATTCATCAACATAACCATGTACATAGTACATAGTACATGCTAGTGCACATACAAAAACCGAAATAAGTGGTTATATCGTGGGTTGTATGTGTGACCTTCGTGTGTAAGTACATATTATGTTTTAAGTTAGTGCTTTTACTTCAACTAAGCATGCCAGTTTGCACGTTGTATGCATGTGTGAGCGCAAATCAATATCGAAAATAACAATAACTCGTAACTTGCTCGCCTTTCATAATGTAAAATGCAAAAAATTGTAACGCCTAACATAGGTTATGTAGTTTATTATTCATTTAATGTTAAATAGCACAAACATTCAAAATATTTTAATAAATAGGATCATCACGATTTTTAAACACAACATCACAACTATCAGACATATCATCACAAACTCTCAACAAAAATAAGTCATATGCATTTATTCTTAACAGTCATTCGGTCATTAATACATTTGAAACATAACACCAAGAAAAACACTACAGTAAGTCTCAAGTTCTAATAAATCATATGAAAAAATACAGTACCCATGTAAACCCATCACTCTATTCAATAACTCTAAAGCAACTAAATGAAGCTTAAATCATACACCTCTAGAATGATGTTTGCATCCTCAGGCTCGATATAATCCTCAGCGCCTACATATTCAACGGCTATCCCCTTACCTTTTTGATGTTGTGAGAATAACATTAGCTTAAATCTCTCAGACTCATTCAAATAATATCGGAACTTTCTAAAAATTTTACAAGAACTATGCTCTTCGTTTCTTTGCCGATAGTCTTTCTTGTCTTCTTCATAATAACTAGATTATTAATCGCAACAACATTGACATACTCCCAATCTCCATAACATTGGAGCCAAGTCGGATCGTTTGGGTGACAAGTCTCCTCCTCTACTATCCACTCATCATCGGTAGGCATCTTCTCTAACAAGATTGAATTCATTTTTCGCACCTTCCTTCGCATGTTTCTCCTATAATTTAGTGTTGCGCATGACATAGACAAGAGAACAAAGGTTTTCCTGCTCCAGATGATATCTCTTCTTTTAGTTGACCTTCATAAATGAATGACAACTTACAAGCTTTTGTGATATTAAGCTAACTTTTAAAATTAAAGTTTTTCTTACTTGCTCGAAAAATGCTCCAATTGTAGTTGCATCCGGATGCACCAGCGAGGGGAACAAATTACAAATTGCTATAGTGTACGTATCCTCGCCAACTTTCTCACCAAGAAGCTATATATTTAGATATTGAAATTAACATTACAAAACACCAAAATTGTTCAATTAAACTTTAAAATAAAAATTGCATAAATTAATACATGGACTAGACTACAGAAAGCAGGTCCTCTGAGCTAACTCAGATCCAAACTTTCATGTCCTCTTCTTATAAGAACTATTTCAACATCAGCTTGTGCTCTCTAGCTAATGTCAGGATCATTCATGCTATGCTCTCAGTGAGTCTTTTCTTTGCCTTCAGATGTTTGCTAAAATCCTTTCCTATAGAATATTTGGAATTAAGATAGTAAATAGCTGCATTAGTCGATGTCACAACCCCACAATCTCTATATATTAGATTACAAGCCATTTAGCTTTTTTTATCCCACAAAACACCTTCTTCGCAATCTTCTCCTTGCATTGTGCATCATCTCATCGAAAAATGGCATAGAGGCAACATAAACTAGTAGAATAGTAATGGTGAAGAGGCAACATAAACTAGTAGAATAGTAATGGTGAAAAAAATTGTTTCACTCCAAAATGATCTAGATTAAAGGATTGTTCTCGCCTTCACTTCATTCAGCTTCTTTGCTCAGCTTCCACTGAGGAACTCATCAAAAGAGAACATGTTCTTTAAAATAAACCTCTATAATGCTAGGAAGGAAGTGGCGAAGCGAGTAATGCGGGCCTCAATAGATCCTTCCCACTTATGTACTTCTTCATCAAACTCAAGAGCCAACAATGATTACGTATAAATTATAACACCTGTATTGCTGTTTATGAGTATAATGATATATGATATATCTTCATCTTCTCAATATCCTCCAACATAAGAGTTCTATACAATGTGTTGCATATGATGTCCAATAAATCAACTTGTATCCATAGTTTCGCTCAAGCATTTCACACCAAATGCATGATTATCAATGATGATTTATTAAGCATTTTGCTCCCCAATCTCCTTCACTATGTTGTCAAGACAATGAAAAGGAAAGTTGATGATCTTAATAAATACAGTGGCATAAATCAACTTATAGAAAAAGTCTATTTTGACAAGTTCACAAAAAAGTTAAACAAGCTCTTATTTTTCTTGTCTAACAACTCATCCGACATAAGAGGAACTCGTATTTTTTCTAAGCCTCCTTATGGGTTGCCTTTGTTGTATCTATCCCTTTCATCTCATTCTTCAATACCCATGTCCTTATATCATAAGGAAAAGTTGCTTCGACATAGACCTAACTTCCCAAACTTTCCAATATCATATGTTATCTCTCTCCAAACTTCATAACATCCTCCAACATCTCTCTCTAATATCCTCCATAACTTAATAACATCCTCCATCATCTTCCAGACTTGTGTCCTAATATCATAGAAAGAAGGTTGCTTCAACAACTTGTGTCCTAATATCATAGAAAGAAGGTTGCTTCAACATGGACCATAACTTCCCAATATCCTTTACTCTCCCTCTTCCAACTTCATAATATCCTCTACCATCTCTCTCGAAGATATCTCGAAGATATTGAATGAGAACACTTCAACAACAAATATACATTGACCGGTCTTCCTTGCCACGACCTTGCATTCTACTTCTTTGTTTATTGACCTTAAAGATTGACAAATTGCTCAAATGGACTAAATGAACGACTCATGGGCAGGCTATTGCTCTCATGTACATGTACTATCACTTAGCTTGCAATATTTTCTATTCTTAGATCTTCCATCCTCCTAATGTACCAAGCCAATGTGGCTTACCGTTATTTCTTTAAGAGAATCCACATAAGATATTTTCACAATCTTTGTAACTTTATCATGTTTATTAATCTCTTTCCGACTAGTCACCAAGTGATGTTTTAGCCTTGTTACACCCATTGCCATGTAATGATTACCACACTTTCAATAAAGATATTAGAGGTTCTCTTCCTTCAAATGTCATACTCTCCCAAATGATCTAACATTTTTAGATATAATTTTAAACAAATTCGAACAAAACCACAATTCAAATTATCTATTTACAAAAAAATGAACAATATCAAAAAAATCCAGTTATCAATTTATCAATAGAATTGGCATGAATCAGTGATGGCGAACATAATTTCATATATCAATTCTAATTAACTTCACAAAATCAATCAAAATCAAGCATAAAACAGTAATAATTAACAAGAAAAAAATGATATTGTAACTCAACCTCGAATTTCAATCATAATTAACTAAGAATGTGATATAATTAATCCAAAATGACAATACTAACTTCACTGGAGTCCTCAGTTGTTGCCTAAAGTCAACAATCTTTGTTAGCCAACAAATCTCTTTTTTACTGACGTCCGATCGTGTCGATGTTATCGACAAGAAATATGGCATTTAACATCATGAAGGACGCAAAATCAAGTCATCATCATCGTTGTTTTTCCTTAATGTCGTCCCCATCTACAATGATGTTGATCCTTCTCTTTGTGAGCTTCTAGTCTTCATCGTCCTCATCATCAGCTTTGTCGGTGTCGGCTTTGATTGCCTCGTTGGCATTGATTTTCACAGAGCTAGGGTTTGCAAGGGAGTGAGGGCAGACGAAATGCACAAGGGATTGAGATTGCAGATTGATCGGTTTTTTAAGGGCGAGAAAGGGATTTTACGATTAAAACAACAGGGAAAAGTCTTTTCGTAAAGCATAATAACATGTGTTACGGAAAGAGCTTTGTAACACAGTGTTTTCTATTATCGTAACGTGATACCCTAAATAATCACACGTCTTATATATGTTGGTATATAGATATGTTTAAATAATTATGTCACAAGAATAAGCGCAACATTGGCTCAGTCACTTTTAGCAGTAGTTACGCCCAGAAACATGTACTCAAGGAGTCCCAAAGCTTATATCACTTCAAGAAGCTCGCAGACTCGAAGCATACTAAATAGTATTAGAGGAGTTATCCAGTACGAAGTGTGGAACTAAGTGTTATGTGGGCTAAGTGATACATCGTGTGAGCGTAGTGAGAACCGCCTATAGAACCCGTAGGAACCATCTCTAGAATCTATATCATCTGGTGCTGATGCTAGATGGACCAATCTGTCATATCCCGATAAGGACATCACCTATTAAAGGTGTGGTGATTGTGATGCCCCAAATAATCCCACATATCATATTTGCCTAGATATAGAAGGGTTTAAATAGTTGCCATGGGAGCAAGTGCAACATTAGCTAGGCATCTTTGGCAAAAACATGTTGCACTTAGTGCGTCCCAGAGCTTACCTCACGCAAGCGGGCTCAGGCGTGACATCTAAAGCATGTTATTCATTAAAAAAATATTGTGTCACAAAACCTCGACATATTTCCCATATGATCTGTAATGTGAAACCCAAATTTCGTGAAGAAACGCGTTATTGTGTTATAAAACACGTTGATTTTTACATTAGTGCAAATGCGGCAAGAATACATCGGCATTGCCAACGAATGATTAGTCCGCAATTGACACCTAGCAGAACTTGCATGCATGTACATTAGTACATTTGATGAATTGTATAACAATATTGCATGTGACTGCTCATAATCACTAGGTCAATTCAATTCATATCTCATATAATATTATTTTGACAGATTTAGAGTACTTAAGAGTTCAAGTTGTTTTGATATTCTGCTTAATTAATCCATCATAGATTTATTCAGTAACTTTATTTGGATCAAGAATTAAGTTTTGATTATACAGTAAAACATTCCCAATTTAGTGAATCTAGACTCATAGGCTCATAGCAACACCCTCCAATCAATACCGCAACCAAGTCCCAGTTATGTGGTTAAATGTTCCTAGTACAGTGAGACAATGAATCTAGATAATCACTCTCATTAATCCTTGTATGTTTTATGACAGAAATAAAAAATGCGTCTCCTTTCATGCATAATCCTCCAAATATACCTGTTTTTTTCTAACGACACATAGTTTGTTGAATTCTAACATACTGATAATGTTGAACTAAGTATAGCCTTAAATGTGTGTCAAACACGAAATACAACAGATCCAAGTTCATATTTGAATAAATGTGAGTACTGGTGTACATGCATGCATGTGGGAATTGGTGGGTTATGTATATAGAACATTGCCTCCCTCCAAAATCAGCATGTTGACTTATATAAAACTTCCACTTCCAGTGCAACTCTTGACTGACTAATTTAAGAGGTAGCATTATATACTTCCACAGATTTTTACCTTGCCAACTAGGGATTTGCTTACATGGGATGGCAACGTTCTTTGGAACTTTTGCACAAAAATCAAAGGAAAATCATTAATGGTAGAACTAGCTACTTTCTTTGGCGTAGCCAAAAAAGATATTGTCATCAATGGTGGTGTGTACATTAGTAGTGAAAAATATACGTTAAGAATATGAAGGTACCTGCAATAGAAATCAAATGACATTCTTTAAAACTAACAAAATTTGTAAAGTCATGACTAAAGAACAAATTTGGAATTTATCAAGTGAATTGTTAAACTAATTTCCCTTATAAATTATTTAAGAAACTGAAATTATAAAGCAAGAAAGAAAACAGAGGTTGTAACGAATAATACCGGGTCTTTTTTTATTCCCGTACTCCTGCTCTTAGATTTTCTGAACACTGTTTCTTTAATCCAACCATGAGGCAACCCATCCGGGGAATACTCAATTTGAGAAATGACCTAGTGATAAAAATGAATAATCAGAAATTTCCATCTCATAAGGAGTACGTGAACATAATAAACAATAAAAAGAAATGAATGCAGAAGATTTGACTAAGTGCAGACATTATCTGGCGTGTTTGCTTTAAAGCGGTTTTTCTCTCCGGATGTAGGAGTACATGGGTCTCTTGACTTGAGAAACCGAAGTGCCTCTGCCTTAGAATAGAATCGGGATCCAGAAAAGGGATCAAAGTAACTCTGCAAGAAAGGAAAAAAGGAAAGAAGCACCAGTGGTCAAACGCACTGTACTGGAGTCTCAACATATTTCAAGGGAGAAGTGAGCAAACTAGTAGAGTAGAAGTTGTCACATATATATATATATATATTTTTTTGGTAACGAGGGAACCCCGGTTAGCACTCCAGCGCCCCACTTTTGGGTCTGGCGGAGACCACAGGTCGAGTCCCCCCGATCCCCCCACAACTGCAAGGAGCTTCGCCCAAATATTAGGGGCTCATCCCCACGTGCCAGGACCAACGCGACCCACTTGCACAGGGCGAGCAGTGTGTGGACCAAGACGACCCAACCGGACCCCTATCTACCAGGCTGGGGTACCAACAAGGTAAAACCCCGGTCTCTACCCCACCCTTAGAGCGTGGACAACAGGTGAATCGCTGACGGGAATCGAACTCGAGACTAGCATGGGCACGAGGCCCTAGGAGCCGAGTCGCTCCCCATGGGGCTGCTAGCCACGAGGCCACCCGCGGGTGGTAAGTTGTCACATATTTACGCCTTCTAACTGCCTGCACATTCTCGTCACTAAAATATGATTATATGCACATTTATCATGTAGATTATAATCTTACGAACTTCAAAGTGAAATGTCAACGTGGCTTGACAGGAAAAACATTGGGAAAACAAGTTCATAAAATGGATTAATGCTAAAAAATGTCTATAAAATGTCTATAAATTCAAACTCAGAGCTTTATCATTTTAATGCATAGACAACAACAGTAAAGTCTTTATTCAAATTTTATGTGATCAACAACATGTTTCTTTTTTCCCATTCAGCTTTACTAAAGGCGACTGCCAGTGCCAGACATCGGATATGGGTGTCAGGTGTGTGAATGTCAAACATGCAACTATCAACTGTCAGAAACGAGTTTTTAGAAAGTAGGATACAGGATCATGTCTACTTGCATGTATATTTATTAACATACATATAATCATCCCATAGTCAGTGGAGCAACAGCCTCTCTTTAAATATGCTTGTTACACTTACATAGTCAATCCCATCCTTAACTGAGGCACTGAGCAATAAGCTTTCTGTAACACTTTCTTCAGATGCCATGCCATAATAAAGAAGCGTAATGGATAACACTGGAGAAGAAAACATCACACTGCTTAAAACTCTTTGTGTCAATTCTTCCGTTATGGATCCTGTTGCAAACAATACTCTAGCTTTTTTTCTTTACAAGAGCCATGTCTAAGTAATGGGATATAGCCACATATGTATCCAAGTGTCGTTCGTAACAGAGTGACCGACACAGCAACACAGCAAAGTTTTGTAGGAAAAAAGGAGGTTTCCAGCTAACACTAGCAAACACCAAACACCTTTCACCTGAATAACTTCCGATACATATAAAGTCTTACAAGCAATTCAGAAAATTCTCTTTATTATTCCCTTTCTGATTCTTTTTCTTAACTTTTCTTTCATTGTGCAAGTTTGTATGATTTAACTTTTCTAGAAAAAACAAGCCAGTAGCTAGTTTTAGCATAAGCCTCCCAATAATTCAGTTAAGTTTGAACATCTTAAGGCCTGCTTCTCCCATTTACAGGATTTATGCAAATGTTGCCTTACTAGTTTCAGTCCACTGTTTCACAAAAAATTGATTTCCTTTCCTGCAAATCCAAAAATTGGTTGCTTAGTGTATCAGGTGCATTAATAAATGAAGACCTACAAGGAGGAAAAAAATTGATTCCAAATCCTTCATACAAGTAAATAAAGCATCCAGAATTGATTTGATGAAAAGTAAGCTAACAAAGCACTAAGAATAGGTTGATATTATAGAATTACCTTTGACTTCCGCCAAATATAACATAACCAATCTGTACCAGATTAACTTTGATATGCTGCCTCGATTTCTTTTATAGAAAAGAAAAACAATAACTAAGATGCCTTCTATATGCTAGATTCTGCCCACTGAGTATTAATTAAAATGCAAAATCAAGCAAACTGTTTATTGCAGCGCAAATGTGTGAATGTTTGACTGATGAAAGGATTTCTAAGTGAGCCATTAATGATGGAATTGCAGTTAAATCCTAAACAACACTTATGTTAACTTTCTATTAGAAGTTGAAGGTGGTCTCGTGTCATCTTGCCTTTTCTGAAAGGAACTCTCGTCTAAGATAACCTATTTCCAATTTGAAATATACGAAAAATAAGTATGATGAATGACGAAAACTAACAATGGCCTCCGGAAATAAAGATATATACATTAGTCTGGTTATCAGCTAAAATTAAATAAATAGAAAGATCAAGTAATACCTTATACTTCTGTCCCGCTTTATCACCAGTCTGTCGAGCTCTAATTTCCAGAATCCATCCATGTGGTAACCATTCTGGTGAATTTCTCACCTGCGGCGCCACCTAAGATATAATAGAGTGCTTAAATTTGAGATAGATAAACAGAGAGAGAAGAGAGAAAAGAGAGAGAAGAGAGAGAGAGAGAGAGCACAATTTTATGGGATAAAGCTTACATCCATCTCGTTATGTTTAGAAATGGGTGCTGCATCAGATGTATGACCATCAACCTTTGTAACTCCATGATGATGCAAAACCTCTTGCTTTGAATAAAACGTGTGTTCAGGCACAGGAGATATATAACACTACAAAATAAAAAAATACAGACTGTTTAGAAGTGCTGCTCTCACACTACTGAAATAAAAATGTGTGTTCACATGCAGGAGAAGTGTAACATTACAAGATAAAAACATATACACACTGTTTAGAAGTGCCGCTGTCACACTACTGAAATATTTGAAAGATTTCTGTTTACTATGACATACTTAATATCCAGAGTGTTCACTAAAGTTCATCAGGACTAAGTCATGTAAATCTTTTTGTACACAAACATAAGCTATTTAAAATTAAAAATTTAGTGTACTCACAAAAAGAGTACAATATGTAGTCATCTTTATTAAACATGATAGATTACAATAATTTAGTCTAAAAATCACTTATACCACAATCATGGGTATTAAAGAGCTTGAACAGTCTATTTTGCTAGTTACAACATATACTTCGTGAAGGTAACACATCGACACTTCTATCATGAAGCCGTAACTGTACTCAACACATCTTGTACCCATATCCACCCGTACCAAGACCAATGCTTCTTATACACTCATTGAATATAGGCATACATTCATTGAGACGTTTAAGTATCAACGTGTACCCAAGACCAACAGTTCTTAGACACTGAATATAGGCATACATTTATTCAGACGTGTACTCAATGATACAATACATGTTTTAACTCAAAACACCAACCATATGCTCCTTGACCTCATGTCCACTTTCTGAAACTTCTTGGACAAGAGCTGGTTTCGATTTAGCCCACATATTTCAAAGCTACGATTTAAAAGGGTCGTTTGCATATCTCATCCAGAACTATGATTCCGGCCCATAAGTTAACCATGTCCCTTCAACCATGTCCCCGTACCCTACCCTTAAAAAAATTTCCATGTCTCATACATGTATCTATACTCGTACCCATATCCATGCAATTTAGGACATTGGCCTTCAATGTTCAAAAATGCAATCTTTAGGAATTTTTGCATAAATGCAACGGGGTTACAACACAATATTCTTTTAGAACCAACAACATCCTAAAATACAACGAGTGCCAAGCATGTGTCGTGAAGGTACGAAGTAAGAGACATGCTGGGCATGAGTAAGTCCTTTGCTTTGAAGTGTATACACTCCCGAACACTTGAAAATGGCAAGCCTATGGTGAACAAAAAGAGAAGAGTTTTGCAATTTATGAATAGGGTTCATTTAAGGTAGATATCTCACATAAGACGATCATCGCGTGAGGAACTAAGTCTTTCTTCAAAAAGATCGGAATGGCTATAGACAAGGTTCTATGAATATTTGACCCATTTTTTTAAAAAACAGTATAAATGTGAGGCACCCTATCTTAGGTAGGAAAAAACTTCAAAGAGAATTGTGGACAAAAGAGAATTGGGAGATCTACGAGAAGGGGAGAATGATAGATAGGATTGTCTCATGTAAATTGAGCACAAAGATAAATTTAGTAAGGAGACATTGGAAGGAACTTGAACCATATGATTCCAAATTAAGATGGAACAATAAAACATCATATTTCTTACCAAAATAGGTAATAATGACTATTGTGTCAGACTTAGCAGTCATGTAGGTTCCTATAAATCGTGTGAGAATGTCCACTATCCTGATAAGCATATTTATGAGGTCATCCGATCATAAAATCTACTAGAAGGCTTCTTACCCCCCCCCCCCCCAAATAAAAAAAAAAACTTCTCTTTTCCTATGTTTTCAGTTTCTTCCATCTTTGCGGATTGGATGGTTGTATGGCTCTATGCTTCCATTTGCAATGAAATAAGCCTGCAAAGACCAAAGTGAAGTTTGATGGTGTCAGAAGAGTGATGGATCTAGATAACCCACCAAAATGCCTAGTCACCCATACATAGAGGAGGATTCTACGAGTGTTAGCATTCCAAGTGTTCCATGGATGTCAGTTTAACCAAGTCAGGGTTACTAAGGCATGGTTAGTCCACACATAGTGCAAGGTCCAACAGATGTTGGTAGCCTGTCATTGTATCCGTAGTTACGAGTTTAGACCAAAGTCAATGAATACATTGATGATGTATAACATCTAAAATTGCTATTTGAGAATATATTGTTTTACATGGATGATTTAGCTATACTCACAAATAAAGGGGAAAGTTGGGAATTCATATGTGCGTATAATCTCACATATTAGTAAGTATGATAGATTTAAATATAAAATCGTGCCCGGTACCTAAAATATTAAGCTTTGGTTAATTCACTTCTCAACATATGTTTAAGACCCATTTAATTCCCCAAGAGGCTTGATTACCCTAGGTGATTCCTCATGGTACTTAAATCAATTCATAGTACCTAAAGTTCTTCTTAAGAAAAATCCAAAATAAGTTTCTCTTTCAAATTGATTCAAAATGAATAAAATAAATGTGAATGTGTGATCAGTAACGTAAATTTGCACACCCAAGAGTCAGCAACCATCAGCACCATCACAAAATATACACCTACACTACTCAATAAAAAATATAGTGGGGGTCATATTTGGAGGAATAGGTAAGTAGTTCTTCAATTTGTCAAAGATTAGATTGTCATTTTAGTAAAGGTTGAGGGCAATTTGGTCATTTATCAACATATGATTGATGTGGATTCCATCCCCCCCCCCCCAGAAGGTTACATTACTTTCAATTTTCAATTCCTCCATTTCTTTTTCAAATTTCCATCCCCCCCCCCCAGAAGGTTACATTACTTTCAATTTTCAATTCCTCCATTTCTTTTTCAAATTTTAAATTTCGCTCTCCTCTCTAGAAGGTTCCATTACTTTCATTCCTCCATCGCCTATGTTACCCGGGTACTTCATCATTGAAGCCGTACCCGTACCCGACACGTTCCCGTACCCAAACTACATGGGCACTTCTTGAATATATGCATGCATTTATTACAACATGTACTCAATACGATATATGTGTTAATTTAAAACACTTGTCAAAGACTTCCTGGACGTAGAGCTTACACTTTACATCCGTCTTTTGAAACTAATGGGATACGGGTCGGGTTCGTTTCAGTCCATACCCAAGTTCAAAACTACATAGTTAATGGGTCGTTTAGATGTCTAATAAAAAATGAGTAGTTTACAATTCACGATAATCAATATGATAAAATAAACTCAAAAATGTGATCGAAATTATATATATATAGTCGTGTCCCCGTACCCAACATTTTACAGTTTTGTCGTGTCCCCTACCCGTACTCGCACCCGTACCAGTACTCGTGCCCGTTTCTATGCAACTTAGTTCATCGCCTTCTTAAATTTAAAATTTCATGCATGACCTTTGTAAAGATCATATAATCTGAAAAATAAAGATGCAACACAATGTAAGATAGGTAATGGCATATTATAAATAATTCTCAATAAACTATTATATGAATTTTAAGCGTGATCTTGTTCCTCTCATTAAAATGAAGGATACAATAATAACTTTTTAGACGCATAGAAGATATACATACGTTTTAATAAATTTTTATTATTTTGATCATGTGCGTTATGGACTTTTTTTTTTGACTAGAAGTACTCAAATACACATTAACCATAATTAACATGCAATATCAAGAACTATTTAGACAAAAGTTTAATATAACTTGCACATGCATTTGCAGATGACGTGCCAATATACTAGTCGGATAATAATACAAAAACATCCAAATTGTTAAATTTTTTTTCCAGAATCATGATTTACCACATGCATGCATAGGCTTGCTTTTACCAACAAGTAATTATCAAAAGTGTTGTTCACAATCAATCTTTATGAACATTGATCTTCATGAAAATAAATCAAGGATACGTCAGGAAAGCAAGCTTTGTAATAATTTGATAAAATGAACTAATCACGTTATTTTGATTGAAAATGCATTTACATTGTGTCATACTGCATATAACAAACTAGAGTTTGACAATGCTACATGCTTTGTTGCTTCAGATAGGATTCTCTGCAGTTTAAGAATCTAGACTTTCATATGGTTACCAGGATTTCATAAGCCTGGTTTACAATAATAAAAAAGAAAGAAATGAAGATAACCCCTTCATTGTCGCTTGCTTCAATTGAATTAACTTTTTCCCGAAGCGCATCTCAGCAATGCCTTTCCCTTGTAGAAAATTCAAATACTCAGAGAATCCAAGAAAAAGGATTGCTCCAAGACAGTGAATATCACAAGCAATAATAGAAAGTATATGGTTTATATAAATCGAAAGCAAACCAATCTTATTAGAATCTTTCATGGAAACATGAAACTTATGTTTATCAAGTTAGGAGTATCTATGTAGCAACAAATAAAAATGTCATATATAACTATTACATAGGTCGTCCAAGGTTCCCAACTATTTCTTGGGACTTACTCAATATGGTGAATACGCAGCTAATCTGAACACAGCATTAAGAATTATTGTGGGTATCTCAGAAAATTTTCTTTGAACTTCTAAATTTTCCCATCATACATGTCACATGGTTCACATGATTGTTTTGTTGTTTCATACATAAATGTGAACCTGCAGTTTTTTGTTCGGGGAGGAGGGATGGGAACAGCAAAGCTCATTCAAGCCATTAAAAGAGCTGAATATCTTTACTTTCTTCTTTACCTAATTTACCAACGAGATCATATCTCAAATTCATATAACTATATGCATTCCATCTCTTGCACTATTTGTGTCAAATGTAAATATGTCAGATTAGAAACTAAACATCAAGTAAAAACAAAGGGCCAGGTCAATTTATGAGTTTGCTGATATCTCATAAATACTTGAAGTAGTTCTTGAATAAAAGAAATGAACAACTTTGTTACGTCGACATTCTACAAATTGCAAGAAAACATTCATTCTAGAATCTAGCACACCTCTAAGACTCCAAACAAACACTTCTCCCGACAAAAAGGAACAATCATTTAAATTCAACTATTAAAAGAGAACTATTATGAACCAGAAGCCAACCTTTTCTTTTTTTTCCTTTTTTTATTTTTATTTTTTTGTGAGTGGAAGGAAATATCTAGTTGTTGGATGCAAGTACCTCCTGAGAATTCAGAAACATAAAGCCATGCACAACATGAACCTAATAAGAAGATTGTACCTTTCCTCTTCCTGATGATCTAACATCAAGATCACATAGAAACACTCTAATGACAACAGGTTGTCCATTATATGTACTTCCGAGAAACAATTAAAAATATTAACTAGAGGTAAAACTCCAAATCGTTCTCTGTTAAGGAAACCATCAATAGAGTTAAACATTAAAATATTTCTATAAACAATCCCTCCCGCAAAGCTAAATTTTATTGCCAAACATGAAAGAAAAAAAAAACAGTTTTTCCTTTCTCATCCGGACGAAATAATTCTTTTACAATCACAATTTCTTAACCAAAAATTTGGCAGTAATTATCAGCAAATCAGAATCACCACCAAAGGTCAATTTTCTTCATTCACCAGTCACCAACACTTCATCCACACACCTCCCCTCCCAAAACAAGACCAAAATAAACTTGGGTTTTGTCATATTAGACCCCAAATTCTTTCTTAATTGTCTATTTGGCCTCAAAAAATTCATATTTCTAACTTACACCTAGATTCAAAGGCCTCCCTCATCTAAACTCAAAATACTTTTATTAAAGAGACCATCTCATGAAACATTTTTATAAACATTCCCTCTCAAAATGCTGACTTTTATTCCCAAACGTTTAAAGAATCATTTTTCTAAGCCAAACAGAATATAATCTTTTGATAAGCAAGTTTCTTAACCAAAGATTAACAGCAATCAGCGACCAAAAATTAACATCAAAGATCAACTGCATCATTCACCATTCACCAACACTTATCCACTCCAATCGAGGGCTTCAGCTATACTGAAAAAGTGACAATTAACAATCTATCAAAAGTTTTCTCACCCTCTTTTTGACCAAATGAAGAAACCCTATCCAATCTAAAACAAATCAGGAAACTGAATCCTACTCAAAATAACAAAATGATCCAATCTTAGCCTTTACCTTAACCTTCTCCCCGTCATCCCCCTCTCTGATCTCCACCGCCCATCCCTCCGGCAACCAATCCGGGCTCTTCTCCTCCGCCGCCGTCGCCGCTGCCTTCATCTTCTTCAACTCAGCGACCTCCCTCGATCCCTTCACCAATCAAAACCGCTGAAACTTCTCGAAGAAGAATGGAGCATAAGTAACAACACGATGAGCACGCGTTCACTGAACCTGTCCTCGAATTTTTCGCGGCGGAAGAGGGATTTTTAACGCCTGGGATCGAAAAGCTAGGGTTTTTTTTTTTTTTGTATTAATTAGCTCTCGTCTAAAATCCGTTGAAAAAAAAAGGTTATTTCTCTTTTGTCTGCTTGTTTCGGCAGGCAGCAAAGCGGTGATGTATAGTGTCGTGTTTGCCCTTGGGTTTTTGAGAGTTTCCTTTTATTTTAGGGGTCTTCTGGGGTTTTTGAACTCGTAACGGATAAGCCTCTGTTGACGAAAAACTGCAGGAGATTAATTGCATTAATTTTTTAGCTAATTTCACACCCGTCACATGGAAATCTTGGGCTGCTGAACATAACCCCGCCGCACTTCAGGGATTAGTATCCTCTCCTAAGGAATAGTGCTTCCTAAGATCTCCTAATGCATCTCAATCTTTAATTTTGTGTATGAACACAAAAAACGAAGAGGTCCTATGCAATGAATGGTTAAGATGCATTAGGAGATCTTAGGAAACACTATTCCTTAGGAGAGGATCACAATCCTCACTTGAGAGAGTTTTGTGGAGCGTCACGAATTTGGAGGGTTATGTGAGACAAATATAGAACAATTTTTCAAAACAGTCCTATTTTTTTTTAATCGACCTATTTTTTTATTTACCAAAACCGACCCGTTTTTTACCACGTCAGCCTAATCACCCTCCTAAACAGTCGGGTGAACACAAAAAACGAAGAGGTCCTATGCAATGAATGGTTAAGATGCATTAGGAGATCTTAGGAAACACTATTCCTTAGGAGAGGATCACAATCCTCACTTGAGAGAGTTTTGTGGAGCGTCACGAATTTGGAGGGTTATGTGAGACAAATATAGAACAATTTTTCAAAACAGTCCTATTTTTTTTTAATCGACCTATTTTTTTATTTACCAAAACCGACCCGTTTTTTACCACGTCAGCCTAATCACCCTCCTAAACAGTCGGGATTGCCAACTCCGATTATTTAGGAGGGTGTTAAACCCTAATTAGAAGCCTTAAACCCTAAAATTTTATGTCCTAAATAGTAGGGGTTGGCAACCCCGACTGTTTAGGAGGGTGATTAGGCTGACGTGGTAAAAAACGGGTCGGTTTTAGTAAATAAAAAAATGGGTTGATTTTAAAAATAAAAAAATAAAATGGGGTTGTTTTGAAAAATTGTTCGACAAATATAGTTCAGAAGAGTTATGCGCAGCACCTTTTAAAGTTCAGGAGGGTTTTGTGAAATTACTTTTTTTTTAATTGTAATGACTCACTAAACTGTAAAAAAAATCCATACTATTTTAATTACAAAAAGAAAGTCATGTTTAATTGTCATTATAAATTATTAGCTTTTATTTAAGGCCAACAGCTTTTTTTTTTTATACGAAGATAATATGAACGTTGTGAAATTTATGGTTTAGTTAACATTGCCCTGAATCTGAATGTCCTATAAATAAATACATATTGATGGACCCATCGATAAAAAATGTTTGGAGGCTATATCAGTTTCAGCTTTTATTTCTTATAAGTAAGGTAGTATGTCGGAATCAATCCGTTGGTATAAAATCTTAATTTTTTGTCCTCTGGAAATAAAAATGATGTTCTAAATCATTGGAGGATGTACTCAACCTTTAAATTGGTCAAGACTTTCCAAAGGACCCTAATATGGCACTACTGTTAAGCTCTTTCAAGATTTTATTTTGAGATATTAAATTATCAAAGTTTTATAATTTCATAAAAAATGAAAAATAAAAAAATTGATACTTTAAGTTTATTTATTTATGCACTCTTTTATTCGTGTGATTCATTTTAGAATTATTGAATATTTATTGAATAGCACCGAATAGGATTTAACTTAAAATGTTACTTTATAAGCGAAAAGCCCATTAAGTCCTTTATACCCTAACTACAAGCT
The DNA here is from genome assembly GCF_001876935.1 of Asparagus officinalis. Lineage (NCBI taxonomy): Eukaryota > Viridiplantae > Streptophyta > Magnoliopsida > Asparagales > Asparagaceae > Asparagus > Asparagus officinalis. Next base: position 17,191,298 of record NC_033794.1, on the reverse strand, counting down.
AGCCCACAAATGCTCTGAGTTCAAGGCCCGAGTAATGGGCCTGGGCCTAAGTTTAGGTCCGGGCTAATTTCTGCCCAATCTATTGTCACACCTGTCAGTACGAGCTCAGAAATCATGGTAAGAACTAACAAGGCACTCCCACCATTCGCTTTGATGGAATAAAGAGTAAAGGGTATATATGTAAAAGTTGAGTGGAGGTCTGATGTATCGGTCAAACATGATAAGGATCTCTAATGTTTGAAAATAGTTAGTGAGAGTCCATATTAATGTTGCCTATATCACCACCAAATATCCTACCAAATATCCTGATACAAACTTCCATTAAATTTTGTCGATTTCAGTTAATTTCACCATGTCATTAACGTATCAGCAAAAAAGTTAGTGAAACTCTAAGTTTGTCATGCTATATCACTGTCACATCATCAAAAGATCGATGAAATTACAAGTTTGTCATGCCACATCATTGACACGTCAACAAGACTAAACAAAAATCGTATAAAAAAACTTAAGCTGATGACGTGGATAATTCTAGAGATCTCCATTGATGACTTCTAAATATTAAGAACCCAAATGATATTTGGTAAATGGATTAGGGACCTTCACTGATGTTTTGCAGGGTGTTCATTGACAAGCTAAGGACATGTTTACAATAATAAGCTTTATTTTAATGGTAATGTGGTTACAAGTTGTTGTTTTCTTAATTTGCTGAGAGTAAATAGGAAAATTTGCCCCCTCTTTATCTCACTCTAAAAGGTAATTTAAATAACTATGTTTGTTTAAAATTTGGAAGTGAGTGAATGAATACTCTAAATAATAGATAAGGAAAAGAACTACAACAAATTTTCTGAGTTCTGCCTTTTGATAGAATGTAAATTCTATTTATTTAACTTTTAAGTTTATCTTTCCAAATGTAAAGTCTCTCTAAACTTGTAAATTAGTATGCCTACCGTCTAATAAAAATTTGAACTTAGAAAATAATCTGGAGTAAAAAAATTTCTAGCATTTCCAGAGTAAATTACAATCGCGACAAGAAAAAGAGAGGATTACAATCAATAAGAAAGTTAATTAAGATACATAATCAAAAGTTTGAGCTCTAACAACATTTAGTTGAGTAGTTGGTTGTGAAGATAATTATTTTTGCTAGGTTGTTACACAGGTTGGATTCTGTAACAGAACTTAATCTATAAACCTGTAACTAAATTTATAATTAGATTTACATTAACTGTACCGTAACTTGGTCCTAATCGTATAGGTTTGAATATGAAAGTTCAACTTTACATTAACCAGGAAGATAAAAGTATTCATGGGAGTAGTGTTAAGAGATCAGTCACTCATTCAACATTGTATTTACGTTGGACTTCGCTTCAAGTATATCCAAAATCAATGCAATGGGATAGACAGAATTTTGTGTCAGTGTTATCCTCATATAACTTAGGAAGATGCTAGAGGCACACTCCCTAACCACACCTCCAACCATACTCCTCTCTCGTTACAGTGCACTGGGGCTCACATGAGATTTTTTTTTTTAAATTCTCATGTGGGCCCCAGTGCACTGCAGCGAAAAAAAAATCTCATATGGACACCAGTGCACTGTAAAGAGAGAGGAGTGTGGTTGGGGGTGTGACTGTAACACCTCCCTATAACTTATCACGGTTATGTTTAGGATCTAAATCGATAATCTTACAATTTTATCTTCTTTATTGGTGTCCTATTCTAATTCTAGCGATGTCCTAAACAACACATATAAATAAAAGTAAGTTAAAATACATATTTAATGGTGTCACTGCTGGACATTATTACGTTGTTCTGCCATTGCTCATCACTGCTAAAGTCTTATCTAAACTACCTGCAGATATATATAATTGAATTAAAGGAATCTTGCACATCATGCAACTAGAAAATTTTCCGTGGTTAGCCTATTACAAACAGTAATATGACCTTGACAACTGCTCACAAGAGACAAGTCTTTGCGTAAGCATGCGTTTAATAAGCAGTTACTATACTCTTGTTCTCTTGCTCAAGTTCAAACCAAGCCTCAACACAAGCTAGCTTCCATCCCCTCCAAACTTCGCTAAAACTTTATTTCAAGCCATTCAAAATTACATATAAGGCAATTTATAGCATGTAGTGTACAAAATCTTGATCAATTGTGTAGAGGGTTGGGTCCTTGAGGAACCAATCTATGAGAAACTCCATGGATGGCTTTGAGATCATTGTTGGCTTGGTTTTGTGATGGAGATACCTTGGTGTAGAATGAAGTAGATGAGTCTGCAACATTCTCAGCCTTCAACCTCATCCCATTTGTAATTCTGCGGCTGTAGGCGAAATCGCCGGAGAATTGCCCGGCGATGAGCAAGAAGAGCAAGAGAAGGGACACTGATGGTAGAGAGAGACTTTGGAACTTCATGGGAAAGGGAGAGGGAGAAGGAGCATTGAGCTTGAGTGGTTGCATTTGTACATACAGGGTCAATTATATGTGTGCCAAACTGCCAAGTGGTTAATTGGATTACAAGTGGGTCCAAGCTACCCAAATTTTAGTTTATATATATATATATATATATATATGAGTTAAGTGAGATTAATAAGAATGATTGTATTCATATTTTGTATACTATATATGAAAATTTAAAATTTGAATTTCTAAGCTGAAAATTTGTTCCACCAGATATGGCTTAATACATGTTAATATAAATGAATAATGGAGGATTTTTATGAAAAGATACCATTTATATGGTTGGATTCCATAGATGAAAATTAAAATATGTTTAATTAATGTGAGTTAATAACAAACGTGTTAGGATTGTACACTTGTGTTGGTATATAAGCAAGCGGGCACGCCCATGGATGCGGGTGTGCGGTGCGAGCGTGTGGTCTGGCACGTGCACAAGCGCATGCTCCTTTTGCATGCGTTGTATTTAAATCAGCCTGAACGTTCGTAGTTATAAACGTTATAAGGTTTGAATGATAGTTATTGCAGACGTTACACACGTTACAATAACTGGCATTCAAAGCTTTGTCTAACCCTTTAGCTCACATGAACCTTGTAAAAAGGGCTTCCTATATTAATTTTAAAATATATAGAATACAAAAATGAATTCTCCTCTTGTCTTCTTTTATAATTCTATAAATTGTTAGTATTGAAGATTCTGGCGAACTGCAATTGTAGTCGAGGTGTTCAACAGAATAAAATACTTCTTTGGATTGTAGCCGTCTCATCATCAAAAATATTGTGCAGACCCAACGTTACCGTAGGTGAGACATAATTTCTTCAAGGCTAATCCTCTGTTTAGAGGGTGATTTGTCATTTCTGTAAAGTATCTTGAACTTTAAGTTAAGCTATAATAGTGTTCTTAACTCTTTGCTTTTTCTTTCATTCTTGTGTGGTTCATTCTGCTTATTTTTGGATCTATTTTTATTCTTGTTTTTCCCAACAATACATACATATGGACCATCTAGAAAAATATTTTTCAATAATTTTGAAGTGTTTCAAAGCATGTTTATATTAAAGGTAAAGACTTTATTCAATTTCATAAAAATTTAGAACTCTTAGTTTTGGCAATGTAAGATGCATGATTAGAGCATGTTAAAATCTTTTGACATATTATAATTGTTAAAGTCTAAAAGTTAACCAAGTATTAATCTCTGCTAGGAAGCCGACACATGTTCACCCCATGCTTAATCAGATCATTCCAGAAACCAGCAACTCAAGTTGTACCTGCGACCGATTCTATAATCAGACAATTTGCGTAACCAACTAAAAAGGCGGTACTTATCAGCCTACCCCCCAGATCGATCCTATGAGCACCCCCACTTGACCTATTGTTCCAGCCAATAGCTTGCGTAGCTGACTAAAAAGGCAGTGTTTGTCGACCTTCGGTCAAACAACTAGAGAGTCGGTATATCAAAAAAACCTTGTCGACAACCAACTACCTTCGCGTTAACTACTCTAACAAAGTTATCATTGCTCTAGCCTCTATACTCTTCATGACTCAGCGGATCCAATCAGCTCCAAACAACAATTGTTTTCACCATAATAAATGACTGGATGAATTATCTTTGCTAGCAACCGACACCTTTCAGCCATCTGATGAGTTAGCTACCTGTCTGGATTTGGTCAGAGTTATCTATTTGCACTTCTGATCCACTATAAAATAAAGTTATACATCTCAAGATAGGGGGCTAGTTTTTTACGCAACCTTGAAATCTTCTTCCTTATCTCACATTTTCCCACTCAAGTTCATATACTAACTCGATTGTCGGAGGAATGACAGGAAAATACAACTTCGACCCTCTTACGAGTTCTTTGTGTGTAGGAAAGAGCAGCAGACTCCTGAATCAACCATCTGAAAATGCTTGAGGATCCCAACCTAACACTAATCCTTAAATAAGTCTCTTGTTCGATAAATGACATCAACAGTTTGGCGCCCACCGTAGGGCCATCAGCCTTCTTCATGCAAGATGTCTAGTTTTGAATGCTTAGGTCGATCCGTTAACCCACTCTCTGAAGACCATGTGTAGGCTATGTCACTCAGGCCCAGTTGGAAGAATTTGCGTAGAGGATCTCTCAATCTTTTTAACAACAGTTTCTTGCATTCACCAATGAGCTCCTCAGTTGGATTCCTCCCCAGCAACTCTATTCATTATTTCCTCTGCCTCCATGTAAAACCCCAAAATTTTTATAATGAATATATATGAATTATTAGTAAGAAATAATTCCTTTGTGATAAATAATCATATATATATTAGATGAATGTGATTATCAGTATTTGGGAACCCAACAAGTGTTTATATATGAGAGAAATTGAGTGGTTTGAGCATCGTGTGGTAAATCAATCTAGGCAGGGATTTTTCTTCTGAGCGGTCGACCGTAGTGGACGCGGCGGTCGACCGCACATCAGCCTCGCACTTAGGAAATCTCTTTCCTGTTGTGCGGTCGACCGGACTGGGCGCGGCGGTCGACCGCCCAACAGGCAGAGAGTTTTCTGGGTTCGGGTCTAAACGGGTTTCGGGTCGGGTTGTGGGGTTAGTATGTATGCTAATGAACCCAAGAGAGCCTCTTTTCATCTGAAATCAGAAACCATAGCCCCCCTCTCTCCCCTCAAACCCTAGTTCTCACTTCTTGGTGATTTGGGAGGAGCTTTGAAGGGTTTTTCAGCGGATTTTTGGTGGATTCAGCGAGAGAGATCATCATCCTTCAGATCTAGGGCCTTGTTCTCATCAGAGGCGAGTAACATCTCGCCCAACTTCTTCCCTTTTATGTTTTCATGTTTAAATTTGAGTTTTAATTCGGTTTATTGGGCCTAAAATCGTATTTTTGTAGATACAATAGATCCTTATAACATATGGCATGATAATCAAATGTTTCAGATTTTAAAAACACACCAACGAACTGTATTAAAGAGATCTAGATCTGAAGATGGTTTTAAAAAGAGTAAATTTCTGTTTTCATTAAATAAACAATATTTAAACCATGTTTATATATGTTTGGGATATTGATGATAGATTTTAAATGTCTAATTTCGTTGTCTTTTGTTCTATGACTTTGTAAAAATGTTAGATTTACATTAATATAGAAATCAGTGAATTTGATTGTGATTTGAAGCTGACAGAAACCCTAACTGGGCTTCTGTCTACTTCATGGTCGACCGCGGTGGATGCGGCGGTCGACCGCTCTGTAACGTTTCCAGCAGAAAAGTTTCTGCTCTTTGAGCGGTCGACCGGCATGACCTCAGCGGTCGACCGCTGCTCAGTTTTGAGCCCAGTGAATCTCGGCTCTGTGAGCGGTCGACCGAAGTGGTCTCTGCGGTCGACCGCTGCACAGTTTTGTGCATACTGACTTTTTGTTGATCTTTTCACGTGTTCGAGTGATCACCTCACTTATCTCCCACTAGTTTACGATGTTAGTGACTTATCTACACATGGGGGTTGACTTGTGACATAAATTTAGACCCGCACATTGAAACACGTGCAAGAGTGGGATATGTATTCCTTTCCACATATGCTAGTGACAATTACACTTCTTTGTTCATAGTCCATGTGTTGAGCATACATTATTATTAATCTATGTGTTGGATACTTATCATCTTGGTCCATGTGTTGGACATGCATTCTATTCAGTCCATGTGTTGGACATGCATTACTTTTAGTCCATGTGTTGGACATTTTTGCTAAACCATGAGTATGATACACATTTGAGTTTGGAACATGATATATTGATAAAGTTGGGACATGATAGCTACCTAGGCTGGGCATGACACTCATTGTAACTTTATAACTTTGACATAACTGTGATTATTGGTAGAGATGGGATTGTTGCCTTCTCTTTATTGTTCATGTATTAGACTCCGGATTTGGTACTTAGGGATTTTCAATTTGAGATACAAGGTATATACATGAGGGTTTCCTTGTTTGGATTATTTCGCTCGACGTACCTATGCTCGTGTTGAAATTTCCTAAGTATTAAAACCCATTATTCTTAGGATAATTGATTATATATGTTGCTCGCTAGCGCTTTGATGCTCGTTGTCCCTCCCCCTTTCAGGTAACGAGCCAGGAGCCCGGAGAGTCGCAGGTTGATGGTGACACACTTTAGTGTTCAGCTATCTATTCTAGTTATGCTTTATTTTAGAGCTCTACTGTAGTTTTTGTTAGACATTCAAGGACTATTTTATAGATGTTGTAAAGGTTGTATGCCTTATTTCCTTTGCTCAGACTTGTTGCATTTGAGACTTGTTAAGAACTCCAGTTTATTCATTTCAGACATTTACTTTGTATTCCTGTATGTTGGATGATGAAATATTATTTTGATCTCTATCATTTCATCAATTATCTCTCGTATTATCTTTTACTTGCTTTTGTACCTACACCTGTTATTGACTCTACTAGAGTGATAGAATTGTGATGGTGAAACATGTTATTACACGGTGTGGTGCATGGCAAGTTTGACATTCTTGGTTTCACCTTGGACTGCAGCCTTGTGTGAACCCAGGGGCGTCACACTCCAGTAGGCCAACCCCCAGCTATCTCTCCACCTCTGACAAGCTAACTATTTGTCCCTCCTCCATCTGCGCATGCCACACAAGCTAGGCAATAAGTGGACTACGTCGAATACATGTCTCCCCCATCTCGTTAGCAAACTCACTTTGTAGCTCCTCCCCGACACTATCAGTAGTGTGTTGAAGCAAAGGGGGAGAGCCCTAGCTTTGGTCATGATGACTAAGAACACGCTACAGGGGTAGCATTGTGTGGCCCTTAGCATCCTCGTGCCGCTCCAGGACCATTGACCACAAATGTGACGTCTGGTTATGACCGGACCTTTCAACCAATCATGGAGGTCAATGGGAGGAATACTTACTTCGCTGACGAGATCATGAACGCCACCTGTAAGAAGTTTAAGATGCCTTACATGGAGAAGTATAAAGTCAAGGGAGATCTAGCTGAGCATGCTCGGAATTACTATGATATGATGACCATGCTGCAAGCATCAGATCCAATCATCTGCAGGCGTTTCCCCATCACTTTAACTGGAAGCGCCAAGCTATGGTGAAATTCCTTAGTGAAAAAGTTCATCCATAACTTTGAACAACTTAGCCAGAAGTTCGTGCATCACTTTCTGGTCGACACCAAGCAAAAATTAGCCCCCACAGCTTGATGCAGATACATCAAAAACCTGGAGAAAGCCTCAAGAACAACTTCAAGAGGTTCCAGACCAAAAGGCTAGAAGTTGACGGCCCTGGCAGTGTTATCACCATGTCTGTTGTCATGACTGGCTTGGAGAGCAACGAGCTGGCTGACTCGCTCATTAAGAAGCGAGTCACCAGCTACGAGCAATTAATGGCCAAGACTCATGAATACATGAATGTGGAAGATGTCTGAGCCTGTAAGAAGGTGGCTAGGGTGACTGAATCACCAATAACAACAACAACACCAACATCAGCAGTAGAGGCTAACCCCTGTCCAAGGAAGGAGGCGGCAAAGGATTCCCCTAGAACCGATCCTTGGCCACACAGGACCGATAGGAGGGATCATAGGAGGGTATCCCCAAGAAGCTGGCCCTCACCGCCTTCAACATCTCTTTCACAGAAGCTCTTTACATTGTCCGAAAAGAGGGGTACCTAAATTCCGCTCCTCCTCTAATGATGTCTGATCCTTAATCCCGAGATACGAGGCAGTACTGTCAATATCATCGAGATCATGGCCATCTCACTAATGATTGTTGAGTCATTTAGAGAGATATTGGGGACTTGATACAGAGAGAATACCTAAAGAAGCTTGTCCCCCAACAAGACCAAAAAGGACCCATTCCTAAGAGATCCGGCCAAAGTCCAGATCACCTTACCCCTAACAGCCTCTTAACGTCTGGCTTGTTGAGGCTAGCACCAAAGGTGTCATCAACACTATTAGCGATAGCCCTGCGGTGAGTGGAATATCAAACAACGCTCGAAAGAAATATGTTAGGTGAGCGTTGCAAATTAACTTGTGCGACAAAAAGCTGAGGGCAGACCAACCCATTTCCTTTGGAGACTTAGATTTGATAGGCTTTGAGATGCCTCATGATGGCTTCATCATCATCCCGGATGAGATCAACGGCTTTTAGGTCAAGAGTATTTTGATCGACATAGGAAGTTTAACTGATATTCTATTCACCAATGCCTTCAATTAGAAGGGCATTGATAAGTCTAAGCTGCAATCTTATCGGGGTTCACTCATTGGATTCATAGTACATTCGCTCCTGCCGGAGGGGATGATCACTCTTCCCCTCACTATTGGCGAATACCATTGGCAACCCACTGTCCAAACCCAATTTTTAGTAATGAACCTCAAGTCAGCTGTAAATGTTATTTTGGGAAGAACTAACTTCAACAGCTTGCAGGCAGTTCCATCCGCTTACCACCAGATAGTGAAATTCCTGACTCCTAAAAGAGTCAGAATTGCCGGAAGCAACCAGCGAGAAGCTAGATCCAATTATCTCTGCTCTCAATGAAGGGAAAATGAGCACCGGAGACCCTACCCATTGAGAAGACACACCTCCAGATAGAGAAAGTATTGGAGCGAGAGAGGATGACCCCCCCCCCCCCCCCC
>NC_033794.1:17162527-17182207 GCF_001876935.1 Asparagus officinalis | reverse complement strand
CGAAGAGCTCCAAGAGATACTGATTGATCAAGAAGGAGATCTTGAGTGAGGATGAGATTGTTTCCCGTGAGGAATCTTGTTTGATCCAGGAAATAGTAGATATGCTGTAAGGGAGATCCCTTGCCATCAAATTGTACTAAGCTCACGGGCTTGAACTTTGGTGGATAAGAAACTGTGTCCCACTCGATTGGATACGACCTGACCATCCCTAGCTCGTTCATGTTCTTTTGGAACTTCAATGTGTCAAGTTGACTTTGGAACTCATCCAACCTTTTATCCTTGAATGGTGGCTAGAGGATGATGCCCCTCCTGACGACTCGGATGACGAATCAGAGAACGACCCGTGGTTATCTTCTCCTTCTGTCGTTTAAGGAGGAGTAGATTCCCGCCCTTTGTTCTTGGTTGAGGATTTTGAGGGAGCCCGCGATGTCCTCTTCTTCTTCTCCTCCTTCTTTATCAGGAGCTTTTCCAGCATTTCCCTCATGGTGTTGATTGTTGCTTGTTAGGTGTCAATCGTAGTCTATTGCTCTTCCAGCCTTTTGGTTATATCATCAGGGATTTTGGCCATGTGCACTTTTGCGTGCTCGCCTTGGATTGAGCTCGACGCCTGAGATGTTGCCACTGCTAAGAAACCATCGTCATCACCATCAGACAAAGATGCTAGTTGCCTGTAATCAAGTGGAACGGCAACCCCCTTCTTAACCCGGGTATGCTGGTAGACACCCTCAGGTTCAATAGAGATGCCTTTTAGTCTCGGGGGAAATTCGGTGTCGGAAGAGTCTGAGTTCTTCACCTTGGATTTCCCTGTTACATTAATAGTTGCAGCTGGGAGATCCAAGTCATCGGAAGCCCGTCTCTTCTAACGATTGTATCTTCGGAGGACAGGTCTTATCTTTGGTGGTTGTTGAGAGAGCCTCTCGAACACCGATGATTTTAGCATTCCGACACACCGGCAGTCAGCGAGTACTACTGTAATGAGCCTCTCGTAGTGGCACTAAGGAGTTACCTCGTGAATAGTGTGTTTATGAGTCAAACACTCTCTAAGATCCCCCATAGGTTGATGGTGATACCCCCCAGCATCAGAAGGACCAGTTGAGCACTTATGCGAAGAAGGCTCAAGTGAACACTTGGAAGAACACTTGGAAAAATCTCCAAGTGTTGATTTTTGATGAGCTCACCTTGACATGCGAGGTTACCTAGTCTCACGAGGTTCAGCACTTTGCTCTTTCAGGCAAGGTTCGCCTATTTGACGAACTTGCGCCTTATCTTTCTAGCAAAGATCTGCTTGCAAGTGAGCTAGGTTCGCCAATTGATTTAAGTTCGCCTGAGCAAAGAAGTCTGCCTAGACTACAAATCTCACCTGAATGATGATCTTCGCCAGTAAAGCGGAGTTTGCCTGAACTGCTGAGTTCGCCAGATTTGGGAACTTGGTGTAGTTCACCAGAATTGAGAACTCTGCATTCATTGTTGGCTCTTTTCAAACCTGAATAGTAATTTAGGCCATCATAGGAGATGAGGGCATGTGCATCGTGATGAGCGTGGGCTTGTTGTCGCCTTTGCTTGGCCCTCTTTGAGAGAGGAGCATTCATATCGATGGTGAAAGTGTGATCTGCGCCGACACGAATTGTGGTCTCCTCGAGAACAGGAACTTGCGTGGGTTTCTTGACAACCCATCGAGCAAGCCCTTGGCTTGCATTCCTGGCCTTTCGGCCGACCTCAAACAACATGGGAGGGATGGAACCCCCAGGACTTGCTCGGGTAGAGCTTTCAGGTGTAGTAGCCTTAGGTTGTTGGGGCTAAGCCGCACGCACAACCTTATGGCACTTGCATGATGTCTTGTCGCCAGAAGAAGCAGAAGATAAGTATTCTTTGTACTTTGCTTAATCGAACTCTATGACGAGGGACTCAACAGTCATCCCCATAGCAATCTCGTTAAATTGCGCCACCACTAATTAGTCAGACAGAACGGTTGCTTCCACTGTAGTCGCCATTCTTCTGTATGTCGTAAAAATGATCTTAAAATTTGTATTAATTGAATGTGTGTTACAAATCGAAAATCACTTTTACACAGAAGAAGAGAGAATTGATTCAATCTCTCTTTGTTAATGTGGGATCTTTGAGGCGATAGGATGCCTCCCTTGATGCTCGTATTGAGTTTGGTTACCCTTGATGATTTGAACGAAATTGCGAACTAACTTCAATGTGCGGTAGAAGCTTGGTTAGATGAGTTCGATCACCCGAGCTTAAAGATCAAAGCCGAATGTAAGAATGCAAGACTTCCATTATCTTGGAAATTAAGAAATCCGATTGCCCCAAGTTCCAAAAGTTTAAGAGCCAAAAAGTCCATTTTTCTGTAGCCATTCATGAATTTTTATAGAGGAGAAGGATCATAACTATCTTCTTAGAACATGGGTAGTGGGCATAACCACTCCCACAATTCAAACGGACGGTTTCTAATAGTTCAAACGAGTTAGGCGAGCTAGGTAAACAGGCGAGTTAGGCGAGCTAGGTGAAAATGCGAGGTTGATAGGCGAACTTCATTAAGCATTCAAGCGAGCTTAAATCATGTTGGCAAGCTTACCTCAGCTCAACATATTATTTATATTAATTATGATGGAAAAAATTAACTGAAAATGTTCGTGAAGATTCCCATCTCCATAATTTCTTTCATCATCAATAGGAGAGTAAACAATGATTTCTATTTCTATTTTATTTTTTATTTTTTGAGGAATCGAAAGAAATTAGTATTATGAAGGTTGACTTTGTTTGAGGTGCAGAGAAATGTCTCTGTCACCTCATTTCGGTGAAGGGATTATTAATATTTAATTTAATCTCAATTATATGTGTGTACTGTTGATTAACAAATCCCTATAAAAAGGTGAATATTAGCTTGATCCAGTGCTTTGCCAGCAAGGATCTCATAGAGCCTAGGTCGCTTGTATGATTTAGCCAGCATTTATATTGATTAGATGTAAGCTAAAACTAGCATACTATTCTGGAAAAATGAATTTTGCTACAAGAGTCAGCAACCTAATGGGCCACTCAAATTAATTGATGCCCTCGTGAGTCGTGAAGCATGCATATATTCATAAATAAACTTTAACAAAGGAAACAAATGTCAAAATAGCTAGATTGGTATATTTTATACAGGATTGATGACATGTTGGGATATTTTCTTTTAGTTTTGTCAGATTGATATATTTTGTAGACTCCGGCGTCATATAGTCCTTAAATTTGGCCGGAGTTACTGTTCCGACCAATACTGATGGGATTTTTTGCATAACACCCCTCATCAAAAATCCATCCTGCTCCTAACCCCCCTCCCTCCTCCTCCTCCTCTTCAACCTCCCCCTCTCCCTCCACCTCCTCATCCTCTTCATCCTCATCCTCATCCTCATTAAGCACCATCACAAGCATCATCTCCTCCCTTAGCAGCTTCAACATGTTTCCATTCATCTCAACAAGAAGAACAAGTCGTTAAAGTGTGTAGTTGCAACAACACTCATTCACATGATTTGTAAACTAAAATATACTAAATACTCATCAATAACACCACAAAAGCTAACATTCGCCCCAAGTAACCAAATTTGATCTTAAAAAAACATCAAATGCTTGTCCATTAAAGAAAAATTACTGCGTAATGACCAAAAATCAGACAAAGAGAAGGAGAATCAAGTAACAAACCACCGAATTGGACTCATCGTCATTATCCAAGCTATCCTTAGTAACTGCATCGCGATCCACATCACTGCTCCCCTCAATCTCCTCGTTTCGTCCATCGACAGTGTTGAGATCGTGCAGCGATCTCTCGATGAACGAATTCGACGAGGAGGAGGGGGAGGTTGAAGAGGATGAGGAGGAGGAGGGAGAGGGGGAGGTTGAAGAGGATGAGGAAGAGGGAGAGGGAGAGGGGGTTAGGAGCAGGATGAGTTTTTTATGAGGGGGTTTTATGCAAAAAATCTCATCAGCACTAGCCGGAACAGTAACTCTGGGCAAATTTAAGGGCTATATGGCGTCGGGGTCTACAAAATATACCAATCTGACAAAACTAAAAGAAAATATACCAACATGTCACCAAGCCTCTACAAAATATACCAATCTGATTATTTTGCCGGAAACAAAGTCTACATCACTCTTTGTGTAATCTCTTGTTTATCGTGGCGGGAGCCCACGGTGGTTTCTTGCTCCATATTACAGCTCTATGGCATTACTTATAATGAATTGTAAGTCATGTTCATTTATGTACGTAATGCTTATGATCCCTTCACGACATAACCGTTGTTATTTCCTCATGAATTATTCTTATTTTTAATGTTTTAAAAATAAATCGTAAACATTTGTTATGGGACAAAGTATAACCATTTGCACGATATAAATTATTTTAACATTTTTTTAATCTCATATCATATTTTCTGAAAATGTCGCAATCAAATTGACAAAAGAAAATGACATAATATTTTTAATACAAAATGTAAATTATAATTATAACGTTCAATTATTAAAATGTTAAAAATAGAACATCGATTAGTATTTGCTATCGTGCCTCCATTTTGTATCAACCAAACAACCTCTTAAATCAATATATGTGCATTCAGCAAGCCAACAGCCCTCCTGTGCTTGAGAACTAAAACCATAAAGATCCACAAAATACAATACATACATGTCCAATTATAATTTCATGAATAATGCTAATCAAAAATAAAATACATGCATGAAACACTTCAAAATTGTCCACATGGGAGGAAGCATATTCAGGTGCAGAGCTCAGTAAGGACCGAAGGGGCCTTGATATCACTTTATAAATGGGATTTCATTTGCCCAACTAGTAGGGGTGCCAAACCGTATACGAGGAAATATCCGTAACCGTATCCGTTGGGATACGAATATGGTTACTCAAATCTATTACTGATAGGATATGGTTGCGGATATGGTTTTGTAGTGAAATATCCGTATCCGTATCCGAAAATATCTGAATACATATTGGTAATACTCTTACGATAGTTTTGATTCTTAGATTATGGATTTGTAGTTAATTTTGATGATCAAGATGTCTAATCTTAGCTTTTCAATCATAATGAACATATTAACGAACTCTTTTTGTATCACATGACTATATTTTTCTGAATACTATCTAGTTTTCTCATATCCTTTTTGTATCCGCATGCATATCCGTTTATATATCTGCATCTATATCCGTAACCGTATCCGATTTTTGACGGATATGGATATGAATTTTTCTTACCGGTGTATATCCGTATCCGTATCCATATCCGAGATGGGTAAGCGGATATGGATATGATAAGTGCCATATCCGAGCCGTATCCGCTCCATTAACTGAAGGAAATCGTGCTATGTCTACATGCATAATACACAGCGGAAGACATGTATGTACAAAAATACTAAGCATGTAGAGAGCATGAAGTATTCATATGGATCGTCTAATTAAATCTAACATGATCCTTATTATTAAGTGAGCATAAAAGAGTTAGAAAGTCATACTTTCGTAGCGTGATTCGATGAAAGATCGAATAACCCCTAGCTCTTGCTCTTTGTAGTAGAAAATCTCCTTGTAGTGGATCTCCAAGTCTTCAAGTGAGCTTGATAAAATGGGAGTCTTCTTAAGACACAAGGCAAGATATCCACCCCGGGGTTCTTAAAATCCTACTACTTCCTCTTGCTCAAAGATTGCTAAAGTTTAGTAAGAGGAGAGCTCTCTTTTATTCTCTTATGGAAAAAAACACTTAGCCAATTTTCCATTAACCTTTCCATAAGAAAAAGAGCTCATATTTATAGAGTGAAATGTGTTCATGATATGAATGACTCATCCTATGAGTCATGCAATGAATCATCAAAAATTAATGATTAATCAAGTGAGTCATGCAATGAATCATCTTATGAATCATTACATTTCAAAACCATGTGCTAATAAACCATGTGCTCAAACCATACCACTAAGTGACTCATCTCATGACTCATTATACATGGTATGTGTATTTCATAAATGAGAATACCAAATTATTATCACTAATACAGTATTTCATAAATACGGTATATAGTATTATTCCAATCTTTAACTAATTAGTCACTATATGACCAAATAAATCAAGAGTTGACCAAAAGTCAACTGTTGACCAAAAAGTCAACTAGTTGACTAAAAGTTAACTTTATGGGAAAAATACTGGAATTCATTTCCTAAGCACATAGCATTCCGATTTTACCGATATACATAACCGTTTATGTGTATCCGGAAGAAATCATATATGCGTATCAATCATACGCATCACTCCATAAATTGTGTTTCATAGGATTCAAGTACGCGCTTGGTGTGACTCTAGGGCCCAACTTAAAAAACTCGGTAGTGGATCATATCCATAAGTACAACAGAGGTGCTAGCTACACATGAAGACCACCCGGGTATAAGTTGTGATAAAGGTCTGCAAGATGCTTATCCAATTTTATCAGGACCACTCAATGATAATACCGTACAGTCCGGTCTCTTCGTCAAACCATGTCAAACTATTGAGCCTAGGGTATGGCAAACTGTCAAATCCTAATAGCTTGATTAGTGTTTATTGATATTAAACTCATAACCTATAAGATCAAACTGACACTCGGTTTATCTTATTCACCTTGGCCAAGGATTTCTAGGCTATAGTTATATCAAACAATCTTATGACATCAACCCCTATATTGGGAGAAACGAATCCCTTCTTGGCATCTTAATATCTACTTATGTCTCGGGATGTACCCAACAAGAACCGTTATGCACAATTCAATAAGAACTGTGGTTAGGTAAAAGTCTAAATACATCTTTACTGACATATAAGATATTGCACTCATGCCTCAGGTCAAGAGACTACTATGTACTATATCACTTGAGAACTTCTATTTGACAGTTAAGTATATTACCAACTAGATGTTCTCGGCGAGTCGTTCAGTCAACTCATTCACTAATGAGTCACCTGTATACTGTATCTTGATGTCTCACATCAATGATCTAAGAGATTGATCATCTCCTTCAAAAGGAGAAATAAAGCATACACTAGTCTAAACCAAAGTGATGATGTCCTATCTCAACACCTCATCAACTAGGAACATTTTAGAATATACGTTACCGACTAATCAGATCTCTTCATTACGATCACTATCCGAAATGTCTGATAGTCTAGTATTTATTCTAAGGACATTATCTGTATATTTAGAACATCAGATAAATCTGACCAAAATAGCATACTATCATTTTGAACAAGGATGTTATATACATATAGGTCCTGTTACAATATACAATAATTGCCTGCAGGGCACCTATATCTAACAAACTCCCACTTGCACTAAGGCCAATTATAGTATCTAATACCCAATAGCTCAACAAGTTTCTCAAATTGTGAACGAGCAATTGCCTTTGTGAATGGATCTGCTATATTATCTTTTGTGTCTACTCTTTCAATCTTGATCTCCCTGCGATCAACTATCTCCCTGATCAAGTGATACTTTCTCAGAATGTGTCTGGACTTATGATGAGATCGGGGTTCCTTTGTCAGAGCCATTGCAGCATTATTATCACAGTATAAAGGTACTAGATCTTTAATGGTGGGAACAACTTCCAGCTCTAAAAGGAACTTCCTCATCCAGACAGCTTCTTTAGCTGCATCATTAGCTGCAATGTATTCAGCTTCCATAGTCGAGTCTGCTATTGTATCCTGCTTGGAACTTTTCCAGCTGACAGCTCCTCTATTGAGGGTGAAAACATATCCTGATACAGACTTACTATCATCGATATCGCTCTGAAAGCTTGAGTCGGAAAAAGCCTCCATTCGGAGGTCACTTTTACCGTATATCAAAAATAACTCTTTAGTCCTTTTAAGGTACTTAAGTATATTCTTGACCGCTTTCCAGTGCTCTTCTCCATGATCAGATTGGTATCTACTTACCAAACTGAGTGAATAAGCGATATCTGGTCTAGTACATAACATGGCATACATGATCGATCCTACTGCCGAGGCATAAGGAATTAGACTCATGCGTTTCCTCTCTTCATCAGTCCGGGGAGACATCTTTTTAGAGAGGGAGATTCCAGGAGATGCAGGTACAAAACCTTTCTTGGAATTTTCCATGCTAAACCGTTTTAGCACTTTGCCAATGTATCTAGATTGCGATAATCCTAACATCCTTTTAGATCTATCTCTATAGATCTGAATACCCAGTATACAGGATGCTTCACCTAAATCTTTCATGGAAAATCTTTTTGATAGCCAAATTTTAACCGCTTGTAATGACGGTATGTCATTACCGATTAAGAGTATATCGTCTACATATAAAATAAGAAACGATATAATACTCCCAATTATCCTTTTATACACACATGGTTCATCTGGATTTTTGATGAAACCAAACTCTTTGATAGCATCATCAAAACAGATGTTCCATCTC
The DNA here is from genome assembly GCF_001876935.1 of Asparagus officinalis. NCBI lineage: Eukaryota > Viridiplantae > Streptophyta > Magnoliopsida > Asparagales > Asparagaceae > Asparagus > Asparagus officinalis. The sequence goes on along the minus strand of NC_033794.1, from coordinate 17,173,777 downwards.
CGTGATGCTTGCTTCAGTCCATAAATAGATTTAAGCAATCTACATGCTTTTCCACTGCTCCCACTAACTACAAAACCCTCTGGTTGCGTCATATATATGCACTCTTCTAAATCACCATTTAGAAATGCAGTTTTAACGTCCATTTGCCAGATCTCATAGTCATAGTGAGCAGCTATAGCAAGTAGGATCCGAATAGACTTGAGCATAGCCACTGGAGAAAAAGTTTCATCGTAGTCCAAACCAGGTCTTTGACGAAAACCTTTAGCTACCAGTCTAGCTTTAAAAGTCTCTACTTTTCCATCTACACCCAACTTTTTCTTAAACAACCATTTGCAACCTATGGGTATCACCCCTTTAGGAGCATTGTCTAATATCCATACTTTGTTGGTGTACATAGAGTCTATTTCAGATTTTATTACATCATGTCAAGCAACAAAGTCCCTACTCTCAGAGGCTTGTTGATAACTTAAAGGTTCGTCATCATCTATGACGTGATCTAACATGCCACCTTCAACTAAAAAATTATATTGTATCTTAGGTGCATGAGATCGCCTTGGATATTTGTGGAGTGGTTGAGGTTCTTCTGGTATAACTGAATTTGCTGGTTCCACTAATTTATCAGTAATATTTTATTTTCGTGTATCTCCTGAAATTTCTTCCATTTCTACGATGCTCCCACGTAATTTACTTCTTCAGAAATTCCTTCCTTAGAGCAGGCTGGCATGCCCGAGAAACAATTATCTTTTTTCATTCGGTGTCGTGGTAGAATTGATAGCCAATGGGATTCCTTGGACCGTACTCCTACAATATCCGGCCATATATTCCGACTGCGTGCTCTAACCTTTTTGGATCTTTGCGTTCTTTCACATAGAGCATGAATCCCCAAATCTTAATATAATTAACGCAATGTGGTTTCTTCGCACTCCCACTATCGTCATATGGAGGCTTACAAGGGCACTGCTTTACGTGTGCGAAAGCGCCTATTCACGTAAGTGTTTGCTGTTTCTATGGCATACCCCCAGAATGAAAAATGTAACTCGCGTGTGTCCTACTCCCATCATGGACGTACGGCATAACTCCTACATGGGCTAACCGATTCCTGTCTTTCCTGACCACGCATTCAAACGCTGTGGTGTAGGTGTAGTAACCTCTGAGAGAGAGTCCCATCTTCTTTAAAATGACCTACAGAATTCGGGAGCTCAACGTATTCACTCCTCTGAGATCCAATCGAAGAATTTTAACTTTCTGCGCCGTTTGGTTTCTCTAACTTTCATTTTTCTGTACTCGATAAATTTCTCAAGTAGCTTCAGATTTGTGTTTCATGCACAACACATAGTGTCCATCCAAACTTGAAAAATCAGCAGTAAACAGTAATCAGAAGTAGGAGAGCACCATCTGCCATTGTAAGACATAGGACCAACATACCGCCATCACTATGTTTAATCAGTCCTAAAATTCTGTAACTCTTACTGCCAGTTCGCTGTAAGATGGAGTCTTGGTCAGTTGTTTACCTTTAAGGACAGCAGACTTTGCAATCTCATAAGATCAAGAGTCAAGATGGGATGCGTGAGAATAGGTCCGAGTGGCTTTATGAGACGGCTCGGCGCAGTTTTCGTTATTAGAGTGTGAGGGCAAGGTCTGGCAGATGCCAGTACCGGGGCAGGGAAAGCGTGCATTCATCGGGAAGCGTGAGGATTGCCTTTCGTTTGATTAGTGTTATAGCAGTGTTTCGAGCAATGTATTTTGATTAAGAATCATGAGATGCCATTGGCAAATGTTCCATAAACAATCCTTTTGATTAAATCATGATAATTCATTACACTTTGGTCTCCCAACTTAAATTACAATCATTCTTTATCTAATAAAGATAATGGATATTATTACACAGTCATAGTGGTAGCAAAATAGCAGCTATTTAAAAAATCAACGAACGTTTCCGATTTGGGCTCAAACGCTAAATCGAAAAGTCTCTACTGGCAAGTGATGCAACGATTGCACGCAATTACCGAGAAGCTTCAGCATCACGCTCATCGCGCCGCTCCAGCTCAAGTTTCTCTACAAATAATTCTTAAGTCCCCTGTACCGACAAATTACACGAATGTGGAGATCCCTGATCCGGTATCTAATACCCCAAGAATGTATCGATTTTATACCGGAGAATCCGAACATCTGAGTAAGGGCAAACACACACTGATAGCGCATGAAGCACAGCAACTTGCTTATTCTTGGTGAGTCGAGGCTACCGGATATTCCCCTGGGCAGCTCGTCCTTCTTCGAATGTCCTGACTAAAAAAAAAAAGCATATGACAATGGAAAGCATTCTGGCTGTCATCATTTTTGGGCTTTCCTTTATCCTTCCTTGGACAGCATTTTTTACCCCGCCTTAACACCTTCCTTGCGTTTCAGTAGTTTTCTTCTGTCTCTTTTTCTCTAGTCAACCAAATTGCGAAGAGAAGAAGATTGCCTAATAGCGCAACGAGACGCCCGACTGGGTGTTGTGTCCTTTTTCAAAGACTTTCTTCCTGCTTAAGACAAGATCTCAAGCAAGGGCAGGCGAAGCTCGCGCCCTCCAGATCACCATCATCAAAAACGTGTAATCATGAACTCGGACCGAGTTATGGTGGTATCTACAGGGATGCAGAATGAATCTGTAATCTAGTACCCTTGCATCTAGCGGCCTACGTTCCAACAAGTTTCACAGCCTCATTGAACATACGGCGATCATATCTTGCAGGAGCATGAGTGCCCCAACAGAAGATCGCACAGTCGCATTTTTCGTCTGGAACAAGATTCCTGACGGCCCGCTTATTCATTTGTCGCGGTTGCTCGCCATACAGGTTCTTCTGTATTACGAGAAGTATCGGATCTGATATCCATATTCTCATGTTGTCCTCCTGATGGAGCCACCAGTCCATCAGACGGGCCCCACAGTCGGTCGAGCCCACTGTGAGCAAAGTGAGACAATCTTTATGCCACTGTAGTCCGGCGGAGCGTTTTAGTTCCGCTATAGCTGGCCCGTTCTAGGAGGCACCCGAACCGAGGCTCGTCCGGGCGCGCACGCGCAGCGACATACTCCGCTACTTTCTGTTCCTAAGTCCTACGGGCAACCTCCTTTAGAACACGGTCTCTTCACCCAGCAGCCAGCCCCCAGGTCTTTATAGCAGTGCGTACCGCGACCCGGTTCAACCACCTTGCCCGTTCGGTCTCGTCAATGATGAGTTTTCAAACCAGGGACACGTACCATGGCGCTGCAGAGAGAGAGAAAGAGCGTATCTCTTAGGGCAGATGTTTCGACTACAAAATAAAAAAAACAAAAAAAAAGAATATATGAGAAAATATATAAATAAATATATTATCATACAAGATCATATAAAGAACTATTACATAATAAAGAGAATCCCTACAAACCTTATAAAATCAAGGCTGATCGGCAAACAATCATTGATTTTCAAGTGGGATCAAGATCCAATATAAAAATAAAAAAAAATATAGATGAATAAAAAAATATAGGAGATATGATAATTAATTAATATATAGAGTGACAATTATTTGTCTTATTACACACTCTTGTAAATAAACAAAATATTAGATAATAAGAATATTACCCCTAGATCTTTTTATGACCTTGACGTATGCCACCAAAAAATAATAAAAATAGACATAGTACGTTTGTACCCATCTTTTTTTTCTCTGTTTTTCTTGACTGGCGTTAGAATTCTTAACTTATGCAAACCTTTGACTGTACATAAGTAGAAAACAACTTAAGCTCATCCATATATAATTATAACAAAATAAAAGAATGAACATAAGTAATATAAAAATAAGATACATATAAGAATAAAAAGAAATAGACATATACAAAGAGATATACAACAAATAATAAAACACAAAGATAAAAAAAATAATAATAAAGCATTAATATATATAATAACTATAAGAATGGACAGGACATACAGAAACGATTCCCATCAATCTTAATTAGTAATAACGAAACTAGATAATAGAGATAATATAAAAGATGTAACAAAACTCCCACTTGCCACTAAGGCCAAATTATATATTATAACCAATAGCTCAACAAGTTTCTCAAATTATGGAACGAGCAATTCCTTTGGTGAATGGGATTGCTATATTATCTTTGTGTGTATACTCTTTCAATCTTGATCTCCGCGATCAACTATCTCCTTGTGTTTTTTTGATCAACGTGATACTTTCTCAGAGAAATGTTCCTGGACTTATGATGAGATCGTGGGTTCTCTTTGTCAGAGCCAGTTTGCAGCATTATTATCACAGTATAAAGTACCAGAGTCTTTAATGGTGGGAACAACTTCGTGTGTTGAAAGGAACTTTCTCATTCGCTGAGGTGTTTTTTTTGCTTCTTTAGCTGCATCCATTAGCTGCCAATGTATTCAGCTTCCATAGTCGAGTCTGCTATTGATATCCTGCTTGGAAACTTTTCCAGCTGACCAGTCCTCTATTAAGGTGAAAACTTTATCTCTATGTATACAGTTTTACATCTTCGATATGCTCTGTAATATCTTAAGTCTGTATAAACTCTATTCGAGGTCACGTTTTACCGTATATCAATCAAATATATCTCTTTAGTCTGTTTAAGGTAGCTTATAGTATATCTGGACTGTTGCTTTCAGTGCTCTTTCCATGATCCAGGTTTATTGGTGATCTACTGTACCGAAGACTCGAGTGAAATAAGCGATATCCGGTCTACGTACATACAGCATGGATAGATGATCGAGTCCCCTACTGCGCGAGGCATAAGGAATTAGAACCTTCATCGCGTTTGCTCTCTTCATCAGTCCCGGGGAGACATCTTTTTAGAGAGGGCGAAGATTCAAGGAGACTGGCAGGTAGCAAAACCTTTCTTGAATTTTCATGCTAAACCCGTTTTTAGCAGCTTTGGCGCAATGTATCAAGAATTGGGCGATAATCTAACATCCTTCATTAGATCTATCTCTTAGATCTGAATAACCAGTATCAACAGGATGCTTCACACTAAATCGTTTCATGGAATAATCTTTTGATAGCCAAATTTAACCGCTTGTAATGACGGTATGGTCATTAGCCGATTAGAGTATATCCGTCCTACATATATAATAAGAAAGGGGGACTCTATACATACTCCCCAAGTTATCCTTTTATACAGACACAGGTTCCATCTGGATTTTTGATGACCAGCCAAACTCTTTGATATGCATACATCAAAACGAGATGTTCTAATCTCTCGTGATGCTTGCTTCAGTCATAAATACAGGATTTAAGGCCAATCTACATGCTTTTCCACTGGGCCCCCACTAACTACAAAGACCCTCTGGTTGCGCATATATACTGGACTCTTCTAAATCACCATTTAGAAATGCAGTTTTTAACGTCCATTTTGCAGGATCTCATAGTCATAGTGAAGCAGCTATACAAGTAGGATCCGAATAGACTCTTGAGAATAGCCACTGGAAGAAAAAGTGTGCATCCGGTAGTCCAAAACCAGGTCGTTTTGACGAAAACCTATTAGTACCAAGCCCTCCTAGCTGTTAAAACTCTAACTTTTCCATTCAACCCCAATCTTTTTCTTAAACAACATTTGGCAACCTATGAGGTATACACCCCTGTTAGGATCCCACATTGTCGTAATATCCATCACCTTGATTGTTGGTGTACATAGAGGTCTAATTTCAGATTTTATTAGCATCATGTCAACGGCAAAGCAAAGTCCCTACCTCTCAGGAGGCTTGTTGATAACGTTAAAGGTTGCGTCATCATCCTATGACGTGAATCTACACATGCACGCTTCAACCCTAAAAACAATTATACTGTATCCGTTAGGTGCATGAGATCCGCCTTGGATATCTATGTGGAGTGGTTGAGGTTCCTTCTGGTATCCACGTTGAAGTTTGCGTGGTTCCACTTACTTTGCACCTCAGTAATAATTTTCGTGTATCTCCTGAAATTTCTTCCATTTCTACGATGCTCCCACGTAATTTACTTCTTCAGAAATTCCTTCCTTAGAGCAGGCTGGCATGCCCGAGAAACAATTATCTTTTTTCATTCGGTGTCGTGGTAGAATTGATAGCCAATGGGATTCCTTGGACCGTACTCCTACAATATCCGGCCATATATTCCGACTGCGTGCTCTAACCTTTTTGGATCTTTGCGTTCTTTCACATAGAGCATGAATCCCCAAATCTTAATATAATTAACGCAATGTGGTTTCTTCGCACTCCCACTATCGTCATATGGAGGCTTACAAGGGCACTGCTTTACGTGTGCGAAAGCGCCTATTCACGTAAGTGTTTGCTGTTTCTATGGCATACCCCCAGAATGAAAAATGTAACTCGCGTGTGTCCTACTCCCATCATGGACGTACGGCATAACTCCTACATGGGCTAACCGATTCCTGTCTTTCCTGACCACGCATTCAAACGCTGTGGTGTAGGTGTAGTAACCTCTGAGAGAGAGTCCCATCTTCTTTAAAATGACCTACAGAATTCGGGAGCTCAACGTATTCACTCCTCTGAGATCCAATCGAAGAATTTTAACTTTCTGCGCCGTTTGGTTTCTCTAACTTTCATTTTTCTGTACTCGATAAATTTCTCAAGTAGCTTCAGATTTGTGTTTCATGCACAACACATAGTGTCCATCCAAACTTGAAAAATCAGCAGTAAACAGTAATCAGAAGTAGGAGAGCACCATCTGCCATTGTAAGACATAGGACCAACATACCGCCATCACTATGTTTAATCAGTCCTAAAATTCTGTAACTCTTACTGCCAGTTCGCTGTAAGATGGAGTCTTGGTCAGTTGTTTACCTTTAAGGACAGGATGTTATATGCATATAGGTCCTGTTACAATATACAATAATTGCCTGCAGGGCACCTATATCTAACATTAACACCCCTACCAACTAGAATAGCCCAAGCATTTTGTTACCCATCATAATTCTAATTGCAGTAATAAAATATTTCATAGTTAATAAAGTTTGATTAGGATGCGGGCTCTGGTAGTAAGTGTCTCGTTGAAACGTATTGATGCGGTTTAATCTAAGTAAAAGAATCTAACCCCAACAGTAAATTTAAAAAAGTCAAGATAATAGTCAGTTAAACAATAATTTCATAAATTATGGAGAGTAAAATATTAGATGCACAAACTTTCTCGAACTCTTTTTATGTAATGGTTGTTTATGTTTTAATCAATCCTGCAAAAAAATTTAAATATATAACATTTAATCAGTAATTTTTAAAACTTGGTGAAATTCTAAGCTCCGCCATTAGGTATATTTTATCTTAGAAAATCATCCGTTAGCCAAGCTGTTTTTCCCATGTGTGGATAGGAACCCCCGCCAGCAAAGCTACAGCTCAAAGGAGAAAAGCTCCAATGAGCATTCAGCTGCATGGGATTATGTAGTAATTATCTGAGGTGGATTCAATTCGAATTCATACCCTCATTTACACTCATTACTAATTTGCACTCAAAGAAAAATCACAACCACGAACTAAATAATTTATGTTTATGATTATGTAGTGATCTCTCTAGTACTTTTTTGGTAGTGGGAGGATCCGAATCTCATCAAAATGGTTAAGTATAAAATTGCTCTTCTTTAAGCATTAAGACCTTGAATACGAGTGCTTGAAATGGTTCCTAGATGGATCATGTCACTGGCGGAGCTACGTAGTGTCCAATGTTGTCACACGACACCACTGAATTGCTCACTTTAAAGGCATACTTACTTACTTCCATGTATATTCACTATATAGAACACCACTAGAATTAGGGCATGACGCTATTAGAGAGGATAATTTCGGGATTGCCTATTTGGCTAACTTATAAGTTATATAGAGATACTGTTGGAAAAAAAATCGTGACTCCATCACTGGATCATGTATATTTTAAATATCCATGAAGTCATGAACCTAGCTTTGGACTTAACATGGTATCGAAGCTGCAGGTTTCAAAATGTTTCGGATTAAACTTTCATTATAAAAGTTCGATCACATATTGTTGTACAAATGTTTAAAATACTGCAAACTTACAAATGTGTAAATTACCATGTACAATAAATTGGAGAATGACAAGTATCATAATCAAATGATAAGCAGATTTTAGGCTCCGCTTGGATATCTGGTGTTTTACTTATTTTCATGGTGTTTTTACCAAAAACAAAACAACATGCGTTTGAAAATCATGGTGTCTTTGAGCTAAATCATTCTCAAACCAAAAACACAACACTTATTTCAAAACACCTTTTAGGTGTTCTAATTTTGGTGTTTTGGTTTTAAGTTTGAGAATGTGCTAATATAATATCTAACATAATATATTAAATGTAATTAATATAGAGTTATTAACAAAATGCTTATTATATTATATTATACTATATTATAGTTAATCTAATATATTAGTAATGTTTATTAAATAATAAAAAAATATAATAAATAAAATATCTTATATAATAATATAATAACATATTAAATACTAGTATTTAGTATGTTAATAATGTATTATATAATAATAATAATAATAATAATAATATATAAATAAACTAATAACAAATAATAAAAAGTTATTGATAATAATATACTTTGTAGTAGTATATTCGCTTCAATATTATTAACTTTTTTAATAAATAAATGGTAATAAATTAATAATTAGTCCCTCTAAGAAGCGGGCCGCGGAGGGATGCCTCCGCGTAGCTAGTTAGCAGGCTGAGGTCTCGTTCGTTAACGAAATTAACCAGACAAATCGTTCCACCAACTAAGAACAGTCATGCACCACTATCCATAAAATCAATAAAGAGCTCCCAGTCTATCAATCCTTACTATGTTTAGACCTGATAAGTTTCCCCGTGTTGAGTCAAATTAAGCCGCAGGCTCCACTCTTGGTGGTTCCCTTCCGTATAATAGTAACATATTTAATAATAAAATTATAATATACTAATAATAATATAATAATATATTGTATAGTAAACATAATATAATATATAAAATAATAATATACTATATAATAAATAATATAATTTATTATTAAGTAAAATAAATTTTAATAATAAAATACTTTATTGGTAACAAATGTTAATGTAAAAATAATATATTCATAATATAATAATATTTATTTATATCATAAATTATTAATATATTATTAAAGTACTATTAATAAACTCTAACATATTAAAAACTATAATATATTATATAATATTAAAATATTTAGAATATATTAATTTATTAATAACATACTAGTAATAACATAATATTAATATTATTAAGAATATTATATTATTTGAATATTAGTATGATATTATATTATATCAATAATAGTATAATATTATATTAATAATGTTGATGCTCAATATCAAACATCCAATTATCCAGAAGAGGATTGTTGCGGGGTGATGAAGAATGATGGAGGACCTGCTCCCTTCTTCGACTTTATGCCTGATTCTTGAACGATGACTTGATGTTCGCGCTGCACAGACAAAAGAACCCGTGAGAGGGCGGGGACCGGTTCCCCCGTGGTTCCTCTGACGGTCAAGTTAGTGAAACTTAAGTGGAAAAGGGGAAGGTCATGAACCGGTATGGTTCTTGAGGTAGCAATGTGCATGTCTAGAGGATCTACATCAGTTCCTTTGTGTTTTATGATGAGCTGTGTCAGTTCTTTTTTCATGGAAGGAGTATAGAGGAGACTCTTTTTCTTCTCCCCCCTCCCTTGTTAATTAGGGTTATACCTCTATATGAAGTGGCGAGGTGAGCTGATAACATGGTTCTCCCTTTCTTGACAGATGTCAACTTGCGATCAAAAGGGGAAGTCACTTCGGTATGTGAGAGGTCGTCTTCGTAATATCCGGGAAGTGATAGATCACTACTGCAAAGGGGACTATTGGCGACGGACAAATCCGTCGCCAAAAGTCCAAAATCCGTCGCTAAAAGTTTTAGCGACGGAAAAAAATAAATTCCGTCGCTAAAACTCCGTCACTATTGTAAGGGTAGGTAAATCTACCTTTAGCGACGGCAAATCCGTCGCTAATTGATAGCGACGGATATATAGCGACGGATTTTCCGTCGCTATAGAATAACTTTTTGGCGACGGATTTTCCGTCGCCAAAATAAATTTTTGGCGACGGATATATAGCGACGGAAAATCCGTCGCTATATAATTTTCCGTCGCCAATAATTATTGGCGACGGAAAATCCGTTGCTAAAAGTTGTTTAGTGCACATCTGGCGTGTCAGTTTTCCGTCGCTAAAAGAGCTTTTAGCGACGGAATATCCGTCGCTAAAAATAATCTGAAATTTTTTAAAATTTTTTTTGAAAATAAGAAATTCCTGTACAATATATTTCACAACAATAACCTGTACAATAAATTTACCCAACACAAGCACATATAACACATATTTCACGTATATATAACAATTATTTCACTAAAAACATAATAAATATCCCAACATTAGAAATGTTTATACAGCACACCCAACATTAGAAATGTTTATACAGCACACCCAACATTAGAAATGTTTATACAGCACACCCAACATTAGAAATGTTTATACAGCACACCCAACATTAGAAATGTTTATACAGCACACCCAACATTAGAAATGTTTATACAGCACACCCAACATTAGAAATGTTTATACAGCACACCCAACATTAGAAATGTTTATACAGCACACCCAACATTAGAAATGTTTATACAGCACACCCAACATTAGAAATGTTTATACAGCACACCCAACATTAGAAATGTTTATACAGCACACCCATTGTTTTTAATGTTAAAACAAATAAACTCAGTCCCGATCATCATCATCCTCATCACCACCTCCACCTTGTCGAGAAGTCCCAGCCTAAAAATATAAATAAAACGTTATAGAGCAATACGTACATCATCAAAAACTGAATTTTACAGTAAAGTAACAAATTGTAAAACAACAAGGCATAACATGCAAGTATAGCAATAAAAGAGTATCATGGCATATTCTTACATGTTATATGATTCAGAGAGAGTATCATGGCATATATTTATGAATTATACGCAAGCACGCACATGTTTTTAACAACGCACGCACCCGTACCTATCTCCACCGACACGCACACACGCACGCACGAGTACCCAGCTCAACCCAATCCCCACACTTCCCCCTCCCCCACCACGACCAAACCCAACATCAAGCACGCACATAACGATCACGACAATACAACACATGCAACACCACAACACAACAATAACAACACCACCACCACTACAATAACA
>NC_033794.1:17154383-17161131 GCF_001876935.1 Asparagus officinalis | reverse complement strand
TGTTAACTAAGTAAGAATTTTATATTTAATTCATTTAATATATATATATATATATATATATATATATATTACCTGATCCGCCAAAAACCGTCTCCTATATGCCTCCTGAGCATCAGAAGGCAGAGTCGATATGAACTGGGTGAATTCCAGCTCCCTCTGCTCCCGGCGCCTCCGTTCTTCCTCCGCCATCTGGAGTAGCTCCGACTCCCGACGCGACTGCCAATCTTCCATCGCTTTCATCCGCTGCTCCATAGTCGGGTCTTGAGAAGAACTGCATCCTGGTGGAGCTGCAGACTCGTAGGTGCTACTGGACTCGTACGGCCGATGCTCGGATCCTCTCCACCTGTATCTGTTCTTCCTACTCGGTCCAATGACGGTCTCGATGATGCTATCCTCCTCCTCTCTACTTAATCGGGTCGGAGTGTTAGAATCGACCTGAGTCTGTGATAATTGCTCCTGCACCTTAGCATGTAATTTCTCCTGCGATATACCAAAACAACCCGGTCAATTCTAACACATTTAAAATGCATTGTTATAAAAATTAAATATACAAATTAACTGCTACTTACAGCCAGATCCCGGTTCTGCGCTTTCTTCACTTCATCGGCGTAATTTGGACTCCAACCAGTCAGAATACGATCTGCAAAATGCCCGAGTTCTCCCCTTCCCTATTTTATTCACATATATCATTAACTCATAACACATAAATTATACTCAAATTGATAACCTAAGAGCTAATATATTATATACCTCAAGCGCCAATTGATGATAATGCTGGCTGAAGGACCTGGAGCCCCCGTGATGCTCGTAACTGCGGGGCGCATTGCGGTTCCTCCTTGCTATTTCAGCTTGTTCCTGCAAAAGAATGTTAAACAGATATAATATAGAATTTCAAACAATAAACGAAGATATATACTTCAATAATACCTGAGCTTCGGCCGTGTCCCAATAATCGCAAAGTGCAAAAAAATCAACTCCATCGGCGCGCTCGTCAAGATGCCAGTAACGCTCCCAATCTTCTGTTCTTTGAGTAAAATATTTTTTCTTCAGCTCTGACCGCCACCTCTTGAACGATAGATTGATTTGCGTGAAGCAGTAAGTCCAGGCACAAGCGTAATCGTCAAGAAAGAAAAATCGCTTCAGCATACAATGAAAAAAGAGATACAAATCAGTGTGTTAAACAAAATAATAAAATGACTAATAATTATGAGAATTAAAATAAATGACTCACACATATATATCGCCAACAAGCCACCAGCGCATCAATCCGCTGCGACTTCCACGTCAAATATATGTTGAAGAAATCATGTCTCCTGGCTAAAGCGGCGAGGAAATTGTTGAATGAGTTAGCAAATGGCCCGACAGGCACGCCGTTCTCCCATCGGATCACGGCCCTCCGATGAATATCTGGGATGAGGTTCTGTGTCTTGGTACCACTGCGGCCGCGCCTAGTAGGTCGCTCGGTACCTACGAAAAAATGAAATTCAGGCGAAATATAAATCAATCAATATCGATAATACAAATTAAAATATTAACAGATAAACTATAAAAATCTATACACACCTTTCAATTCGAGGCATCTACGCCTTGCTTGTTCATACCTCTGCTGTGCGATAAGTCGCAAATCATGATAAGCATCCCAATCCTCCTTCACCTTGGCCGGGTCGTGGGCTCGCTGATCCGGAATAGAATCCGGCGGTAGTGGCGCAGCTTCTACAGCTGTGCTATATGGCTCATATCGGCGCTCCTCCAATACATCTGCAGCCTGAGGAGGCGACGGCGGCATCTCTGCATGCTGGGCAGGATCAACGAGTGTCTCCGCATCAGGTGGAGCATCTCCTCGTCCTGTGTCCTGTGGCGGCCCGTCATGTGTAGCAGCGATGCGGCCTGCGTAGGAAATGTGAAAAAATAATGTTAGGCTCGTATTAATAGTTTATAGAAATGTACAGATATAATAAATAAATAAAAATACCTGACGTAGAGCCATGTGCGTCGCCTCCAGAATGTCTACCAATAAGTCTCTCAAGCGCTCTCTTACGTAATCCTTTTGTCATCTATACTTTGAAAACATAATGAGTACCCAACAAAACTATAATACATGACAAAAACTGATACATGATAACCAGTCAAACAGATAATATAAAGGCAATACTATAATACATGACACAAACTGATACATGATAACCAGTCAAACAGATAATATAAAGGCAATACTATAATACATGACACAAACTGATACATGATAACCAGTCAAACAGATAATATAAAGGCAATACTATAATACATGACACAAACTGATACATGATAACCAGTCAAACAGATAATATAAAGGCAATACTATAATACATGACAAAAACTGATACATGATAACCAGTCAAACAGATAATATAAAGGCAATACTATAATACATAACACAAACTGATACATGTTAACCAGTCAAACAGATACATGAATGTTCTTTTTAAATCATAACCAAGCATTATATTATTATGATGATGTTGAGGCTCTACTCTGCGACCGTGTGCGGTTAGCCTGCGACCGTGTGCGTGCAGACAAAAGGACTGTCCTTATAGTTTTATCGACTCTACCGTGGACTCGTTTTTTGATTTTACGCCTTGGCTCACATATAATCGCAGGTACATCAGGGCGCGCCAGTGCAATTTCATCCACCAGATTATTTTGTGTCAATGAAAACTCAGCAACTGTTTCGTCGGCCAAGATAACATCTTCATGATCTTCGTCAGACACGGCTTCATGAATGTAGGATCTAGGCGGATTCTTAAGGACAACCCATTCGTCATTTTTCATTATATCTTTGACATAAAAGCACTGTTTTGCGTGAGCAGCTAACATGTACTTTTCAGTCTGATATATTTCCTTGTTAAGATTAACGAGTGTGTAACCGTAGTCATCCTTCGCCTTTTTCAGCTCACTCCAACGAACCTTAAACATCACATGTCTGACTTCATTATTAATCCCATAGAAAATCTCCACAATGTCTTCTACCTGACCGTAGCAATAGATTTCACCTTGTATCGGATTTAGATCTTTTGAACTAGCGTATGACAGTTGCGAGAAGGAGCAGAACACACCGCTATTTTGCGTTTGTCGTCTCTCTTCGAAACCGATGGTGTTAAACCTAAAGCCGTTGATACAGTAGCCTCCATAACGCTTAACCACGTTAGAAGGACCTCTGGCATATAAACATATTTTCTCAGGCAGGTTAACCCCATTCGTAATACGTCGGTCAACCTTTAAGAAAAGAAACAAATAGTTTAAATATCTGTTGGCAGGCACATATTTGATATACGAATCAGAAATGTAAATAAATCTTACTTCACCCTTCAGCCATGCAGGGAATTGTCTAGAGTGTGTGTCCATAACTCTTTTGTTTTTTGTTCTGCATTTAAGAATAGTCTGGACATATCGGATGTGAAGCCTAGAATAAAATCATTTACAACAGTTAAATAGAGATAGTTATTGTGATGTGATATGATCTGATTCAAACAGTTAAATACTTACGTCGCGTATATGTTAAATGTAGTATCATTGCTCAAGATATATGTGTGGGCTTGATCTAGCTCCATTCTGGGGAATCTAGTGTCCTCCCCACGATCATTATAGAATGTTCCGTCAATTATTCGTTGGGGACGGTTGAGCCTTGTCTCCACACCCCGCAAGTAACGAGAGATGAAATTCAAACTCTCATTACTTATATAGTTCTCTGCTATCGATCCTTCAGGACGTGCACGATTATGCATCAAATGTTTCATGAAACCCAAATACCTACAAGCATATAGTTTCATGATTTGTGACAAAATAAAACTGATATACGTAATTTAACAAATATTAATTGAGCATTATAATAATAAATACCTCTCCACAGGGTACATCCAGCGATATTGAACTGGTCCTGCGATGCGGGCTTCATATGCTAAATGTATTGTGAGATGCACCATGACCGTAAAGAACGAGGGTGGAAATAGAATTTCCATTTTACACAGTGTATTGGCTACACGTCCCTCTAATTCTTCAAACTCCCTGACATCAATCACCTTGGAGCACAACTGCTTGAAGAAACCGCAATATTCTATTACCACCATCGCGAGTTCCTTCTCAGCATGTCGCAACGCAACCGGGAGAAGTTGATGCAATAGAATATGATGGTCATGTGTCTTGAGTCCCAAAATTTTCCTGTCCTCAATATGCACATTTGCTGAAATGTTTGAAGCATAACCATCCGGTGTCTTCACGGACTTTAGAAATAAACACATATTATGGATCTCATCCTTCGACAGTGTGACACGGGAGGCTGGGAGTACAAACTTTCCGTCACCCTTATCTATAGCTTGCAGTTCGGGACGGATGTTCAATTCTGCTAGGTCTCGACGTGCCCTTAAGTCATCTTTTGATTTTTTTCCCGTCCTGCAACAAAGTGTTCAAGAGATTCTCGCATATGTTCTTCTCGATGTGCATGACATCCAAGTTGTGACGTATTTTTAAACTTCTCCAATATGGCAATTGATAAAATATGCTGAATTTTGACCATCCATGCGGAAGTTCAGTACCCTTAGAGACACGCACATGCGATTGGACAGTGCGAGGTTTATTTCTCATCCTTGTTTGCTTACCCTTTCCCCTTCCCTTCCAATTTTGCTTCAATATTTTTCTCCTAACCCCAAATGGATTTTCTTTGTTGAATCTTTTCTTTCCAAATATTTTTTTAGGTAGAGGATGTAGAAGCTCAAATATTTCTTCCCCGGTCAGCCTTGGTGGTGCCGGTCTGTTTTCTGGATTGCCGTCGAACTTTCCTACTAACTTTCTGAACTTGTGCCCTGTAGGTAACCATCTTCTGTGTTGCCAATAACAGAACTTGCGGCTGTATTTCAGGAACTTTCCCTCATAATCTGACATGCAAACCGGACAAGCAATCTGACCCTTCGTCGACCATCCAGACAGGTTAGCGTATGCCGGGAAGTCATTAATTGTCCACATGACCATTGCCCGCATACAGAAAGACTCCTTACCATAAGCATCATAAGTGCTGACACCTTTTTCCCAGAGAAGCTTCAGGTCGTCAATTAATGGTTGGAGGAAAACATCGATGTCATTTCCAGGAGAATATCTTCCAGGGATCAAAAGTGACAGTATCATGTACGGTTGCTTCATGCACATCGACGGGGGCATGTTGTACGGTGTCAGCAACACTGGCCAGGTAGACCAAGCAGAGCTCATTACTCCAAACGGATTAAATCCGTCGCTAGCAAGCCCCAGCCTAATATTCCGAGACTCCTTACCAAAGTCAGGGTATATACGATCGATGTGCTTCCATGCCTCACCATCAGCAGGATGTCTCAATTTCCCGTCCTCTTTACGATCGGTCGAATGCCATCGCATATTCTCAGCCAGCTCGGCAGACATATAAAACCTCTGCAGCCTAGGAATAATTGGAAAATATCGGAGAACCTTCACAGGGATTCTGCTCTGTTTATTGGATGATATGCCTTCAGATGTGCCCGTATGTTTTTTCCAGCGTGATACATGACACGTCGGACATTCCTCTAGACCTTCATTACCCTTATTGTACAAGATGCAGTCATTAGGACAGGCGTCTATCTTTTTGTAATCAAGACCCAGGGTATCAACAATCTTGTGAGCTTCATAATAAGTTGTGGGGATGCTCTTCTCGCCGCCTGGAATGACTTTCCTGAGCAAGTCTAATAACATCTCGAAATGTGTAACAGCCATCCCACTGAGTGTTTGGATATGAAGAAGCCTCAGCATAAAAGAAAGCCTTGTGAACTCGGTGCAACCCTCGTATAACGGTGACTCGTTTTCTTCAACAAGTCTCATCAATCGGGCTACATCTTGAAACATATCAGTAGTGTTAACATCACTCGAAGACGGCACGGTAAGAATATCTTCCAACATATCAGTTGTGTCAATTGTCGGATTGTCGACATCAGTAAACTCTTCCTCTAATTGCATCACCGGGACGCCTTCACCGTGATGACTCCAAAATACATAAGAGCTATCAAATCCATTGATTGACAGATGGAAACTTACGTCACTCCTAGTGAGCATTTTATCATTCCTACAATTCTTACAAGGACAAAAAATCAACCCGCTGAGTGACCGTAGAGGGTTGGTGTCAGAGTAGGCTAAGAAAGCTTCTATCCCATCCTTGTATCGAGTGTCTAGATGCCTTCGATCACGTGGTATGCCCATGAACGATTTGTCAGGAATTGTCCGCATCTAGAATTTAAAAATTAATGGAAGTGAGCATATCCCTACATATATCATTTTCCAGATATAGGACAAGTGTGTGTGATCGGCTGTCAGAGGAAGGCTTCTATCCCATTAGGTATGTAAACGTAGCGTGTATATGTATTTACGTGTGTTCAAGTGTACTTTTATTTCGTCAAAATTTCGACAGCACCTACCCGCTGTACTTAATCGCTAATATCTCCTAATGAGATCTTGGCCTTTGATTTATCAATCAAAGGCCAAGATCTCCTCATGCACAAAAGTAGGCGGGAGATAAGGCCTAGATATTGGCCTTTGATTGATAAATCAAAGGCCAAGATCTTCTTATTAGTAGGTATTAGAAGAGGATTCATTAGGAGAGGATCCCAATTCGTTCTCCGAGTACAGTATAGTGGGAAGGATATACTCATGCATCCCTCCGCAATTTGTACACGGAGAACAACGAGTAAGCGCCGCCGAAACTCTGACGAAAAGAAAGTAC
>NC_033794.1:17134879-17153383 GCF_001876935.1 Asparagus officinalis | reverse complement strand
CGAGAACTTACGCGCTCTTTTGTGCGCCTTTAATCTTATTTCATGTGCGGAAACACTAGAGATAACAATGGAAGCCCCTGATGCTAGATGTTACTATATCATTTTGATATCCTCTTATCAGTTATATTATGACTTTAGGAACCATACTCTCATACCAAGGAATGAGTGTCTTTACAGTTCATAGAAATAGTGAGTTTGTTGTATGAAACTAAATGCATATAGGACTGTATACGCATATATTCTCTTTTCATTTTATTTTTGTGTATGTACTCTAATCAGAAGTTTGCCTGTAAAGATTTTAAAAACTACTCCCTCATTTTCTCTGATGAATGCGCTTATGCTTTTATGCTATTTTGTATTTCCTGATGGAAATAGATTTTGTTTCCTCCATTTTGCAGAGCTTGAAATCATTCCTTGGAGATGAAAAGCTCAAGGTCTGATGATTTCTTATCAATCTTCTCTTGAATTATTTGGTATAAGTTCTTTTTTTTCTAAATAATATAAATTTGATGCAGGAGTTTATTAATTTCACACTTCACTATATTGCTGATCTGGATATCCCCATAAAAAGGTTAGCAATCATACCTTTCGCTAGTTAAACCTGCATCCAGATGTCAGCTATAGTTTATTTTATTATTTGATTACTCAGGGGAACATTCATAGAGTTTCGTAGTGGAATGCTAAATGTTTCACCTATAGGACGGAACTGTAGTCAAGAGGAGCGAGATGAGTTTGAAAAGTATGACAAGGTATATTTTTCAAAATTAAGTTAACGACTATGTTTTGAGACAGAGATACATATTCAACTTCAAGTGACTGGATTTTTAAATTTTGAAATGTTTAAGGTTCATAACGTAAGGACAAAGATGGTCTCTGTGCTTCGTGAAAAGTTCGCACACTTGAACCTGACATTCTCCATTGGAGGGCAGATAAGTTTCGATGTATGTTTGTGTTAGTAATTGTGGGCGTAGAGTGTTATTATCAATCAATAACTTTTCTAATCTGGCTTAGTTCTTATGTAGGTGTTTCCACAAGGCTGGGACAAGACCTACTGTTTAAGATACCTTGATGACTTCAAGGAGATCCATTTCTTTGGGGACAAGACGTACAAGGTAAATGAGTATTATCATCTTATTTGTGGTTCATAATATTTTCTGAAGAAGGTTTAAAAACAATACAGTTTCGAACAACACTAAACTCTTAATATCTGCCGCATACAAGTGAACCTGAGATCCTCTCTCCTGTGCTGCATAATATGCTTAACAATAATAGAATTTCAAAAGCAATTTTATACACAATGTGGACAGATATAATTACCCAAAAACAGATATGAGACTTGCTCCGTACGTTACGTGACATATTACCTGAAATCTCTGTCTTCATTGACCCCGCGGAGCATTCTGATGCCAGCTCAGCTCATAGTTTAGTTGCTGCATATATGCATGCTTTGAAAGTTTAACATCACTGTGAACATTTCTCACTTACAAATCTTTATTAGGTTTGGAATTTCAGTCTCATGAACATCACATGCTTATCTGCTCATGGGTTATAATGACACATCCTTATTAGGGTGATCTACTCTTATAATGCATGGGACCTTTGTGTTGACTAGAAGTATCACAAAAGGGGAATTTTTTTTATTACACAACTAATTTGAGCATAACTCATTACTTTGTGCTATCACATGCGAACCCTCAATATTGATATTTGTGAGGCAGCTTTTGTATTTCTATATTTTCTGAGGTTTGTTTATGTCAAATATGGCGCCAATGTCTTAATGGACAGCTTTCCTATTTTCTTTATTAGCCTAATCAATGTTAGTGTTGAAAATTATGAGGTGGATTTTGAACTTTTGGTCAAATCATTTTAACTGCTTTGATTTCAGTGAGTTCCAAGATTATCCTTGCATATTTTGACAACCCTCCTTCCATCTACAGGGAGGGAATGATCACGAGATTTACGAATCTGAACAAACAGCAGGCCACACAGGTATGCTCAATTGTAGGATTTCCAAACATCTGAACCAGAATATTTTAGATGAGACTGAATAGATGGTTGAAAAAATCTTTTATATTATGCAAAGAAGATGGCACTAAGCTGTTGTTGCACTTTGAAAAAAAAAAGTTGCTAATCTGGTATAAATCTAGCATAATGATTGACCCGGTTTAAGCTCATGTAGCAATGTAGAGAATGAGCACGAAAGCAAAGTCTTATGTACGATATCGGGATTTGTAAACCATTTCTTTGTAGTTGTCTACTGTAGAACAATTATGTGGGTCAGTTCTCTACATAACGTTATGCAGCCTACATGCACTTCACTTGACCTAGTTTGAGGTTTATATCATAACTCATGTAGGTAAAAGATGAGTTTACAGCTATCCATGCTCATTGATTGATGATTTTTTTAGCAATAGTAGTTTATGTTTTATTCTTAATTGTCCTCTGATCTTAATTACATAGTTACTCTTCCTTGCAGTAACCAGCCCGGAGGACACTGCAGAACAATGCAAATCTCTCTTCTTGTCGAAATAAAGTGGAGGTGCTTTGAATTGTATCAATAGGACATTGATAGTCAACTAGAGTTTGCTGGCGGCAGAAGAAGGGAGGAAAATGTTGTTCATTTCAGTATCTTAAGGGATCTAATCTGTTGTGGTTCTCTTCACAAGTGTTTATTTCTCTTCAATTATACATTTGTCAAGCAGGTGTTTATGTTATTTATTATTATAGAAGTTTTATGACTGGGATAAACTGTAACATTGGGGAATATCAAGTTCGAAAAGTTCATCCACACTATAAGTTCAGTATCTCATATATTATTTCAGTACAGGTGGTTAAAAATTGTTGCATAATAAAGGATAATATTTCTGTTGTATTTGAGCTCAGTCAGTAACAGTACAAATTCCATGCGTTTTCATTTATAACTATTTTTTGTACAAGTGAGATAATGCTTCAGAACAAGACACTGCTTACCTATTAAAAGGAGTTTGTTGCAAGTTCTAACAGCTCAAAATGTTTACGAGAACTTTATTGAACTCATTCACAAACTCAATAGCTATACCTAAGATCCAAATCCTACCCAATTTTCAACCAAACCTAAAGTTCAAAAACCACCGTTTTCTCACGAGGAACAAGAGCTTGTAACCTCAAGTCGGATGCAAGCCGGTGAAACTCCACTCCTCATCGCCACCCAAAGTCCTCAAACTGAGCACAAAACAAGATGCGGCTGCAGTCAGAATAAGAAGCGAAGAAAATCCTGCCTGCAGCTTGGTCAACAATATCTTATCACTCCATCGACCAGTCTTTGCCTTCTCATCGCCAAAACCCTCTCTCAGAGTATCAAGAAGCTTGATCGAGCTTCTGAACTCAATGATCGACTCTTTCAGCAGATCAGTCACCATCAGAGCCTCCTTACTCTCCACTGACGCAAAGATCTTGCCGGATCCGCCTCCTCCTTGTATGATCTCCGACGAAATTCCCGACTGAGGCGCGATCGAGCTACTCTGCAAAGAAATGAAAGCAAATTGTGAAGAAAACAGCAGAGAATCCAGCGATCTCGAGAGAATCTAGGTTTTCGAGCTCACCAGCACTCGATCTACAACGAGACTTTCCAGATCTGTGGAGAGAAGAGTCTCATCCGATTCAGACGCGAGCAGATCTTCAGACACCGCGGCGAACTCCAGGTCCAAGCTCTTAGGCACGATCTGCTTAATAAAAACCAGGAAAATGACGAAAAAAAACCAAGGAATTGAAGAACTAGAGTTTTCGTGCTCACTTTCTGCTGCTTTTCTTTCGTCGAGCTCGAATTTGAGGCGTCTTTGTCCGAGGATTCTGAGAGAGTGAAGCTGAAGCTCTTTGATAAGATCTGATGAGAGAGAAACAGAGAGAAAGTGAGATAAAATTAGAGGAGATGGGAGCTGGGGTTTCGGAATGGACCTTTGGATCGCTGGATCCGATCTCCGATCGCTTGGATTGGGGCGTTTCCTTGGATCTGCTGCGGTTTGAAGGAGGCTTCGGCGTTTGAAAAGCGAGGGGTTTCATTTTTTTTGGCGGGAAACAAAAGCGAGCGGAGATGAGAAAGCTAGATCGTGGCGTGGGGCTATTTATAGCCAAATTTGATAAGGCCATGGGCCCATAAGTGATGACTGATAAGCCCTGTAAGATAAAGAACCCTTTTTAAGGAAAGATGCAGTAAATATTTGATGCTTCTATAAAATAAAACGAGCTGGAAAAGGTTTTATATTTTCTCGTAAATATTTTTCAAATTGTTTTCTTCCAGGAAAAAGAACAGAAAAGAAAATTATTGCAGGCCTTACCTAATTGACTGTTACCTCTTTACCCAGGCATTTTATTCTTAAAAACATTTCCTTGAGAAAGAAACATTTCTTGCATGAGCCTCAAATTTTTGACTCAATCCAGATAAAAAGGAAAATACTAACAATTTATTTCAATTAAGAACCGCAATTAAACCACTGAACATATGCAAAGCCTTGAGCAAAACTTCATTTTTAACATTAAGGATGTATGACGATTTAAAAATGCAACTGGCTACAAGCTTTGATAGTTTGACTTGACAAAATTTGGAAGAAAAATGAGCAAAATCAACTAAATAAACAAAATGTACAAACACCATGTCCTATTTTTTTCCTATACAATTTCCAACGCCGAATTAAATTCATCAGCTGTACAGTTACTAAAATTTTTTGTTGTGTCCTAAATCCAGTATATGGCTATATAGCCAACGTTCCTTCAACGACATCGTTCTCATCATCTGATAGTGATGGTTTTGGCTTTGACATAATCCGAGAATATCCATACCCCAAGGAGCTTCCGCTAGTCTGACATAGCTGCAACAGAGAGAAGCATCAGAATTTTGTATGTTGAGCTAATATCATACTGAAGCAGGAGGACATGTTATTTGCCAATGAGCAAAAGAACACAATAATACAGAATAAACTATCTGAAAAATATTGAAGGCGGAAAACATCGATGCATCAAGATTCCACAGTATCGCCGTAAGCCAAAGGACTAAAATGCTGGAACTATTAAAACAGTTTTTCAAGCATAAAATATCTCATTAACACAACAAATTGGTTCCATATTGGTTTGTATATCTAGTCTCATTACTCTGTTGTCTTAGGTTCATGACATCATCCTCTATTATACAATGAACATCCTCAGTTTATATGAAGGCACCAAGAAGATTCAGGCTCCCTCTTCCCCTCTCCAAATGCATATGAAACCATTGACTTAGATGGTCTCTGTGCTCACTCCTTACCTCCGGTTCTATAAGAATCTATTCAAATGATCTACGTTCAGAAAAGAAGATCGTGATGAACAATGAGGTGTCTAAATTACTATGGTGTAAGGCAGTAGCAATTCCTGGGTCCTGTTACATTTCTGAAATTTGGTCTACCTAAGAGAATTCCTAATTGATATGGCCAGCTAACCTACCACTCTCTGCAAATAAATCACTTTAAATATAGAAATAGACATGAATTAGATTACTATGTACCTCCGTAAGCTCCGAGAGGTGACGGGATCTGAATTCATTGATTGTTGCCGCAATCTCTGACATCGGCAACTTAGCCTGCAAGAGAATAGCAACAAACAAATGCCAAGTAGTAATTAAGTCATTATAGAGAAGGAAAATGGCTCAATGGCACTTAAATACCCCATTGTTTCACCACCTTTACATTTAAATACCCTAAGTTGTAAAAAGCGGCAATTTAATACCGTAAGTTGTAAAAAAAAATTGACCTTCTGTTAGTTGGCACAGGAATTTCCTATATCCTGACAATTATATCCTGCCAACTAACAGAAGGTATTAAAGTGCTGTTTTCTTATAACTTAGGGTATTAAAGTGCTACTTTCTCATAAGTTGCGGTATTAAAGTGCTATTTTTTACCACATAGAATATTTAGGTGTAAAGGTGGTGAAACAATAGGGTAATTAACTGCCAGTTTTTTACAACTTAGGATATTAAGGTGCTACTTTTTTACAACTTAAGATATTAAAGTGCTACTTTTTACAACTTAGGATATTTAAGTGTAAAAGTGGAGAAACAATAGGGTATTTAAGTGCCATTTAGCCTAGGAAAATCTTGACTTTCACATAATTTCAACATCAGCAGTCCTGAGTTATTATTAATATTTTTTTACCTGCGCAAGAACAGCAGCTGCTAACTGAAGACTTGGTTCTAGAGTCTCTGGAACAACCTTTAAAAGAGTTTGAAAGATTAAATATTTTTTAGGTTATATATGAAGAAAACTGGCAATAATAGACTTCTTGAACTAACTAGTGGTTACTTACCGCAGTAGCACCTGCCTTCTCCAGATTAATTCCATGATCTACATCATGGGCGCGGACAAATGTCTTAACATTGGGAAAGTACTTGCTCAGTGCCCAAACTGTTCTATAGTTCGCTCCGGGAGTATCTAAAGTAATTGCAGCAGCACAGGCTCTCTCTGCACCAATTTTATGGAGGACCTACAGACATTATATCAGAAAAGAATACTTCAAAAACAATTATCATAGTGATGCTTTTCATTGAAATACTTAGTTTACCTCTCGGCTCCCGGCATCCCCAAAATACACAGGGAGGTCAAGTGCACGCCCAACCGCTACACGATCACTGTTAAAAAAAAGTAATATATCACTTATCATGTGATCCAAATGATCAAAGAATACATGGCAAATAGCCCTCTCTTTTCCTTCTCTTATATCATATTCAGGCAGAAAGGTCCATAAGGTAAGCACCTAGGGAAGAAGGCTCCCTTCATGGGTGAAATAACCCTCATAGGGAATCAAATCCAAACTCTGATAAAGAGGGGAGTGCCATGCCTTGTAACCTTCATATTTGCATCTTAGACAGCATATACAGAAAAGTCACAGCATATACTGAAATGTTTTCATCTCTTATCTTGGTGGATTAATCACCGTGCCAATACTTCTACAAATTCAACTGCTTTGTAGATTATAACAATTTTAACATGCCCTTTGAGCAGATTTTTCTTCCTCAACCTTACAGGGTTCATTCATAGTACAGTAGAATTTTACTTTCTCCAGGTCAATAAAAAGATCATGGACATCACTTCTGAGCTCATTAATTTAAAAAAAAATTGACAGAAAAAGAACACACTGGAATTTAGCCTAAAGGTAAAGCTGCTTTTAGAAAATTCAGAGGAGCAGCATATCTACCTAAAGACAGTTTTTTAAAGAAGGCTTGTACTTGTAAATGTGAATGTGTACATTCTTGCGTTCATGTGTGACTGAGTGTACGCATGCACATCTTAATCTTATTTAGATCTTTTCACTAGTATAACTAGTGTGTGATAAAACAGTTCAACTTTATCCTAATAAACATCAAGACAGAGTACTCTTACCTTCTGACATCAAGAGCGACAAATGGAATTAACCGTTCAGAAAGCAGTTGTGCTATGATCTGTCATAACCACATTAATATAAGGAAAAAATCCACAAATCTCATAGCCTTGCAAACTTATGAACAAAAACATTAACACAATTAAACCACCTGTCCAACTCGTCCAAATCCACAAATAATGATATGATCTTGCAAGTCATCAGTCTGCACAAAGACAGAAAAAAAACCAGTGTGAGCTGAAAAAGAACACTGTAAAGTGTAAACAATAAATATAATGAGTCAACAAGGTATTAGACCATGTGAAATATTGGGTAGAAATGTCATTGAACACTACATGATGAAATTAATGTAATATTCAAATAACTCCTATGATAGTGTCTCATATACCATTCTATAAAGATTTTCTTTATTCAAATTTATATAAACGCGAAAATTCTTGATGCTAGCTTTTTAATTTGCACAAGTGATCTCCGTAGTCAAGTACAGAATCTTAACATGCACAACAAGGACACGTATTCAGTTGGCTATTTACCTCGCTTTCTACTGGCAACAAACTTCGAACATCATGCTGCTCAAATCTAGAGGCAAGCAACTGACCTCCAGCCGCTAGCCATGGTGTAAGAGCCATAGAAATACCAACCACCAAAAATAATAAAGATGAAAGTTGAGGAGACATTATACCCTGCAATAATCGGATGTACAGAAGAAAGAAACACTTAGGCCTCCTGCGTACAGCTTAACAAAAGTGGTAACTACACGTCTTCTCTTATTTCTCATTTTTTTCCTTTCAGAAAAATGCAGAAAAGAGTTTTTGCACAAATAGCTTAGTCTGGGAAAGTAAACCTGGTTCACAGCTTCTCCGAAAGCTACAAAAGCAAATTCTCCACCAGGTGCAAGAAGGAGACCAACTCGAATAGCAGCTATACTGGAAACACCAAAAATTCTACCAACTAAAGCAACCAGTATAGCCTTTCCACCAATCAAGAGACTCAATGATGCCATAATAACAGGAAAGTTGGAAAGAAGAAGCTTCGGATCAATAGACATTCCAACCTGTAATGAAAAAGATCAAAGCCATTATTTTAATGCCAAGCATTTCAGGCATATAAAAAATGAATGCAGTGCACATGTTGTGGGAAAAAAGGTACAAAGAATTTACAGGAATTGTAAGAAGTCATCCAAAAAAATCAAGTGCAAATAAATTATTTCTCTGTCGATAAACCAATCCAAAACAAATTTCAGCAGAATGTAGACAGATATAGCAACACTTTTCCAATCAATTTTGATTGTATGCATGGATCACCCTTAATTATGTTTTCTATCAGGGCTATGCACTCATCAATTAAGCCATTTCCAAAAAAAGGATAAAGCAATAAAACACAACACAAATTCTTCAAGTTGAAAGCGATTTGATGGATCAGCATCGGAATACAACACAAATTCTTCCACACTATCAAAAATGATTCTGCAGTACTTCATTAGATGCAAGCAAACATACATTAGATGCATAAAGATAATATGCAGATGTGCGTTATTTCCAATTCATTCTGATACCCACAAAATCAGAGCTTTATGTCTCTTATTTAAAAACAGTAGCTGTCAGGAGCATAATCTAATAAAAAAAGGGAAAGGTTGGCACAGGTCACATTCATCACATGTAAAATTCAGAGAAAAATAGAGCTTTTGGGCTTCCTATTGAACTAAAACTAGGGAACAGGAGAACAATACAATCTAACAAACTAAGGAAAATATTGAAGAGATCCAGTCAATGAAAAAAGTATCTCATAACAGTAGATCAAAACACTAATCCAAGTGATCAAAATAAAGGAACTCATGCTTCACAACTATGATTCTTAAATAGAACAATTAACAAATATTCTTTTTTCTCGATCTGATAGATTATATATAACAGAATTCTGGATTCTCTGCGATTGGTTCTCATTTGGGTCCTAATAAAGATTAAGATCTTCCGTTCAGATGAGCAGATTTGGTGGCCATAAAAAAGTAACACATCTGATTCTGTTATCTCAATCACGTAGAGTATTTTATTTATTAGCCTTTTCAGCTTCAATTATTTCAATAAAACACTGGACATTTGTATACAATGATTTACTGCCTATAGCACAAATATAAAGAAGTCATGAAATGGAGAATACCTTTAAGGTCTAATGCATAAAACTTACCGTCATGAAAAAAAGACCTAGCAAAAGGCCACGATAGGGGGCAATATCTGACTCAACCTGTAAGGAAAATTCTGTTTCTGCTAGAAGAAGACCAGCCAAAAAAGCTCCCAATGCCATAGAAAGCCCAGCCTGTATGGTGATGTCATTAGCATTTATAAGAAAAGGAGGAACAACAAAGTCAAGTGGGTGTTCATACCCGTGCGGTAAGAAGACTAGTTCCCAGAATGACAAGGAGGGTGTTGGCAGAAAATATTTCTGCATTCTGGTTTTCAGCGATTTGCCTATAGATTGGCCGAAGTAACTGTCAGATTTGTCAAAGAAATAGTTAGGATAAGCATGGCCTACAACTCGAGAAGTACAAACAGGGAATCGTGACTTTTCTAGAGACTACATAAGATAACATATATATTACCAGTCTTTATCATATATATTGAAGCACAAGTCCCAACACTATTCAGATGTGAATAATATGAAGATCTTTTACCAGGCTTAATGACATGTAATATATGTTAAATCCATTAAATTCATTGACAGTCCTTCCTAGCTGAACATCACACTACAATGGAGGAGGAAGTGCTGCATACTTCTTGTAACCATGACGGGTTCTCAGCATTCAATCATAATTAAATGATAATAACTAGAACATGCACCCACTGTCTCAGACTTGGAGAATCCCGATTACACTAAAAAAGATATTAACATAACATCTATCTGAGAGCATGAAGAAAGGTGCTTCAGACAACATGTGAAGTAAGGATTGCAACAGCCAATGCACACAGCCTCCCAATTTATTTAAAGTATAAAAGAGGTAGAAAAAAAATGCAAATAGAAGTTTTTGTCTCAAATCTTTAATTGTGATATTTAATAGCATAGAATAGGTCTTACCAATCTTCCTCCAGCAATTATGGCAGTGATAGCTACAATAGCTTTTACAGCAGCCAATCCCAGAGCTTCTGCTATTGCTTGAAATCCCAGCTGCGGGGAAACAAAGATCAAACATGACACAAAGTATCAATTTTAGAAGGGAAGTGCTCAACCAGAATTACAACTGCATGCATGCATTGGAGGAACTGTTAGATCATATCAATTGATGACCTTATAAACTGAACATGGATGAAACCAGGATTCCATCAAATTATTAATCACAGAACTAAGATGCTAGACGCTCGTGACATGCATATACCATTCGGTAATAAAGTAAAGCTGCATGATCAAACCAAAATATGCGAATAAAATTTGTGTGGTTCAGTAATAAAGTGAAGCTGCTCAACCAAGCCAAAACAGCCAGTAACATGGTGTGGTGACCCCAAGCATGCGGATCAAAAAATAATAAACAAGCAATTCTTCATGTCCCTTCTACCATACTAACACTCCAAAGTTGTCACGAAGGTTGAGAGTTATAATTTTATTCTCTAACGTGCTTTCGCAGGTTGAAGGTTCTTTTCATGGGTGAAACCCAGGCTATGCTTACAGTGGTACCTCTTTTCTGAAAACAATCCACAGTAAATGCATAACCAGTGACTCAATTATTAATGATAATTACATTATTATCATAGGTGAACTTGATTAAAAAAACATTATTTACACACCAAATAGAAGTTAAAGTAACCTCAAACTCTTAAACTAAAATGAGCATGAAATCTTGCTATGTATTGCAAGGAAAACACATGAAGAGACAGTTGAAGTGAAGAGTGAAATTCCGGATATAAAAGAGAGATGTCAGAAGGTTACCCCTCCTTTGGAAGAGTTTGGTGAAATAAGAGGAATCAGTATCAGCAAAACCACCACAGCCAAGTCCTAGAAGCAAAAGAAAACATAAGGTGAGAAAGAATGCCATTGAAACAAAAAAACTGATATCTGCAAACAATAAATACAAAACAAAAAAACTGATATCTGCAAACAATAAATACAAGGCACCCAC
Source organism: Asparagus officinalis (assembly GCF_001876935.1). Lineage (NCBI taxonomy): Eukaryota > Viridiplantae > Streptophyta > Magnoliopsida > Asparagales > Asparagaceae > Asparagus > Asparagus officinalis. The sequence continues at coordinate 17,141,898 of NC_033794.1, read as the reverse complement.
TCAGGTGCAGAAATATTTGTAACTTAAATAAACTACTTTAGGAAGATCATAGACGCAAATGAAAAAGGAAAATACTTTGATTACTTTCTCTGACAACAAATACAAAATTCTGTAGGAAAATCACCACATAGGAGAAGTGAAATAGTAACCTTCCAATACTACACATGACCTAATCATCAGCAATACTATATACTATTCACTTACAATCCAGTTACAAGGCTATACCTAAACAGCTACAGGATTAACTGCAACAGAATGGAGCTGAAAAGAAGATTTATACTTGTATAGACAGAAAGGAAATATACCTGAAAGAGCAAAACTGAAAAGGTAGCACGACCATGGCGTGATGTGCTCTCCCCTCTCTCTTGGAGCACCTAAAGCATAAAATAGATGATTACACAGAGATCAATAATATTATGAAAGAGAAATAGGATCATAAAGACGTCTAATTTGTTGGAAGTTTAGAAGCATGAACAGTAAGCGTGACATGTATCATTATATTACAGAGCAGAAGTGTCGGAACCTTCATAAATTGGATCAGCCATGAGCCAAAACTTTAGCTTGAAAATAAAAATGGCAAAATTGGCCAATTACCAGATATGCACCACATGTTAATTACCTAACATGATTTCTAACGTGCGTGTGTGTACACACAATTAGTTGTGCTTCATGAATTTTCAATTTTTTTCTCCAGACCCAAGTGGCTATATTGGAGCCTAAAGGCATTGCTTCAGATGAACAAAAATTTTGAGCAAAGCATGCCAGAACCAGAAAAAGAAATAAACATGAAACAAGAATGTTAATTACCATATGATTGAAGTAAAAGAAATAAACGTGAAACAAGAATTTTAATTACCATATGATTGAAGTAAAAGAAATAAACGTGAAACAAGAATTTTAATTACCATATGATTGAAGTAAAAGAAATAAACGTGAAACAAGAATTTTAATTACCATATGATTGAAGTAAAAGAAATAAACGTGAAACAAGAATTTTAATTACCATATGATTGAAGTAAAAGAAATAAACGTGAAACAAGAATTTTAATTACCATATGATTGAAGTAAAATGTAATATACAGAAAAAAGATTACCTGCAAGACAACAGCTGTAGAGGATAGGGCCAGACCATTACCAATGACAATTGCTGCAGGACCTGGTAGACCAGCAATAAGATGACAGACAAAGCCAACAGATACTGCAGTCACCAGAACCTGCAAGTTGTCAATCGAAACAAATAATGCACGAAGAAATTACTTGTGACATAACAGCTACACTAAAGACATGAGCCTAGGATGTTACCTGAGCACCATATGATTGAAGTAAAAGAAATAAATGTGAAACAAGAATTTTAATTACCATATGATTGAAGTAAAAGAAATAAACGTGAAACAAGAATTTTAATTACCATATGATTGAAGTAAAATGTAATATACAGAAAAAAGATTACCTGCAAGACAACAGCTGTAGAGGATAGGGCCAGACCATTACCAATGACAATTGCTGCAGGACCTGGTAGACCAGCAATAAGATGACAGACAAAGCCAACAGATACTGCAGTCACCAGAACCTGCAAGTTGTCAATCGAAACAAATAATGCACGAAGAAATTACTTGTGACATAACAGCTACACTAAAGACATGAGCCTAGGATGTTACCTGAGCAGATCCTAACCCGAAAACATACTTCTTCATTGAACTTAGCCTTTCCACAGAAAGCTGCAAAGTGTGAGTCACATTTTTCACAGCTAGTTCAACAAATAGATGGCCAAGGAAGACACATCTAAAGCCAGTGTTCTATTGAAGAAGAGGCATAAATACTTTAAGGATACTACCTCGAGACCAATATTGAACAGTAAAAACACAACTCCAAATTCAGCTATAGCCTTTGTCCCATGAACATGGCGTATGATAGACAGCCCATAAGGACCAATAAGAATCCCAGCAGCAAGATAACCAAGTACAGGACTCCCTAGAGAATATCAAAAATTACAAGTGGCATCATTAATAGAATGAAATTATCTTGTTCTGTATATAAGCACCCCAATGTAAAGCTTTTTAACTTTGTGATATTCAGGAAGGAATAAAGCAATCAAAAGTAAGCACAACAGTTTCCCAAACCTTAATGAAGAAAATATTTTAGAAGTTCAAGAAATAACGAATAATGAAGAACCCCAAAAGAAAGGTTGGACACAAATTCACCATATACTATGCCTTTGATTGCTACCCAACAATGAAGGTTGCTGGAACCCTTGCATTTATAGCTCCTATTAAGTAGCATAACTTAGTGGGCTTCACTTAAGAATAGTTGGCTCATAACTGACCTTCCTCCAAGTCAAAAAGGCCAAGCTACTGGGGTTTGAAAGACATGATCAATGTTACATTAAACGCTGGGCGCTTCTAGGCGTCGGACTTGGCGCCTAGCGCTTAGTCGCCTAGGCGGGCGCCTAAGCGGTTTCCAGGCGTTTTTTTTTTCTTTCTTCATTTAAGTGATGGTCGATGAGGTTTTGTTGAAGGTCGGAGGAGGTAGTTGAGGTGTTCATATTTGGAGGTTAATAGAGTTTGGAGGACGTATAGGCTACGACACATAAAATTACAATCAAGGCCTACAGGGTGCAATCCACGTAAGCAGACAATGCCCTCCTAAACGCTCGTAAAATCTAGGTGGGCAGCCTAAATACCGCCTAGGCACTAGGCGCTAGTTAGGTGGCCTAGGTACCGCCTAGGCCTAGGCGTACGCCTAAGAGGACTAGGCGGAGGTTTTTTAAAACAGTGGACATGATCAGTGAAGAAACCGCCTCATAACTAGGTAACATGGCTGGCAGGCCTTGGCATAAAGCTTGAAGATACAAGAAGGGCTAAAAGATTTAGACAGTAAGCTTTCAGATACTTGTAATCATGATTTTCTTTGGAAAGGATACAGCCATACTGACTGAAATATATGCTCATACTTTGACACATGAAAGTTTCTTCATATGGCAAGACCTCATCTAGGCCGCAAGCAGAGGCCAAAATTTTTCTCCCCAAAGCGACCCCAGTCTCAAGCCTAACTTAGGGCGCCAACTAACAAAAGGGCCAGTGAGGTTTCAAAAAAATTTGTGTAAAATTCCAAGTAATATGAGTCTAGTCCAAATCTAGCCAATTTCAAGATCTAGCTTTGCTAAGCGTGCGTGCAAGAAGTTGAGTGGATCTTGATCTGACCAAGGATTATGATCCCCACAAAGTCGAGGAACAGAATGCAGTAACTTTCACATAAGGTAATTGGTGCTGCACACCATGGAGGTTAGTAACTGAATTCTTCGAATGACAGTAAGTGAGGCATGGATGATGGTAACTAGTTTGTCATACTTTCACAAATCATAACTCCCCTCCTCTTTTCCCCATCTCTCCCTTTGCGTGTATCTAAGAGAAAGTGCGTGAGAAGTAGTCTAATTGATGAAAACAAATTGAGAGAAAATGGGTAGAGAAACTTTTTATTTAATGACGTTAAGCATGAGTGATAATATGTACAAAATGTTGATATTACAACCTACAGTTTCCTTAAGAGAAAGCTAATAGTAATTATAAGCAGAACAACTAATAATAACTTTTAAAATTTAAACGTCTCATCCTTTATAGTTGTTCGCTTGGCGCGCGCAATTTTATCACCACAGCATGTTATAATTTAAATGAAAGCCACTCTACATGTAATTAGAAAATTGAAACAAGTAGCACAGAAAGAAGAGAAGATTTACCTCCAGGTATCTTCTGGAATAATGGTACGAATATTACACTAGCTAATAGTAACCAGAGCATATCAAAGAGGGAGGCTTCCTCTTCATTTATCTGAATAGATTGAAAAACAACAATCAAAGAACAGGATACCATCATAAGCACATATTCTACTTCAGAGATACAATAAAAAGTAATGAATATTAATAGAAATTAGTGAAGAAGGATAAAAGGCACCAACCTCTTGATGGGGTAAAAGTGCAATGAGTTTCTTCAATCTTCTTGGAATCTTCCTTATTTCTCGAACCACAGGCTTTGCAGTTGAAGTAACTTCTTCAATGCTAGGAATCATATCAGGTTGTTGAAGTAGCTGAGAATTCTTTTCTGCTCGGTTATTAAGCAAAACAGCCCTGGTGAAACCAATTAAAAAAAAGCAACAATTGTAATATGAGAAACAGAAACCTCACGTTCTTTCTTGCAAGAGATCGGTTGCAGTAGAAAATAATACTTGTTAGGGGAAAATCAAGTACCCAGTTTCGGGGCTCCAAAAAAGGTAGAAGCGTAACTCACCCCATCCCTAGAAGTACGGCTCCAAAAACTAGTTTGGGGACTTGCTTCCTTGCCGAAGCAACGAACCCATTGAAAACTGTGGCTGGAGTGAACTCTTCCCCATCTACATTGAAGGAGAAGAATGAGGCAGAGAAAAATCGAGATGATTTCAACAATGCTTTGGGAGCAGCCTGAGGTTCTTTTTGCTGTATGTCCTGCTTCTTTTGCTGAATCACAGTCTTTGACTTGTCCACTTCAACGTCATCTTTATCAGAGCCCAACTTTCCATTCTCCTGATCATGCATGTCATCAGACAACTTGGCTTCTTCAACATTTTGCTCAACTATGCCCACTTCAACCTCTCCGTTCTTTCCAATTGTAACATCATCATCATCTCCAAAGCTCACCTCATATTCGGCAGTAGACTCTTCAGTTTTCTGTTCTTCTGAAGATGGTAATTGTTGCTCCACAGCACCAAAAGACAAGACAGCCTTCTCGGCCTTTTGCAGTGCAAGCTCAGCATCATTAACACGCTGTGTAGCCTCTAACTCATAAGCCACTGCCTGTTCTGCTAAAAGCATTATATTGGCCACATCTTCCTCAGCCTTAATAGCAGCCAACTGTGCTTTCTCAGCAATCTCACTCAATCTATCCACTTCCTTCTGCAATTCCACTTTCTTATCCTGTATTCTTCTCAACTCTGCCTCAAACTTTTCCAAGCTTACCTTACACTCATTAATCTCCTCCACTGCAGAAAAAATTTCATTCTCGCCATCAGTTTGCATGGACTCTTCCGTTTCTGGTACCCCTTTGCTTGATTCTATCACCTCTTTTGCCAACTGTAATCTAGCTTCACCCATTGAAAGAGCCATTGTAGCCCTTTGTACCGCTTCCTTGGCTATAGTCTCTTCACCGAGAATCTCTTGAATGTTTGAAACAGTATCAGTTACATCTTTCCAAGCATTTTCAGCCTCATCCTTCAATGCAATGGCAGACTCCGAAATCCTCTGAGCTTTCTCCTCAAACATCGTACTATTAACTCTCGCAATGTCCAATTCTTTACAAGCCTTTTGAAGCAATTCTCTAAGATCTTCCAATTTATATGCATCTTCCTTCTCGTCTTCAATCGAACCATTTGATTCCACATCAGAGTTTGTAGAACTCTCAGTCTCTCCCGAATCCATGTCACTTAACTCCAAATTTTGGTTGCTACCATCAATAAATGCTAATGAGTCATTCGATTGACATCTTCTTTTGAACTTGCACAAATTTCTACTCAAGGGGAACAAGCTACTAACTTTCCCATTCCCATTCCAATTCCTCCTTTTTAACGCACAAGATTTGCTAAAAGCCCTAGAAGCTCCAGCAAAATTCAAACTTTGCGCTCTGAACCTAATTCTCGAATTCGAAACCCTAGAACTGGAGAAAGTTCCGTAACTCGAAACACGAGATTGGTGCAGACCAGAAGCTAGATCCATATCGTCACTCCTCTAATAAGCTTGTACCAAAAATTTCACCATTTATCAAACAAGACCCAAACCAAAAGAACTCAAAAGAACCCAAAACAAAAATTTCACCATTTATCAAACAAGACCCAAACCAAAAGCCCTAAATCCCATCATCATCTACAAAGGAATAAACATCAATACTCAGTAAAACAAGCTGCTCATAAGTTTTGAAGCTAAAGAACTCAAAAATTAACTAAAAAACGCTTGTAATCGATTTGAAGCGAGAGATGAGAGATAAATTGATGAGAGATTACCGATCGAGGAGCGGAGTTTTGGGCGGAGGAATCGAAGAAACAGCGCGAACTTCAACTCGTACTTTTTTTTAATTATTATTATTACTATTATATTTATTCTGATAATTGTCTGAAGAGGGAAATGAAACGGCGCCTGAGAAGAAAAGATTGTATTGGCTCTTCAAGTGTTGAGAGAGGCATTTAAGCGAATTGCCCCCCGCTGATTAAATCGAATTACTTATTTATCATCTTGTAATCCTTGGAAAAAATGGTGAACGGGTATATTCTTTTTTGATCCTGTGTAAAAAGGAAAGAAAATCTGTCGAGTAAGACAAAAAAAAATATCACTATATAATAGAGGTAATGTAACGTATATCTAAGATCTTCTTCATTCTTAGCTATGTATCGAGTTGATTTTTACCTTTTAAAAAAAAAGGTATCGAGACATTTGAGATTACTGTTTGTTTCGCTAGGAAACCTCATAATAGGAAATGAAATTATTTGACACCTATATCAATAGTCAAGGCACCTTAATTTTATTTTTTCTAAAATGTGTTTACACTTTTAATTTTAGGAAAGCTTTTCATGAAACGTCAACACACTTAGGTATAATAGGAAGTCTCAATTCTTAAATTTTGGAGCGGAAATGGGGTTGAAACTTTTAAAAAAAAGTAATAAACAATTAGGACACATTGTTTTTGGGGCTCTTGAGGGAATAAATTGGTTTTTCTTTTAGATAAATTTTCGTTTTAAACATCTTTAGAAAAATATTTGTAAAATTCGATCTATTTTGAAAATATTCACCAATTTTGACCTAGTTTCAGCTAACTGGATGAAATTGGGTCGAAATTGGTGAAAAATGTTCAAAAACTTCACGGGATTTTAAATAAAATCCCGTGAAGTTTTAAACCATTTGTTAACCACGTAATTAAGCAGGAAAAATCTTCACGGGATTTCAAATCCCGTGAAGTTTGCAGGCCATAGTCCAGAGAGCCACTTGTGGCCACCCAGGTGATCTC
>NC_033794.1:17089787-17134868 GCF_001876935.1 Asparagus officinalis | reverse complement strand
GTAGATCCAGGAGGAGAAGAGGCGTGCAGTGGGTGGTGGGCGGGTGAAGGAGGACTGAGGGTTCATCGATGAACAGGAAGGAGTTCTCATACCTCCTCCTCGGCTTCATCGTCTCCCTCGCTCTCCTCGGCCCCGGCCTTCGCAAGCGAGACATCACCTGCGATAATGACGATGCTGCATACTCATCTTCCTCCTTCAACGCTAATTCTAATTCTGATGCTTCTGCTGCCGATTTTCATTTCCCCATTTCTTTTCCCGTATTACTCCTACTTCCGCCCTAGCTCCCCTCTCCACCCCTCTCCCTCCTTCTCGATTTTTTTTTTAAATCGTATTTCATGTTTTTTTGGGTAGGTTTGTGATATGAGGTACTCGGAGTTGATCCTATGCTTGGACCCCAATCTCATGTACTAGCTGAAGCTCTACAAACTTCACGAGACCATGAAGATTTCGCCCGTTTAATTACGTGGTTAACAAATGGCTTAAATTTTACAGAATTTCAAATCACGTGAATTTTTTGAACATTTTTCGCCAATTTCGACCTAGATTCAACCAACTGGCTGAAACTAGGTCGAAATTGACGAATATTTTCGAAATAGGTCGAATTTTACAAATATATTTTTTAAGAGGTCTAAAACTAAAATTTGTCCTTCTCTTAAAGCAGTGATTTCCTATCTTTTTAGTTCCCTCCAAACTCAAGATTGAGAAACACTTACATTCCATGCTTGATTTTAGGAATCCTCTTTAGTTCCCTACGAACTCAAGATTGAGAAACACTTACATTCCCTCCGACCTAGCCTTCTCCAATCATGTATCCATCTCCTCCCAAGGGAGCTAGCAGGGCTCCAGATGGGTATGGAAACCTATTATCAGGCGTCCTAGTAACAATGAGGCCAAGGGTCAAGTGCTAGCCCTATCTCAGTACTTGTCAGCTCCCAACCTTGTGCCGTCCGTGATGGCAGACAATCCCACCTGGTCTTTAACAGCATCCAAGCTTTACACTGTTAAATCTTTTCATCATTTTTTAGCTGATGGTGGAATGCGATTCAGCCTCTATTCTACCATTTGGAACAAATTCCTGCCTAGTAAAGTTCAAATCTTTTTCTGGCTCCTTAGTTCTCTCAGATTGACGTCCAAAGACAGACTTGCCTCTCAAGGGTGGTTAGTCGATTCTCGCTGTTCGTTTTGCCCTGAACAAGAAACTCACGATCATCTCTTCCTATCATGTAACCTGGCACAACAAGTCTGGGTTCCTTTTCTCCTAAAACTGGGTATTGGCTCCCTTCCACCTAACATTGAAGATTGTTTAGCAATCTGTTCTAACCCCTCTTTCCAAGCCTCCATTCGTCTTCTATGGGGCATCTGCTTCCCCACCATTAGTTGGGTCTTGTGGAAAGCTCGTAATGACCTAGTCTTCTCAAATATTTCGACTTCCCCTCTGATCATCATCAAGAAGACTATTAACTTCCTTCTCTTCTGGTCAGGGGCCTCCATTTCCAAGAAGTCGCTCAAGATGAAGAAGCTCATCCGTTCGTCTGGTCTCCAAGACATTCTCGAATCAAGTGCTGACAGCAACACTATGCCCTAACCTGCTGACAGTATTTTTGTTTTTGTATATGCATAACAGTTTGGTTAGTTTTTTTGCATTTTCTTGTTTTTGGGCTTTAGTTGGTTGTTTTTTGGCTTTTTATCTTAAGACATCTTCCAATGAATGGGCTTTTCTCTCCATCTCGGAGACGACGCCTCATTCATAAGAAAATATCTTCTTTTGTAATCTGATTTTTGGTTTCGTCTATATATACTGATAGGGAAATGCCCTATTTTTCTTTTAAAAAAAGAAATGACATTTCCACACGAAAATGAGGTTTCATATTATTTACAGAAATGAACCAAACAAGCCTTACAAAGAAGTTAACAAATATGCAATTAAAAAATGAAAAAAGAAAACAATTATGATTTGTTTTCTCTTTTTTCGTGATTGTTTTATTGTTTTTCTCACAATGGCCTAAATAATTCATTGGTTGAAATGCCTCTCTAGCTTAAAGATTCCTCTCTTTTATCCTTCAATCTCAGTTTTACCTTGTATTTACAACTTTTTAGATCTGCAAACACGATGACATGATCATACAAACTCTTTTCCTAATTGTGTGAAGGCACTACTAATTGTAATCAGCCACCCATAACGAATAAAAGTACTCTTAGACTCGCATATCTCTCATTAAAAAAAGTGAAAGAAGTTCGATAATTGTTTGCAAATAAATATGTGCAACTTGTTTGCAAATAAATATGTGAAAAGGTGCTTTAGGTATTTGACAAAAAAGACAACTGACGCTCATTAGCAAACTATTACCTCAATATATTCTTGAGTTTACATGGTATTTCCATCAATATATGCTCGAACACAGTTTATAAAAATCTCCAGAAAATTTTATTTACAAAATTTCACTATCAGTCATTTTCTATAAAGTTTTCTATAAAACCACTCAACCAAACCGAGAGACCATAAGATGGCAAAATAAATCACAAATAAGGCAACAATAATTTGAGTATCCCAAAATTAGTAACCGTTAAATGTGCATATCACGTTTATTGTTAACAATATTTATCTTCGACAACGACATGCACCAACACAAATAACACGAACGCACGTGAACAATACCAAACCCTGAAATTGATAGTCAAACTTTTCAAAGGCAGGAAGTTACTCCATATAACCATAATTTAGTTGGGTAACCAATCTCCATGCAGTTGTCATAATATCAAAGTAACAAATAAATGGACCTAAGTATCGATTGGGGGTAAAAACTAAAGCTTTAGCCACCTCCCACATCATTGCAGTAACTAAGAGGCCAGCTCATACCGTGGTCTCATATGAAACTAACAAAAAACACCTCAAGTAATTAATAGATTACATTACACATCTCATTCAGGATCCTATAATATTACCCTTCAGCTGTAAGGAGGTCAAGTTACAAAATCGAGAACAAACAGCAGCTCCCATTCTCTCAACCTGGTTAATAAACTGCACAACTCGAGCAAGAGTCAGCGAAAAGAAAGAAAAAATGATAAACCAAGACCAATTCTTACTCGAGAAAGATGGAAAATTAAATATTAATGTCGGTAGAATTACACTTCCAGCTTGCTAAATTTCAAGAAGATGGCATTTGAACTTATGGCTGGCTTCAGCTTCAGAGAGGCCTCTTTAGCATTGTCAATGCAAGCTCCCTCGCATCCCTCATTGAGCTTATGAAGTTTGATGGATCAGAATCACTTAAAGCGTTTTTTATACAGGAAAGGACTTTGTGGAATGATAGAGTGAATTCTTCAAATTGTTCATTTTCTACAAGTGAAGAGCTAGGTTGGCTAGAGCAATTTCCCAATTCTTTAGACTTTTTTGGTGCATCCAGCATCAATTTCCGCACACCTGCTCGAGTATTCACATCTGCTTCTAGTTTTGCTGCCATGGCAGCTGCTCTTGCGATGCAAGAAGATAGTATTCACATCTGCTTCTAGTTTTGCTGCCATGGCAGCTGCTCTTGCGATGCAAGAAGATGGCAGCTGCAAAAGGGAATGCAATAATTTTTAGTAACCATAGAAATGAAAAAAGATGCACAAATCAACTGTTATTCTTTGTTCAACAGGGTATGTATGAAGTTAAATTTTAACAAAGAAAAGGAGGACCCAGATCAAATGGTAAGGGTGAGGTTCAGTCAAGAGGAACTTACACTTGCTACCTTCTCATCACTTTACCGACCTTGTTTTCAGATAGTTTGGAACTCACCTCCATCATGTTAAAAAAATATGGAAAACCTTTAGAAGCATTTTGTGTTTGGGTGAAAAACTATCACATTTCATGAGGGTGGATTATAATATTACACCGACTTTTAAGCTTCAAATACAAGAAGATAAAAAAAATAACTAGGAAAAGAAAGATATGTGCTACCTATTTTGATATATACAACAAAACCTTTATCCCAAAATTTTAGGGTCAGCTACATGTGTAATGACCGTAAATTTCTAATACGAGTTTAAATAATTTTCTGGTATTTAATCATTGAATATTATTTTTCTAAAAGAGTATTTGTATTTTCACCAATTTCTCTAGAATTTTCTACGATTTAAAAAAATACGGTTTTATATTTATTTTAATGATTTTGCTAATTATAAATTCAATTATTACAGTAAAGACTTTTAAATTAATGTTGGTTATTTACTATTATTATTATTATTATTATTGTTATTGTTATTAATTATCTGTATTATTTTTAGCCTCAACCCTTATCCTCTATCTCTATTTATAGCTATCAGCTGATCAGCACGATAGTCAATCTGTTATCTAGCTTTTCTCCTTGTCCCCTCATATCAATCACTCTCTCCAATCAATATCTTTCTCTCTCCTTCTCTCTCTCCCCTATCCCACTCCTTAATTTCCTCCCCATGTTTGCGCATCTCTTTCTTCACCTCGTGTTTCCCCCACTCCTTAAAAGTTTCCCTCTCTCACCATCACTCACACGTCTTCTCTCTCTCATTCTCATTCTCTCTCTCCCCCATCAGTTATCTCTCTCTCTTTCTCTTATTCTCATTCTCTCTCCCTCATCATCTCTCTCTCTCTCTCTTCTCTCTCTCTCTCATTCTCATTCTCTCACCCTCATCAGTTCTCTCTCTCTTCCTCCTCTACAAAAACCTGACTCCCCATCCCCAAGCTTGGCTTCCCCACCGATGCCGCTATACCTCGGACACCGATCCTCCTCTTTCACTCACCGCCCAACTCCGACGCGAACCCAGCCGAGTCGCCCGGGCCTTCAATCCACCCGCATCTCCCCTGAGCTCACTCTCCGCCTCTCAACATCCGTAAGCCCGCCTCCGGCCAGTGCTCCCGCCGACTCGACAGAGTCGCCCCGCCACCCTCCTGACCCGCTGCCCACGGACTAGCCACTCGCCGCCTCTCCTTCTCCTAAATTTCGCGCCTCCTACCCCCGCGCGCTCCGCCTCCTAGCCGGTCTGCGATGTCCCCCGCCTTGACATCGCTGTCGACCGAGCCCCAGTGCCGAGCACCTCTCCTTCCCTCCTCTACCTCGCCCACTTCAACCCCCTCTCTCTCTCCCTCCTTGCGACCGCCGAAAACACAGTCGCTGCCTCCTCCGTCCCGTCGTCAGCCAACAAGCCGCCGCCGAGCTCCTCCCTTTACGTCAGTCCAACCCGACGCCCAGCCAAAAACCCCCTCTTGTTGCCACGCCACAACGCCACCACGACCTGCTGCGCGCGTCGCCAAAACAACGAACAGTTTTCAGCAGCGCAGTGCCGACTTCGTATGTATTTTCCGGCCATCTCCGACCTCCGTTTCCGTCAATTCCTTCGCCGGTACGTAGCCCTTCGTGTTATCTATCACACGGTATATTCCTTTCACTTAGGCTCCCTATCTACACCTCGTTATATTCATTTAAATATCGCACGTCGCATTAACACTCTAATTTGTAATTTAGCCATCGATTCCGCGAAACCCGTCATAACGCCGTGCAACCACCCCGACAGCCCCCACTACGGTCCACGATATACCCAAAGCAAGATCAAGGCAAGATCCCTCTTGCTCAGATCTGAATTTTATACACGTTACAAATTATCTGTATATTTTAGACTATGATATAATTATCTGGGTGGGATTGTTGATGAATAATATTAAATATATCATAGTACTATGATAAATAGCATTTTCAGAATAATTATAATGAATTAAAAGAATTTATTTCGACAGATGAATCATTTTTGGATAATTATATTAATTAAAAAGAATTTATTTGAGAATAAAATCATTTTAGGAAAATTATAATAATTTAAAAGGAAATATTTTGGAAAAAGAATCATTTTAGAATAAAGGTAAATAATTTAAAGGAATTTATTTGAAAAAGGAATTATTAATTATAATGAGAAATAATTCATTTTGGAAGAGTGAATATTAAAAAGAATATTTAATGAATATTTTAGAATAATTTTAAAAGGAGTTTATTTTGGAAAATGAAATTATTTTTGATAATTATAACAATAAATAAAGAATTTATTTTGAAAAAAGGAATTATTTTGAAGTAAATAAATTTATTATTTCAAAAGATTATTTTAGAAAAAATTTATGATTTCTAGTTCTTAATCATGTAATATGCCCTGATATTATCATACATGATCAGTTGTAATTGTTATTCCTTATTGTGATTGAGAACTGTTAGTGATCATGACTGTAGTAGCCTTGCGTGACCTAGAGACGTGTTGTGTTGACCTAGCAAAACGAGAAGAGTTGGGATGGGAAAGCCATGGTTCATGTGATCGGATAAAGCTGTTGATGTATCTTACAAGCTCGCACCAGTGGTCGGTGTCGCCGTTAGGGTTGGTTTGTAGGGCCAAGGTGAAGTGTGTACATCACTTTGATCAGTGGGAATTTATTTCGTCACCCGAGTTCTGTTTGAAGTTCGGGTCAGGCAAAAAACGGATTGGGTGTAGTCCTCTAGGCCGCATGTGTAGCAGGATTAGATGCACGTAGGGGATTTGTGAACAGTCAGTTATCCGATGATAGGAACGTTAACTCTATGTGAGATATGTACCAGTGACCTGTTATAGAATGGCTAGTTACATGACATCATTATTTGGATGATTATGAGTTGTGAGATACGGACCAGTTATATCTCTTTTCATACATAGATCATGATTAATATTTAATTATCTATAATTTGAGACATATGATACATACATGAGGGTTTCCTTGTTTGGATTATTTCGCTCGACGTACTACGTCTCGAGTTGTAGATTTTTAAGTATTAATTCCAACTAGTGTATGATCCTGTACTTGGATGATTATTGATCGTTAGCTGCATGACCTCGTTACTCGATTGGTTTTGGATTATTCTGTTTATTCTATTCTAGTAGTAAATTATATTTAGATTATTAGTATTTCAGTTGCATGTTCCATTGTTATTACTATTATTGCATTGGTCGTTCGACCGTTTCTATTCTTCTTTTTGGGATCTTGCCGTGTGACATGCACGTTGACGTACTCCTGTTCTCTCGGGTTGTACGTCAGATTTAGAAGACAAACAGTTTCAGTTCGGAGTCGTACAGGAGCCAAAGGATTCTCCGTAAGAAGGCATTGCAGACGAAGCAGAAGAACAAGTCAGAACTTAGTTACCTCTTTAGTTAGTTGATGATCCTAGTTTACTTTCCAGTACTTTTATTTCTGTTGGACGATGTACTATTTTTATATTTCCCAGTATTCAATTGGACGGTTTTGTACAAGGGCATGTTGATCCGAATATTGTGTCTGAGATGATATTACACTTGTGATATGTATATTTTCTATTCTGAGTTGTTTATTATATTCTCGTTACTGTGATCGGCGACCTGTGTCTTTGTTTTATATTTGCTTGACGTTTAACGTATTAGATTGAACAGAATGAGTCTAGTACTTATTTCTCTTCAGTCTAATACATCGCGGGCTTGCTTGCGTCCCGATTCCCTGGTATTTTGGGAAGCGGGACGTGACAACATGAATCTCATATTATGTGTATGAATAAAAAAACAAGCAAAGGGAAATCTAGAAGCTTTAATGTTAAAATATATATTTATCTACATCTACATCTATCTACACTAGTATAAAAAGAGGATTGGGGTGTTAAAGCTTTTAATTTCGTTTTTTGCCCTCAATTTTTGATAAATTCTAACTATGTCATTATCTTTAATTAATCTTTGATTAAATAAAATAACCTCTTATTAATTATGCACATCCTCCCCTTCCTAAATAATTACAATTATCAATAATATTGTGACTATTAATTATTTAAAAATAATATATTAAAATATTTACAAAAATAAGCATAAACAATTATTAGCAGCAACCAATTAAATTAGTATAATAATTATTTATGAATTATAATAAAATAACTAAAATAATAGTATAAATAGAACAATGTATTATTAAATACTATTAAAAATTATACTATAATTCAAGGGCCACTAAAATAAATAGAATAAATATTTAATTTCATAAATAGTGTAATTATTTTAACAATATCACATAAATAATGAACTACACTATTTATTTAGTATTATATTATTAAATAAATAATTTAATACCATTTTTAGAGTATTTTCTCAAAGATTATTACATGATATTGAATAATCTATAGTTAGTAATAATTGAAAACTAACCTTTTTACAAAGAATTATTTAATATTACTAATACTAATATTAATTGTTAATGACAATAAAATAAAATTTTATAAAATACTTACAATACTAAATTATTTAAGAGCATAATTAAAAAAATAAATTAGATAAATATTTTATAGTATATAGATAGTATAATTATTTAATAGTATTACCTGAACTAAGAATTATAATATTACATAAGATAAAATTCAATAAGGTGAGTTACAGTAAACCCCATGAACTTTCAACATTTTACAGCAACTAGATCCTATAAACCTTCAAAATCACACTAAACTTCTAATAACTTTTATAGAAAGCCCCCAATATCTTTTAGATAAATTACACCAAATCCTCAATAACTTTCAACATGCCTTTTTAAGTCATTTTTCGATTCTAATTTAAAGGGGTTTTCGACAAAATTTAGAAAGTTATTGGGGGTTTTCTTTGAAACAGAAAAGAAATTAGGGGTTTAGTGTGATTTTGAAGATTCATAGGGGCTGAAAGTCACAATGGTTTAGTGTAATTTACTCTATTAAATAATTATAATGAGAAGTAACTATGACAATATGTTGTAGGTACTAAGCGTAACTGTCTAGGGAACATCAAGAAAAAGCTAGCAAGATTGATACAGCTTAGTCAATTTAGAGTTAAGTTAACAGCTTCCAAGTTGAGGGACATATTTAAGAGAATTTATAAAATTAGCAATTTTATTTAAGAACAATTTTAGATTTGGGGGACTTATTTAAAAAAGGTTAGCGTTGGGCGATCATTATAAGAAAAATATTCAATTACAGTAACTACACAATAATAATTAATTCATATATTTTTTAAAGCAATCTTATTATACAATTTTATTTATTAACACATAGTTTTACTGCTCAATAAAAAAAAATCAAACTTAACTCATGTATGTTCACGTGCAAAGCACATGTATTATACTACTACAACTAAAAAGTTTTTTTTTATTTAAATGGGTTTATAAGATAACCAAGAGACGAAAATGGAAATGCAACTGACCTGCGCAAGTCGTGCAACATTTAGACCAAAGCTTTTGTCTGATGCTCCAGGTGCAATTTTATACAGGAATGTAACCTCTGCTTGATCTTGACTTCTAACAGGAACTTCTAATTCCAATTCTGTAATTTCCAAAGGTCTCTCTGACGTGAGATAGGAAACATGATAAGCGCCAACAGATCCATGAAAATCATTCTTAATATCCAGAATTCTGGGGTAGTGAGTGACAAAAAGGACCATGCATTTTTTCCGTTCAAGAAGGTAACGCAATGTTGCATAAGCAATTGCAACACCATCATGTGTGCTTGTTCCTCGACCAAGCTCATCTATGATCACTAGAGAGTTTGATGAGCAATTCTGCAGTATGTGCGAAGTCTCGCTCAGCTCTTCAAAGAAGGTACTTGTTCCTTGCTGAACACTGTCTGATGCTCCCATTCGAGTGAGAATTCCATCTAATACATGCAACTTTGCTGAAGATGCTGGTACAAAGGAACCAACCTAGTCACATGAGATGTGCATATAAATAAAAGAAGTGTCAGCAAAAATCATTTTTGCTAAGAACTGAAAAAACCAATATTCCATAGGCAACAAATGTTATTCACATCATTTATCTAGCTTATGAACCCAAAATAGGTTATGGCTGCAAACTTTAAAAAAATTGATGCTACAAGATCTTAGGCGTGACCGCGTGAGAGATAAAAATTGAGGAACCACCAAAAAATTATATATATACACCTGTGCCATGATAGCTATTTTTCGACAAAATTTAGAAAGTTATTGGGGGTTTTCTTTGAAACAGAAAAGAAATTAGGGGTTTAGTGTGATTTTGAAGATTCATAGGGGCTGAAAGTCACAATGGTTTAGTGTAATTTACTCTATTAAATAATTATAATGAGAAGTAACTATGACAATATGTTGTAGGTACTAAGCGTAACTGTCTAGGGAACATCAAGAAAAAGCTAGCAAGATTGATACAGCTTAGTCAATTTAGAGTTAAGTTAACAGCTTCCAAGTTGAGGGACATATTTAAGAGAATTTATAAAATTAGCAATTTTATTTAAGAACAATTTTAGATTTGGGGGACTTATTTAAAAAAGGTTAGCGTTGGGCGATCATTATAAGAAAAATATTCAATTACAGTAACTACACAATAATAATTAATTCATATATTTTTTAAAGCAATCTTATTATACAATTTTATTTATTAACACATAGTTTTACTGCTCAATAAAAAAAAATCAAACTTAACTCATGTATGTTCACGTGCAAAGCACATGTATTATACTACTACAACTAAAAAGTTTTTTTTTATTTAAATGGGTTTATAAGATAACCAAGAGACGAAAATGGAAATGCAACTGACCTGCGCAAGTCGTGCAACATTTAGACCAAAGCTTTTGTCTGATGCTCCAGGTGCAATTTTATACAGGAATGTAACCTCTGCTTGATCTTGACTTCTAACAGGAACTTCTAATTCCAATTCTGTAATTTCCAAAGGTCTCTCTGACGTGAGATAGGAAACATGATAAGCGCCAACAGATCCATGAAAATCATTCTTAATATCCAGAATTCTGGGGTAGTGAGTGACAAAAAGGACCATGCATTTTTTCCGTTCAAGAAGGTAACGCAATGTTGCATAAGCAATTGCAACACCATCATGTGTGCTTGTTCCTCGACCAAGCTCATCTATGATCACTAGAGAGTTTGATGAGCAATTCTGCAGTATGTGCGAAGTCTCGCTCAGCTCTTCAAAGAAGGTACTTGTTCCTTGCTGAACACTGTCTGATGCTCCCATTCGAGTGAGAATTCCATCTAATACATGCAACTTTGCTGAAGATGCTGGTACAAAGGAACCAACCTAGTCACATGAGATGTGCATATAAATAAAAGAAGTGTCAGCAAAAATCATTTTTGCTAAGAACTGAAAAAACCAATATTCCATAGGCAACAAATGTTATTCACATCATTTATCTAGCTTATGAACCCAAAATAGGTTATGGCTGCAAACTTTAAAAAAATTGATGCTACAAGATCTTAGGCGTGACCGCGTGAGAGATAAAAATTGAGGAACCACCAAAAAATTATATATATACACCTGTGCCATGATAGCTATGAGGGCCACTTGGCGAATATAGCAGCTCTTTCCACCCATATTTGGACCAGTTACTATCTGACAATACTCACCATCTCCATGCAAGCTGGTATCATTTGGAACAAAATTGTCTCCCAACACAATGTCCAGAACCTGCAGGGAAATTATCTTGTCAATGGTGACTAAATGCATACTTTAATGCAGTGAAAGAAAATAAAAAAGTGAACAAACAACTAGAAACTGAAAAATCTGTAGTGATATGGCACTGTCTAACAATCTCCACATAAAGGAATTAGTACATCTTCTGTATCAATATTAAGAAGACAAATGCACTGCTCCTGATAATAATGGATTGGGTTCATTATCTTTTTAATAAAATTCAGAATTCATTATTTATCATGTTGATTCACTGCTTTCCAGCGGTCTCTAGGGACATTTAGGCTGATTCTGCTTTGGTGTGTATTTATGATTGAGATTTCACCTTCGATTGTTATTTTGCTCTGCTTCTTGCTTCGGGACAGAGGTATAGAGAACAGTAAACATGAAAAAGGATCAGAAGAAGCCGATATTACATGCTACCTCCAAGTAGAAAATAAATTAAGAAATTCATATTGACAACAGTTCCAAAAACCAAATTTAACAGGGGTGTAGGTATGCCTCTGATGTAGCTTTTTGTGCCATTAACTTGAGGCACTAAGAGAAAGAAAGGACACCATAGACCACCTCTGGCCATGATGGAAACAATCATTAATTCATGTAACTAGGTAAGTCTAGCTAGCTACAAAAACTGAGTTTGACTTACTGGATGGCGACCTGATTGAATAAAAACTTGGCAAGGCTCGTCATCATTTACAAATTCTGGTCGCACATAATTCTGTAAACGCAAAGTAATATAATCAATAACATATGGCTTTGACTAGATCAGAAGTCCATGCATCTTAGAATAATCATATTGGCTACAAGCCTATAGCCATCATACTGTACCAGGTTTCTTGAGAGAATGGCAAGTGAATGCAAACAGTCTAAAGCAGCAACAGCTTGAACAGCAGCTTGGAATTGAGCATAGTATCTACCAAATCCTGACAAGAAGTTGCTCCAGGTGGTTCTGCAAGCAACAGAAAGCTCCTCCTTCGCGAGTGTCAATCTATCCAAACCTGACAGAACCTCTGGAGTGTGATACCTATTAGTCTTCTTGGTACTACTGACTTTAACCCAATTTGAAGGAACTCTTGCATCTATAGGCACCTAAGATCACAAGCACACAGTTAGAACCTCACAGGTGGGAGCCTCATAAGATGCAATTAAACAAAGATCCACAAATCAGCTTCCATTCCCAGAATGTGGACACCAGCAACTACTTTGAATAAGAAGCAATAAGATTTAAGGAAAATAAAGAATAAGATAAGAATTATAAACTTAATCAATAACATAAAAAGCAAGTAGCAGATAATACGAGGCATTTTGTAGATGATGGATGCAGGATGCATAATCAATCACATAGGCTACACCGTAGAGGACATCTCAAGAATATAATGTGCATGATGGGATGAAATTTGTGACTACATCACTAAGAAAGCAATTCATACAAAAAAATGACATTCTGCAAAATATGAAGGATATTTCCTTCAGGGGAACTGAAAGGCAAAAAATTGAATGTTTGAAGGTGTTTTGGAGAAGTAACACGACAGCTGCAACTGAAGAAAACTAAAACTTGGAACTCAGGAATTTTAAGGTCAATATAGAGTTAAGTAAAAGGAGCACCTCTATGAGGTGTGTTGTTCCCGAAACGCTCATGAACTCCAAATTCCGCATTCCAAGCTGCTTTCGGTATTGAACAATTAACAGGTCCAGCTTCTCTTTCGCCACTTGTACAGCTATACGGCCCTTGGCAACCTATGAATGCGAAGAGTTATCATATTTAACACAAGTTTATCCATTAGATGAAACCATAATTTTCTACCTCTGGGAATTGATCGCTAGAAGCAATAAATAAGTTAAGCATATCGCCTTGATTGGCAGCATCCTTATTTATAGAGGACAATAGTTTTGCAGCATGAGCAAGTACAGCAGATGAAGATGCTGTCAATATCAGCCTTCTGAGTAAAGCAGACTTCATGGTTTTCTGTTCTACTGTTTTGTTATCACCATCATCCTCGACATGAAGCTTCTGCAATAGCTTCCCACATAGAAGGATAGCATGAATGACCCTAGTGAACTGAAACAGTTAAAATAGAATTAAGACATATTTGAGTGGAAATACCTGGCACTCGGAATCCAAAAGAGTACTAACTGATTCAAGTTGCACAGGCACAATGCTCAGTTTCTCCAAAGAGCCAGGTCTTGCTATTGCAGTATATAAACATATCAAAGAATACTACTTTACCTAGAAATAGACTTCAAAGATAATATATAGGCAACAAATGCTTTCATGTGTATATACGCATTCCAGACGTATTCCAGACAATAAAAAGCACTACTTAAAGATTTGATTCACTCACTAATAGTGTGAAGATTCAATATTCCCTAAATTACGGAGATCAAGTTATTCTTAGGAATAAATTTATTATGTTTAGAAGAACATTAAAAAAAATTCTCTCCCTTCCAACAGATTATGGTTTTTGGTCTGACTTGAAATTCTGTATGTAGAAAGGAAAAAAGGTAATCAATAATTACCTCAGCTGCTGTGGCTGTTTGATGAAATATTCTTGTTATTCCACGTTGAACATCAGGAGACTTCCCCAATGCAGTAAAAACTGAAGAAAGAACATTACTAATTTCTATCTGTCCAAATGTATTGCATAGGCTATTCTCTTCTAGAACAACTAAATTTTGTGAACTGCTGCATGACCCCATGGATTCTGCAATCTCTGAAACTGCATCAAGACGAGCTGATATAGAGTTTTTATCCCGCAAGGGATGGGTAATCTGCAAGACAAATTCCATAAACTATTGAAGCATCCAGGCCAACATGCATAATGGTCACTTTGGTATACTTGCAGAGAGAATGATTAATGTTACGTGTCATGTATCCTCGGTCTTTCTATTCTAGTTTTATTTATATCCACCTGTATTTTTTTCCATATTCAGTGCATTATGCACATATTTATGTATTAACATATATTCTATTTACCTTGCACATAACACAATAATAAACACATACATGAGCCACTGTATCAATATCTTATATGCTTACCCAGTGCTTAAGCATCCTTGAACCAAATGCAGTGCAAGTATGATTCATAGCCTGCAGCAATGATCCTTCCGTGGAACCATTGAAGTTATTCTTCAAAACCTGATACACATATAGAAAGACATTCAGTTATCCAAAGCACCTAATCCATGACTGTGACAAATGAAGAAAGGGAAAAGAGGATATTCAAATATGTTGTGGATTAAGTCATATCAAAATATGTTGGCATTTGATTTGGGGGCTCTTGGATACTAGTTTTATGGCGTGATGGACCGGATTGTAGTGTTGAATGGGAAAATATGTTTTTCTTATTCTTTCTATTTTTCCCCTTCTGATTTATAAGTCCTATGTCAAGTTTTCATCCTAACTGAAAATTCGAAAAACAAATGCAAAGTCTAATTTGGAGATATCATTTCTTGAATGCGCTAAGTTTTTACCCTAACTGAAATTTTGAGGAATAAAAAATGTAGAGTCTAATTTGGGGATTTCATTTCTTTAGTTCGTACTTTCCAGTCATCCAATAACAAGTAAATAGTAGATACGAGTTGTCATGTTATATAAATTAATTAAGTTAATATAAATTTTAATTGAATCTTTTCTCACTTTCTTGAGGCCTTTACTTTCAACAGGCTTTTGCACTCACGTTATAATACTATTATCTAGAACATAATAACCATCTTCTACTTATCAAGTTTTATGTATATGAATAATATACAGAAACCCAATATGCATAATCAATATTGAGCTCATATCCCAACATATCCAATATCCACCATCCATAGTGGAAAACCCTCTTCAGGTATGAACATGATATCTATGTTACCTAGGTGCTTCTATTTGGAAGCCATACCCGTACCCGACACGTACTCGTACCCGTACCCAAACTTCTTGGACACTTCTTGAATATATGCATATGGTGTTCAAGGGTATACTCAATTATATACTACATGTTTTTAATTTAAAACAGTCCTCGTACGAATATTGGGTGCATATTCTACACTTCACATCTATTTCTCTATATTGATCTTATATAAATGAAAAAATAATATTGATCTTATGTAAATTATTAATTTTAATACACATAAATGTGCATAACATACATATTTATAGACGCGTCCCCGTACCCTACCTTTTACAAATTTACCATGTCCCGTACCCGTATTCATCCAACTATGACGATACCTGATACCTGGAACATATTTTTCCTTATATATATATATATATATATATATTGCCAGACGGAAAATTTAAATTAATTAATCAAATAAAATTTCATAAAATCACAAGTGAATAACGTTTCGAAGCGATATCTAGCAAAAAAACCTTAAACATTACCTCCAACTGACGAAGTGTATTAGCTGATAATGTCATTTCAGCTTTGCTAGAAAACGGTCGAAATGAAGCACCTAAACATATTATCCTTTCCAGGCCGAAGTCTTTAAGGTAACGGATAGCTAAAGCTAATGCTTGGCAAGCTAACTCCGGCATGGCCATAATTCCCTACAAGAAGCATAAACATATGATTTTAATGATTTTCTTTTCTTAACAATCAGTCTGCAAAGAAAAAAGCAACAATCAGCTGCGTTCACAAGTCTAGATCCATCATCAGATAAAAGATAGTTGTGCATAATATATTTTTTGTAAACATGAAGTAGTCTAGCACAAGGAGGATATGAATGATTTATATATCAAATACCTCAACTCCAAGATGATGGTTTTCCTTTCTTCCGACAGCCATTTGTGGAGTGTTATGGTCCATATTCAACGTATCTTCATCTATCTTCTCATACAAGGACATCACTTCAGCAAGTGCACCCCCATCATTAAAACAATCGCGTGAGGTATGTTGAACTCGAACATGAGAAGAAGGTCCAGCATACGCCAGTAATAGCTAAATACAATCAGCTCAAACTTTCATATAACTAAATCTTTTAAAAAAAACAAATACTAACATGAATAAGCACTAAATACATGAAAAAAATACAGTGACAGAAATTGGAAGAATATAGATGAGTTTCTTGATACTATAAGCTCCAGATTTCAGAGAATTGAGTTTTAGTTGTTAAAGTGCATTTTGATTTTATAATTCACGCAATGATTACAGGACAAGACATGAGATGTCTTTTTTGTACATGAAAATGGGACATTGGATAGCAGAACCTTCCAAATTCCATAAACAAGGGCATAATATTATGTGTCACTGTATGTGTTTTTAAATATAGGCATGTTCGTAAATATGTGTCAGGTGGCTATTCACATATCAAAGAACTTAAAAATAGTAAAATAATCTTCAATACAATTAGATTTTTCAAAAGGAGGCATGAGATACTTCGTCTTTGTACGTATTTATGAAAAGAGTAATGACGATATAAGTGTAGGACATAGATGACATGGATGCACAACCGACTGTGCTGTCAATGTCCAATTAAGAAAGTGCCCTACATACTGTAAGCTTCTGCACAAGTGAACAACTGGCTCATAGCTGTCTCCAGTGAATTTTAGAATAAAGTAAAAACTAGGACTTCCATTTCCTTGGGTGTTTACTTCTTCTTGTACTGTAGCACAAGATGAGGGAGGGGATCAGAAGAATAGGGAATAGATAGATTTATGTCATTTAAACTTCCCAACGTAATAAATGTGGTTAAGAAAGCCAGTTTTAAAGAGTTCATGAATGGGAACAAGGTATAGAGTGATGTATGTCCCCTGACCACCTGCTAGTTTATGAGTTAAAATACCAAAATCTTTTGATAAGTAAACACGAAGCTAAACGAGTGTATAACCATGAACACACTGAAAACAGACATTTTTTAATACACAAACAAGCATGGTAATATGGTATCACTCATTTACACGTCAGAATAAGAATAATTGAACATGTTAATGTTTCGTACTAAAATATTAAAATAACTAATGGCGAATTTTCTTTTTATTTTTATGGAAACAGCTAGGTAATACGCTAAGGCATCATAAGTTAACTCATATGGGCACTACTATTGCTGGATTATTTGCATCATATGTCTATGCCTGAGTTCGTCATGCATCCTCCAATATCTTCTGTCGAGGAGGTGGCGCTCTTTCTGTGGTCAAATATCTTTAGTGTCTTACCTAAGGAAAGTTCACAAACCGGAAGAGTCATGTGATAAAAGATAAAATCTTCTGTTTATATAATTGTTAAGCTGGTTAAAATAAGTACTTCCTTCACTGTAAAGTAGAAGCAAGTTTTATGTTTTTAGCACGTTCAGGTTCATTTTTAGACTGCACTTCGTCTTTTACACTGCCCTCTTATTCATACTCATGAAAAATGTGTATGTATCATTCCTTTTCAAGCAAAAAACCACTTCCTACTTTTAAAATGACCAGCATCCTTATTGCCGAGAGTTTTCCATGCTACTTAAGACATCATGCAGCTGAGAATTTATTTGTAAAGAGGGGGGAAATTTCCTCCTCCATAAACCACTCTTCAACACTTCGTTCTTTCCACTTAATGAGAATGCAAACCACTAGGTGCTTAAATTTTCTTCCAGGACAGCCTTCTTATTATTGATTAAATTCTCAGCAACTCATGTATGATACTATTGACATCTCAACTTGAGAAGCTTTTACTGAGAAATAAGAAGTCATTATCTAATATAATGCATTGAATATCCTAGAACTAAGAAGTGGTAGTCCGGTAGATTTCGGAGCTTCATCAACTTCCTGCAAAAAGGTTCTCTAGTTATCATTTTTTACAATAGTTCATAACAAGTTTCTTATGTGAGCAAAACACTCTAAAGTCTAGACTAAACAAATGAATTCTTCAATTAGCTCTAACTCCCCCCTTCCCCCCTTAAAGAATGAAACAAAATTCAGTCGATTGTTTAAACACCCACAAAGTCCATATAGATGTAATGTTTTTCAGCAGCTTGCCCCCTCAATTTTGGAATTTCTCCCCTTTCCATTACATATATAAATGTTGTCTTATCTGATAGCATGATTAGTTTTGGCACATTTCGCCTCCTCGTGATTTAGTCCATTACACCTCTTAATTTGTATGCATTAATGTGGGTATAATAGCCCTTTTAACTCTTGTCATTGATAGCATTAGTTAATCCCAATAAACTTTATAACACATACTGTGCCAGGAATTTTTCAAGAACAAGTTCACTTCCAAGTTCTAACAATTTTAGCTCAAATAGTTTCAATCAATCCGGTGTTAAATGAAAACCATGAGACCTATGAGCTCAATTTTAACTGGATGATGGAAATTTGTCTGCAACAAAGCATGGTATTAACTGAATACCTTCTCTGTCACCATTGAAAGCGGCTCCCCCAACAAAATCTCCACCGGCCCTAAGCTCAAGACCACCGCCTCAAGCCCCGACCGCATCAAATCATCATTAAACTCCCCAAAAACAACCTCGCCTGTCGAAACCTCAACAGCAACAACCCCAACCTTCACATCAAAACCCCCCTCTGAAACCCCTTTCTCCACAACACACACCAAATAGTTCCCACTCTCCCCATCTCCACCCTCCCCATTTCCCCCAATATCCTCCGCAGCCTCAATTGTCGCCTTCGTGTACAAAGCCGACAGCCCCCGAGTGAAAGGCCCAACCTTGTTCGCTCCATGAGCCTTGATCGCTGCAGTCTCAGTCTGCTTCACAACCCCAACCTTAAACCCAGCAGAAACAAGCCTTCTCACATGGAAATTCAACCGAAACGTCGGAACACTCGCCGTCAAGAAATTATGATCGACATGTGCGAAGATCCCTAGGGTTTTAGCCGCAATCTCGGCATCCTGACCAAAGAATCGATACTTGTAGCCAACCTCAATCATGAGGAGGACGTCAGGGTACTTGGACTTGAGCTCGAGGACCTGAAGCTCCAGCGGGGTGTACTTAGGGTTAGGGTTTTGGAGAGCGGAAGTTGAGGGAGGAGGTGAAGTTGAGGGCTCGAAGAGCTTTGATACGAACTTTTGATGGAGGGTAGGGTTTGATGATGGTAGGTTTTGGGTTTTGGGTTTTTTGGCGGGAGGGATTAGGGTTTTGGCCAGGGCTCGCTTCGATGGGGAGAAGGAGACGGTGGCGGCGATCTTGGGGGAGGAGGAGGAAGAGGGATTGGGGTTAGGGTTAGGGTTTTGAGAGGGTTTAGGGGCGAAGAATCGAGAGATTACCTGTTGCTTTGGTTTCCCCATTGGAGAATGGAGAGCAAGAGGGAGCTCGAGCGCGGGAAATAGCGGGAGCGGCGTGAAGAGAGCAGCATGGGGATTCTCTGAGGGGTCTTTTACATATTAGTACCTCAAATCTTTGTTTCTTGCATATTTGTCCAACGATGACCAAAATGCCCCTAAGCTTTTCTCCTCCAGGGCTCCAGAATGGCTAACAACTACGATGAGGGGCGTTTTAGTCTTTTATGGACCAAGCCGCAGGACATTGGGATTTTAGGGACTGATGAGCTATTTCAAAGATTGCTACGAAGCCCTGGTAATTATCGTGGTGGGGTCGACAGAGGGATGATGTGACGTCCTGATGTTGACCGTTGACGGTTTTGGGCTGAGTTATCGGCCGGAATATTACTGGGCCCAAATACTACCTAGTGTTCTGGGGTTGATATCTTGATAGTAATAAGGCCCAAATATTCCTTCATGCAGAGAAGTCAGCAAAAAAGATAACAGGACGATTATCACAACGCATCGCTGTTATTCTTAGAGATTATGCTGAGCCCCGTTCGGTTTGCTATCAACAAAGATGGAAAAGGAAAAATTTCTTTAAAAAATCATATTTTATTATTTTTTTAATTTCCCAAAAAATGATGTTCTTAGTTAATTTTGCATAAAAAATAAGGCTGTAGAAATATACCTCTAAAAAATCCTCAATTTCCTATGATTGGTTAGGGACAAAAAACTTGAAAAACAATAATACCAAAAGCATATTTCTATAATAATCTATATTTGGTTTGAGAAGAAATATATTGAAAATATAGATTGTACTCACCATGATAAGTTTACCTCTCATATAAGACAAAACATAACACCGACAAAGCAAAAGTATTTGCCTCACTTAGCCAAGCATTAGCCAGCAGAAATCTAAACGATCACAATCATCCCAACGGTTATATTAGCTAGCAAACAAGAGAATTTATGGCTTAAATTGAGTGTTCTCCCTCACAACCATGCAATATAACGCCAAACCAAATTTTCATTTTTTCCTCTCTTTATCAACAATCATAGCAAGATGAATACATTTGAATGGTCTCAAGCATCATAGGTTCGTTGCTTCTATCAAATCCCAACACCTCTTAAAATGTGCAAAAATGGTAAGAATAGTGGTAAATATTTTTTTGGATTGTGCAAAATACCCAAATAGGCAATGCAAATTTTTTTGCCTAGGCTCAAGGTGATAGTGAAATAAAAAGAGCCACGCCAAAATTTAAAAATATGAATCTAGAAGAGAAGAAAGCATCAAAAGCCAAACAGCTAAAGAAAGAATTGAAGCAAGCAAGCAATGAAATTGATCTTTGGAAAATATGTGCATTCCTTCTGCCCTTTTTTTTTGTGGGTATGCTTCCCTTGTTATCAAACATTGTAATTTGTACCATGAAAATGAATGCAAGGAATAATATGTAATGTACAACTGAGCATGAAAATTTTGAGTGAATTAAAACCAAATATGTACAACTGAGCATGAAAATTTTGAGTTAACTTAACCCTTCTATATTTTTTATGTTTGGCAAATTATGGAGGGTTAACTCACTTTAACCCTTATATAGATTTGTTGTGTTTGGCAAGTAAAGAAGAGGTTAAGTCTCCTTAACCACTCACTTAACCCTTTGCCAAACGGTACCTGAGTGAAAATATGATTGTGCATCAAAACCATGTATGGTAAAAGACTAAATAATCCTTCATTTGTTCAACTTAAAAATCTTTGTCACCGTGTAGGAAATTTTTTTAATAATATTGTAAATCAATGTATGTGCTAAGTATTGGTCAAAATTATCATGTTATGCCTCGGCAAATATAGTTGTTGATAACATTATAGGTTATATTATTGTCTCGACTATACAATAAATTAAGAACTTATGGTTGCATATATCAGAGTATGATTGATAATCATCGTAGCACTGTTAAACGGATATTTCCAACATGCTAATATATGCTATGGAAATTAATTTTTTTAAAATTATCGATTGTCATACTAGTGCAATGAATTAACAATGTAGGTTGTACACCTATAAATCAATCATCATATTAGGTACGTCATTTGAGAACATAACATATAAGTTACATACATTGATAGAAAATGGGTCAACAATATATAGTTCAATTTACTATAGAATTAAAATGAGTCATCATATAGGTACGTCATCTAGCTTAATCAACGGTTCTTGTGAGAAATGATCTGTTCATCCAGAGAAGACTGCGCTATCTTCTGAGAGATTAGAGATCATCAAGGCTGGTGTAGATGGTCAAAATGTATTTTAACTTAGGCTGGTGTAGATGGTCAAATTTTCTTGAAGCCCAATTTCTAAAGCTTTTTTGGTATACCAAACGTGGTCTTAACACTGGATAGCACGAGAATTGTTGATGTTTAAGTGATCACATAGTCAGTTGTATCCGTAGTTGGATGGGGTTATTGAGTATTGATGAGGGGCCGCTTTCTTCCTCGGTTTTATGACTGGTTCTTGAGTTGAGTAGTTAAAGCCTGCACATGTAGAAACTCGTGAGAGGACGGGGCTTGGTTCCCTTGTGGTTCCTCCGGCGATCAAGTTAGCTGGTAAACTTGAGTGGGGAAAAATAAAAAACTGTGATAGTTATTGTGTGTGTGCAGTATAGTTTGCAGATAGCAAAACCAGTTTAAGGTTAAAAAAGAGTCTATCCAAGAGAGAATCTTCCAAAAAGAAATCAGAAAAAAATCCTCACTCTATAGAACAGTACCTCTTATTTATAGTGGTGTCGGATGAGCAGATCAGTCACTTAGATAGAGCATAGGATGGCGATGAGAAAGTGTAGGCTGACAGCTACGTCAGTACGTACGGTACATGTGTCGGCTGGCCACTGTGGGAATGATCACTTCAGCATTAAACGAGAAGTGATTGATGGCATGACGGTGACTAAATGAGTCATGAAGGCTATCGGGGCTAGAGGCATGATGTGTCTATCATGCATTAAATGTGGTGCTGACACGGTGCTAGTGGGAGAGGGTTGATGCAGAAGTTATCATTTAGCTTCGCTGAGAAGTAACGCTTTTCAAGTCGTCCTCGCGAGGCGTCTAGTAAATGGTCGAATGGACTCACGGCGAGTCGTTTTTGACAAGAGGGTCGACCGGTACCGCCCTTCGAGTCGACATTAAAAAATGTCGACTCGACGAGTCGGCTAAGTCGGAATCCTCTTGATCTTTGGCCGCTAACATGATTGGGGCATTGCATACATAAGTAGATCTATCTGTTACTTGGCAATGAGTTGCATTTTGGCGAATGGGAACACCATAACATGAATATATAGTAATGTAATGATGGTCGCGAAGTTCACTTGTTCAATCAATTGATTTTGACGAATTTGCTCTTAATTAATCAACTTCTTTTGACGATGTTCGGTTATATATTTGTGATTGTTGTAGAGAGCTTTTTGTGCAAGAAAATGTAATTGGAAATTCCTCAAAAAAAGTTGCATTCGGTGCAGTAATAATAACAAGCTGACACTTCTTTTGAAATAACATATAAGATAAGATGTTAGATTCCCTGATATGCAATGAGGCTAATTTCTATCTCTAGTGCATTAGTGATACTGATTAACTTGTAGTATTCTGAGTAATGAATATATTGTCATATGTTATTCTGAAGGTTAAACAATAGTGATCTATCAATATGGATACTTTTGGATTTGATGTAGCTCCTCTCAAAAACTCTGTGCACAAGCTGCCCTTGCTGCTTATGTTTAGGTTTAATGATCATCAATGTACTTAAGCTAATATATTCGCAAAAAAACTAAATCCTATGACAAGCTCTTTGTATGAAACCACAAGCGTTGATACTGGGAAAAGAAAGAAAGCAAAGAGATTACCCATTTTTATGGGAGGACCAGTGTGGAACGCACGTGCATGCTTTGAGTAGTTACTAAAAAAAATTGAAAGGGTTTTTTTTGTTATTCGTCCCTTACATCTTTCATATTGTGATATTAGTCCCTTAAATCATTGAAATTGTCATAAAATCCCTCAAATCTTAAATTATTTTGAAATTAGTCATTCGAGTCATTGAAATTGTTATTAGGTCCTCAATGCTTAAGTTGTTTCAGAATTAGTCTCTCCAATCAAGAGTGCAAGTAGTAATTAGGGGAAATTTTTTAGGGTATCTACATGTAAGTTTTAAAACTTTAGGGTATCTAAGTGCAAACTATAAAACTTTAGAGCATGTAAGTGTTGCAAATAATAAGTTGGAGTATATAAGTGTGAGTTTTAAAAGCTTTAGAGTACATCATTGCTACAAAAAATAAGTGACGATATATAAGTGCAATATAGGAAAAACCATGAGGTGTTTAAGTGCAATTAAGCTTTTACTTTAAGAGAGGATAAGAGGAGAGAAGAGAGAGAGAGAGAGGTACTTTTTGAAGTGCAAAGGAGAATCACATGATGAGTGTTGGGGAGTTGCCACTCTTAAATTTAGTTTCTCTAACCATTAGACCAAAACTCTGAAGTTATGGTGATGATAAATGATTATAGTTTTATATTAATTCTAACATGCCCCGCAGGTCGATCGCCTTTTTATGGGTCGAAACCTGAACTCACGTAGCAGTGTCAATTTTTAGAAAATCTGCATTTAATTCGTGGTCGATGGGATTTGAACCTGGGTTGCTCTGATACTATCTTAAATTTAGTTCATCTAACCATTACACCAAAACTCCAAAGTTATGATAAGGATCAATGATTATAGTTTTATATTAATTATAACAGCCACATGGGAAAGTAAATACTCCAAAGTTTCCACATGTGGGACTACAATTGTATAAAATGATAAGGAAAGAATTGTTTTCACAACTTTTACGCAAATGCTTTCCGTAAAACAATCAAGCTACTAGGGCTTTTTATATAAGTTAATAAAAACTTTGGTCTAGATTCTAGATTGATAAAAGTTTGAACAATGAGAATAATATTGTTGGATATTCATGTGTGAGTATAGTTTCATGTTGGATTAGATAAGAAAGAGTGGTGTGTTTAAAATAAAAGTTATGGATTTTAGGTTAAAATTGTTGGGGAATTTCACTCTCCCCGCCTACTATAATATGCGAAACTCTGAAGCCAACCTACAATCAACAAGATATAAAATGACTACAATTAAGAAAAAAATCGTGTTTTACGTGGTTCGATTGACCAACTCCGACCTACGTCCACAGAGCAACAATACGAGAAATTCACTATGTATCAGGGAGAACTACAAAAGAAACCACTCAACTCTCGTCTCTCAATATCTCAACCTCACACACATAATCAACTCTCATCAAAGCTCACTCCTTGTAATCTTTTACACGGATAAAGATCACGAAACTCTCGCCTCTCGCATAATATTCTTGTATCAGGTTAAGCCCTCTGCTAATCATAGATTATAAGAATATTAGCTCTCTTTCTCTACTACATCTTCTCTCTACTCTCTTCTTCTTAGTTTTTCCTCCAACAATAAAAGAATATATATAGGAAAACCAAAACACTATCTCTAGCCTAACTTTCTAATTAGAATAGGATTCAAACTCCTAATCATGATGGAACTCAAACTCCTAATCATGATAGATCTCTAACTCTATCTAATTCTCATGAAGTTCTACAAAGAATCAAAGACACAATCTCAACAATCTCCACCTTGAATTTGATCCCCAAACTCCCTTGAAGATATATCATCATCGTCTTAAAACTTTTCCTCTCCCGCTAGAGTCTTCTATTTCTTTCGCACTTCAAATCAAAGCAGCTACACTCCTAATCAGAACACCTGCACTCCAACTGGTTGTCTCGTGACCCTCACTATCATCTTCTTTACCGTGGCACCTCCACCTCTCTTGTGTGCACCAAGAGATCTTCGCCACATCTGACAATAAAAGCAAATTAATCATGCTTGTCCTCCCAACTTGAGCCTAACAATAGCCCCCCTACTTGTTGTCCTTGTGCTCCACCTGCATCGCTCGTCTCGAATCATATCGGTGCACATCTCCTACTCCACACTACAAGCCGAATGCATCTATCTCCCTCAACACTTGGTTTGGACTGAATATGAGCGTTCATCGTCTTCAAGTCTAATGCCACCATCTCCATTACCCTGTGTGTCATTCGGTCATGCCAGTTTGTAAGCTCCACCTAATCTGGCACTGTCCTCCTCGAGTCTACACACCAATCAACTATTGCTGCCGCAATGGCTTTGAATAATTATATGCTGATAACTCTACTGCTAGAATCACATATGATTCTCTACGTTAGCCTCATCTATCCCATACTCATTTTCCTTATCTACCGTTAGATCTGTCTTGTCGTTGAATAGCGGAATATCGAACTTCGGACCTGAAGAAGTCATTATTCTCTAACCATGATCAAATTTTAAATCAATTATTGTAGAGGTTGAATTTGATAAAACCAACGCCAAAAACAAACTCAACACGTCGAAAAACCCTGGGAACGACTCCTGGATCACCAAAATTCACCTCCAAATCCTTGATCAAAAGACAAATCAATCTTAACCGTTAGATCTGTGTGAACAGTACCTGCCGTGCCGCTACAATATCCAGCTACAGCTCTCGACTGCTACAATATGTTGTTGCTGCAGTGATTTTTTCTTTTTCTTTTTCTTTTCATATTGATTCTTGTAACGTTGATCTTCAATCTTGCACGATGATGTCTTATATCTTGCGAATTCGCTCCCAAATCCATCGTCATCGCTCTGATACCACTTGTTGGGGAATTTCACTCTCCACGCTTACTAAAATATGCGCAACTCCGAAGACAACCCATAATCAATATGATATAAAATGACCATAATCAAGAAAAAAATAACATCGGGATTTACGTGATTCGGTCGACCAACTTTGTCATGTCCTGCTTCCCAAAATACCGGGGAATCGGAACGTGAACAAGCCCGTGATGTATTAGATTAAGAAGAATAAATAATATATTATTTCTTCTCAACCTAATACACTAAGCGCTAAGCAATATAAAGCGAATGCACAGGTCCCTGATCACAGTAGCGAGAATATAATAAGCAACTCAGAACCAAATGATACATATCACAACTAAAATATCATCCCAGACATAATATTCGGGTCAACATGCCCTGATACAATAATCCATCCAACTGAATATTGAAGGAATATAAAATACATTGATCAAGCGGGAATGGAAAGAACTACAAAAGTAAACTAGGATCATCAACTAATAAAAGAAAAACTAAGCTTCGACTTCTTCTTCTACTCTGTGCAAAGCACTCCTGCTGAGGATACTCGGGCTCTGACGTATCTCTAAGCTGGACCTGTCCTTATTCTAAGTCTGACGTACACCAGAGAAAACAGGTGTACATCAGCGTGCATGGAACACGACAAGACCCCACAAAAAATAGAAATGGCCGAATGACCAACACAAAAACCGATGCAACAACAGAAATGAAATAGAATGTGCAATTGAAAATCTAACAAATCAAAATGTAATCCACCACTAGGGTATAACAATCAGAAGAATCATAAACATCCAAGTAACAAGGTCATACAACTAGATGGAATTAAATTAATTAATACTTAAAAGTCTACAACATGAGACGTAGTACGTCGAGCGAAATAATTCAAACAAGGAAACCCTCATATATATACCATGTGTCTCAAATTATAGATAATTAAATATTAATCTCAATCTATGTATAAAAATAAAGATAAAAATAACTAGTCCACACCTCATGAGAATCCACAATCATCTAAGTAACGAGGTCGTGTAACTAATCATCCTATAATAGCTCATTGGTCCATATCTCACATAGAATCAACATTCATATTCTCAGATAAATGACTGGTCACGAATTCTCTACGTGTATCCAATACTGCTACATGAATCGGTCAGAGGACTACACGCAATCTGATTTCGGCCTGGTCCGAACTCAAGCAAAACTCAGGTGACTACACAAATTTACTGACTAAAGTGACTACACGAATTTACTTTAGCCCAAACCAACCCAATGACTACACGAATTCACTGGTGCGAGCCTGTAAGATACATCAATAGCTACATCCGATCACATGAACCAAGACTTCCCCATCCAAACTCTTCTTGTTTTTCTAAGTCAACATCATGACCTACAATAGATCTCTGGTCCACCCCCTAAATTTAGTCAATGCACCCACACATGTCACTAAGTCTTGTTCATGACGTGCAAAGTCACTAAGTCATGAACTACTAATGGTTCTTAAACACAACAAGTAACAATATATGCAGCTAGTTCTATGCAAATAAAACATGGTACGTTACGTAATGAAAATAAGAATCATGGAATCGGCGGATGTTTTGCATATAAAATGTCACGGTCAACAACCATCCATAACACGTTCATAAACTAAATTAATTCAAAATTAATAATTCTTTTGCAAAATAAATTCCTTTCAAATTATCTCTCACCATAATTATTCTAAAAATAATCTCTTAAAATATAAATTTATAAATTCAAAAATAATATTTTTACAAGATAATTTCTCATTAATTCAAAATAGTCTATTTTCCCAAAATAAATTCTTTTAAAAAATATTTATCATTCTAAAATGATTTCCTTCCGCAAATATATTCTAAAAAATAAATATTATAATTATTCAAAAATAATTCCATTGTGAAAATAATCTCTTTAATTTATTATAATTATTCTGAAAATACTATTTATCACATAATTACAATTTATTTAATATATTTCATCAAATACACGCAAATAATTATTAACAGATCTAAAATTTTAATAAATAACGATTAAAATGTAAATTCACACGACAAATATAAGAATTACAATAAACTAATCTAGAATCAGAATCTTGCACACAATTAACAAATCTAAAAATTATACGAAATAATAAATGGGGAAAACATGGAACTTGCCTCGGGCAATGGGTGTCGTAGAGGGCAGCGGCCGTCGGATCTGAAGAAGGCGCGCGAGGTGGCGCTAGAGGTGGTGGACCGAGGCACGACGTTAGCGAACGGAGGAGGAGGTGGCTTAGTGAGCTGGGCGTCGGTCTGGTTGGTGGCTGGAGCTGCGTCGGACGGGACCTCGGGAGTACGACATCGAGGACTGGACCGAGAAGGGGCAGGAAAACGTGTTTGGTGGCAGTTGGAGGGTGGTGATGACGGGTGTTCGGGTTGTGGTGTGTCTAGGGACGGCGGGCTGGCGACACAGTGGCTTGCGGAGGATGAGGGCTAACGCGATCGGCGTTGGGCGGCGAGGAGGTGGGTAGGGCGTCGACGAGCAGGGGATCCGGCGTGGAGGAGCTATGGAGTGCGGGCAGTGAGGCAGGTGGCAAGTAGAGAGCTGGCGCGCGATGGCTGTGGCGGAACAGAGGGCTGGGCGTGGTGTTGGGGGAGGAGAGAAGATGAGCTCACAAGAGTGGGATTTGGTGTGAGGTCAGAGGCCTGGAGTCTCGGGGGCTTGAGGCGGAGGAGAGATGGGGTGGAGAGGAGTGGCAGTGGGGGTTGAGGCCGGGGTGGGGGGTGCTGACCCAGGAGGATCTGGGTGATGGGCTTAAGGGAGAGAGAAGAGAGAAGAGAGAGAGTATGAGCGAGAGGAAAGAGAGAATTAAGATGGGCGGCGTGAAAACCTAGGTGGTGAGGGAGAGAGTCTGTATACGTGTATTTATAGGGTAGGGTTAGGATTAAGGATTAATTAGTAAATAAGAGAAATAAATAGGGAAAATAGGAATAATTAGGAAAAAATCTTATAAAAATAAACAATAACAATAATAAAATTAACAATAATACAACAATATTAATTTAAAAGTTTTCATTGTAACTAATTAATTTATAGTTATCAAAATCATTTTAAAAATTATAAACTTAGATTTAAAAATAACAATTAAATATTTTAAAATACAAAAAAAATTTATTTTAACTAGTATCAAAATTTCACGGTCATTACAAACTTCTACCTATGTCCACGGGACAACAATACAAGAAATTCACTATGTATCAGGGAGAACTACAAGAGAAACCACTCAACTCTCGTCTCTCAATTTCTCAACCTCACACACATAATCAACTCTCATATTCTCTCCAAAGCTCACTCCTTGTAATCTTTTGCACGGATAAAGATCATGAAACTCTCGCCTCTCGCACAATATTCTTGTATCAGGTTAAGCCCTCTACTAACCATAGATTATAAGAATATTAGCTCTCTCTCTACTGCATCTTCTCTCTACTATCTTTTTCTTAGTTTTTCCTCCAACAATAAAAGAATATATATAGGAAAACCAAAACCCTATCTCTAGCCTAACTTCCTAATTAGAATATGATTCAAACTCCTAATCATGATGGAACCCAAACTCTTAATCATGATAGATCTCCAACCCTATCTAATTCTCATGAAGTTTTACAAAGAATCAAAGACATAATCCAAATAAAAATCAGTATACATCCTTTGTTTAAAGCCTATTATCTCTAAGCTAGAGACTGAACCTGGTTTCTCCCCAACACTAGAGTGTCGTTTTAACATCAATTAGTTTGGAGAGCATTAAATTGAATAGTGGAGATGTTTGAGGGGCAAATCAAGAATCTATACTATATATTAATAAAAGTCTCATTTTTGGTCTTTGTGAGCCGCATTTTTAGAACTTTAAAAAGGTCCTCGGACATAATTGAGTATAGGAGGTGGTTGAGGGGCAAATCAAGAATTTATGCTATATATCTAATACTATTATAAAAATGTGTTGTTATGTTAGAATATTTCCTTCGAAAATGCTCTCAAAAATACATACATGCACACATATAAAGCACATGCATACATGATACATACATAAAAAAACAAATATACATACATAACTCACTCCATTCTTTATTAGCTTTTAATTAAATAATTATATCTATTTAATAACATCCAATTAAATCTCACAAGTTTCTCATCACATGCCCTAAAAACTATAGAAAGAACCAGATGCAAAGATAACATGATAACTAATGGAAATTAGTTTCTTGGCATGTGTAAACCATGGGTAGCACATTTTAATACTGTGGGTACAAGACCTATAGTCTATAGATAAAATAAAATGGATGGAAAGACAAAGAGAATGATATTTTAAAATATTATTTTTGTAAATATTTATTTATTAGTTAAATAACTAAATATTATTATCTAAAATTATTGATTTTAATAATATTATTAGCCTAACATAAATCTGTAAATATAATAGCATGCAAATCATGTGCTCTATGGTAGTTAAGAAGAATATCCTTTATGATTTTCATAAGATGCTATTTTTAAATTCCAAGAATGCCCTCACACTTAGAAAAAAATCAATTGTAAATGCTTGCACTTAAGTAAATCAGCAAAAATGCTCTCACACATGAATTAATCGAACACCCCCTCACAAAATTAGAGGGGATGTTCTTACACTTGGAACAAATCACAAAATGCTCTCAAATTTAACCTATCAAAGAGCGAGTTTGAAAAAAACTTTCTATGGTCAATTTTACCCTTAATCCTTATGAATATTATATTTTAAATTTATCCTAATATATTAAAATAATTTAAAGGTAAAATATTTAACCATAATTTGATATTAAAAGAGATCAAATAGAGGAACTAATTTTCTATCCTATTAAAAGATAACATATGTCCAACTAATTCTATCTACATAAGAATTCTCATTAGATTAAAACCATTCATATCCATTACCAAAAATTCATATTCATAAAAAAATTGAAAATTTTGATAATCAAAATTTTGTTAATTCTAAACAAGCTCTAACTATCCACAATTATAAAAATCTAAAAAATTAACATTGTTCCTCCTTAATTATTTTAAAAAGTAAATTTCAATGAACCTCTCAAAACTTTAAATTGAGCATTAAACTCCCAAAATATTTGCAGTTCTCATTAAATCCTTAGTAAGTCAGATAATTTTAGAAAACACCTAAAATATTTTAAAATTTTGCACTTAAGTTCAAAAATGGCTCAAAAAATTTATATTGGTTAAGATTAACCCTCAAGGATAGTATATACTCCTCAAATTGATATTATTTGCAAGTTAACCATAAATTGATAAACAACCCCTAAAAAGAAAAAAATTACAAATAGCTACTAAAAATTCTAAAATTACAAATAATACTCAGAAAATTTGCAGAAAAACATATAGGCCCCTAAAAAATTAAAATTACAGAAAACCTTGAAAATCTTAAAATTGAAAAAAAAAACTCTTAAACTTCTATAATTATGAATGACAATAAATTACACAGAACTTCTTAAAAATCCAAAAAAATGCAAACCAACCACTTTAAATATTAAAAATTAGGAATAGCCCTAAAAATCCAAAAAATCAAATAAACATATGGAAAGTATGAAAATTACAAAAAATCTCATAAAATTAAAAAAATTACAAATGGCATCCTAAAAATTTTAAATTGACAACAACCCCTTAAACATCTGAAAAATAACAAATTAACCCTTTAAGTTAGAAAACTTCAAAGAAACTCTGAAAAGATTACAAAAGTCTAAAAAAATTATAAAAAATATAAACAGCCCTTTGAAAAATCATACATCAGACACAAACCTCTCTAAAATCTAAAAATTACAATCAACCTCTTGAAAATTCCAATAAGTATAAACAAATATAGGAAAAGATCTGAAAATTATAAACGATCATTATTTTGGGTTTTTTGCTAAAAAATGTTGGGGATTAAGTGAAAAAACGTAAAACTTATTAGGTTATTTGGGTGTACCTTGGTCATTTGACTACACATGAATTAATGATGTTAATTTTGAGGATTTTCATAATTAAGGGGATTTATCTACAATAGGCTTAAACTTGAGAGGATTTCCTCATATTAAAATAATTGAGGAGTTTTTTTTCTAAAATTAATCCAATATGTTTTAGATGTAATATTATAAAATCTCATTAAGTAGTGATTATAAGAAACCTTTTTTAACTTTTAGAACTTATCAGAAAAGCCCCTCAACTTTGAGATTTTATCAGAAAATTCTCCTAAGATTATCACTTTTAGAGTGGTTTCCCGATAAAATCTCAAACTAAAAGGGGTTTTTTGATAACCCCTAAAAATTAGTGGATTTTATGATATTTTTAAAGTTATGCATGATTATCTGATTATCATCCAAAGTTAATGGGGTCATTTTGTTATATTTAGCCTTTAAAATGTTTTACTTTATTCGCATAGTTATCTGCACTAAATAAGAAATATATCGTTTGCTTAATAATTGACTATATCAAATAGGAAAAATGCAACATTTTACTATATGCAACCAACTTAGTGGATTTTTTTAAAAAAATTTTTATGACAAAAACAAGTACTTTGAAAGGTGAAAACTTGGATATTTAGGCTTTTAAAATGTTCAATATGTATGATAAGTAAAAGAAATTATGCATATAAAATTACTCAACTAATGGCTCCTAATTTCAAACTAAATTCTAATTTAATGCATTTTATTTTAAATATTTTACATTTATAATATTATACTTTATAGACACACGTGAAAAGTGGTATAAATTAGTTTTAGCCATATTTTAGTTATTCTGATATTTTGATCATTTGATGTTCAATATATATCATTTTAAAATGGGTTTTCACCAATTGCGAGCCCTTGAAATGTTCAATAGGTATGTTGGTTAAAAATAATTATTTGAGTAAAACTACTAAAATTTGTGTTGTTTTAGTTTTTCGATATTTTATTATGAGATATTTAATATATATCATTTCAAATGATTTAGGTTCTTCACCACTTGCAGTTATTTTGACAGACTTGAATTAGAATAACTATATCTTATCAGAGTAACACTAGCCATTAGATACTAAGAAATAGAGATGAGTCCTAATAGAAGGTGTAACTGGGGCAATTGAGCTAAAAAATTTCGAAATTGCAAGATTAATCTGATGAAATGGAGAAGGATCTTCAAATAAATAGGAATCCCATACTCATTAAAACAATTAACATAATTAAAGACTTGAGCAAATCTCCTGTTATGTGAAATAGTTAAAGTTAACTATACAACAATTTTATGTCTCAAAAAATAGCAAGTTACTCTACCAAGGAAAACATAGCATAAAAAATTTAATTAACTATTTCATAACTTTCTTTGACAATCGAGAACATAAACATATAGAGTATGATAGTATTACCTTGGAAAAATTCTTATAGTTAAGATTCATGGTTATTGGTAAATGATCTTTCCTTAGGAATCTGTTAGCCTCATGAGATATAACATTAAAGTGAAAATTAATTATTAAAACTATAAAGGGTATAAAATACTATGAATTCGTGCATATTATAAGATGAAAACATAGGATTGCGATGAGAATAAAATTATTTTCATAATAATTATTTTTTACAAAAGGATCTTGACATTCGTGTACTATTATTGTAAATTGTACTTAATGTGAATTGACCGTGTAATTTTGACTTTTGGCTGCACTAGAGTACTAGTTTTAGTAATTTGGCCCCCGTTTGGCAATGGTTAAAGAAGATGAGTTAAAGTGAAGGATTAATATACTTAGCCTATTCGATAATTTGAAGGACTAAATTATTAACCCGTTAAATAAGATTTATTTTATCCATTGTAATCAGTTTTAGTGTTTGAGAATAATAATGATTTTGACTATTTTCTTTATAATTAGAAGGGTTAACTCTTAATCATTCTAAATAGGAGTATTAGTAAACCCCTCATTTTGAAGGGTTAACTCATTTTAATCCCTCTAGAGGGGTTAGCTTAACCCTTCTATATTTTTTATGTTTGGCAAATTATGAAGGTTTAACTCACTTTAACACTTGTAGGTACCGTTTGGCAAAGGGTTAAGTGAGGGGTTAAGGAGACTTAACCCCTTCTTAACCTGCCAAACACAACAAATCTATATAAGGGTTAAAGTGAGTTAATCCTTCATAATTTGCCAAACATAAAAAATATAGAAGGGTTAAGTTAACCCCTCTAGATGGGTTAAAATGAGTTAACCCCTCAAAATGAGAGGTTTACTAATACTCCTATTTAGATGGAATAAGAGTTAACCCTTCTAATTATAAAAAAAATAGTCAAAATCATTGTTATTCCCAAACACTAAAACTGATCATAAGGGCTAAAATAAAACTTATTTAACGGGTTAATAATTTAGTCCTTCGGATTATCAAATAGGCTAAGTACATTAATTTTTCTCTTTAACCCCTCTTCATTAACCCTTTGTCAAACGGGGCCGTATAGATTTTTTTTGTTTGGCGGGTTAAGAAAGAGTTAAGTGTCCTTAACCTCTCACTTAACCTTTTGCCAAACGGTACATTAATGAATAAATTTGTGGAGCAAACACTCATTAGTGTTTAGTTTTATTTATTTATTTATTTATTGTACTCGACCGCCAAAATACTAAATAGCCAACCGACCACCTACGGAATAAGTCACCGAGTAAAGGAGACCAACGATGGAGTTTTCCGTCATTTAATATCCACACACACACACACTCTCTCTCTCCTCGTTTCGTCGTTGCCCTAAAAAACTGCAGGTACCACGATATCTCTCCGCCTCTCTCTAAAATCCTTCAAAGATCCTCCGATATCTGTAGAATCTCTCCAAATTTTCTCTAATTCTTTCCTCGTCTACAGAGAGTTTTGATTAAACCCTAGAAATTTGTTACCGACCTTTGATTCCAACGAGATCTAATGAACAATCGAGGGAGATATCCGCCAGGGATCGGCAACGGCCGAGGTATGAACTTCGGGAACCCTAACCCTAGCTATTACGGTAGGAATCCGCCGCCGCCGCCGCAGCACATGCAGAATTATCCGATGCAGAATCCGCAGTACAATCAACAGCATCAACAGCAACAGCAATGGTTGAAGAGGAATCAGATTGGGAGCGATTCTGGTGCTAGCGAACCGAACAAAGGAGTTCAGTCTACTAGCATTGATACTAGGTACAAAATAAAACCCTAATTTTTTATGCGTGTCTTGTTTAGATCTGTTGACTGCTTCTTTTGATGGAAATTGCGAGGAATAGCAGTACTTCAGTGTAAAGTTATAAGTCTTTGCAAATTATTAAGCTATATATGCTTTAAAATTGGCTATTAGACGAATTATTAGAGCACGGGAGTGATAGTAGTGCTAGCAAATTTAACAAAGCAGTTCAGTCTGCTAGCATTGGCATTAGGCTTAAAGTAAAATGCAAACTTTTTATGCATATGTTGTTTAGATCTGTTGTCTGATTCGTTTGATGGGAAGTGCAAATGAATTGTGGGTAATTCTGTCAAAAATCTAAATTCTTTTTTTGTAAAAGCTTTTAATGCTTAAGCTGTCTTTTCTAAATTGGCCATTTGACGACCCCTAAGATTATGTTTGATATATTTCCCATTTCTAGCTATTTTCTAATTCTCCATTGCCTATGCTTTTCTCACTGCACACGGTGTTTTATAACAGACAACCTCAAATCATTCAGTGTTTTGGTAAGTACCAGAATGCCAGGATTAATACAACATTGGAAAGGCAATGAAATCATTATCGTGTCTTGGGGACATGAGAAGTTTTATTCATATTTATATATGTATGAAAGATGAATCCAAATAAACTAAATATCAAATGCATTTTTAAAGATAGGAATGTGCTAATAACTAAAAAGTTTCAATCAAAGTTAGTGCATTGCCTTTCTTCTCCTATTCTTTTGTTGAGGGGTGGGTGTAACTTCACTCAAGAGATCCCTATGGGTATTTATAATGTTTCAAGCTTGCATGCCTGCATGAAGTTATCCACTTATGACTATGACTTTGGGCCCGCGTGTGCTTAGTGAACTACATGCAAAAGTAGAATTCTCCACAAATTCTAGAATTCATGTGGCTGCTAAGGCAATGATATCATATTGTTTTTGCACTGGCGTCCTCCAAAATCTCCATGGACATGGAGAGAAGTCTATAATGGGAACCATGCCTCAGTTTTTCAATTTTATTGCATTCTCATCTTTGAAGCATAATACAAGTTAATCAGTCTGATTAACATGCTCTCCTTATTTGTCATCTAGTATGTTCACAGTTCATTACTTGTATCAGTCTTTCCATTGATAATGTTAGTTTTTCTTCTAAGTTGCATGGGTATGGGTATGGAAACTGGTACGGGTACGAGACATGACAAATTTGTAAAAGGTGGGGTACAGAGACACGTCTGTAAATATGTATGTAATGTATATTTATATGTATTAAAATTGATAATTTACATAAGATCAATATTGTTTTTTCATTTACATGAGATCAATATATTAGAAATAGACGTGAAGTGTATCATATATATCCAAGAAGTGTTTTGAGGAGTGTTCTACATTAAAACATGTACTATATAATTGGGTATATGCTTGAAAAAAACGTATGCATATATTCAGGAAGTGTACAAGAAGTTTGGGTACGGGTACGGTTTCCAAATAGAGTACCCAGGTAACATAGTTTTTTCTGGACAGGGATTTTAGCTGTTATAGCTTTTTCTGGACAGGGATTTTAGCTGTTATAGCTTTTTCTGGACAGGGATTTTAGCTGTTACTTTGTCGAAGAAGCTTGATTTACTAAACCA
Source organism: Asparagus officinalis (assembly GCF_001876935.1). Classification (NCBI taxonomy): domain Eukaryota; kingdom Viridiplantae; phylum Streptophyta; class Magnoliopsida; order Asparagales; family Asparagaceae; genus Asparagus; species Asparagus officinalis. The sequence goes on along the minus strand of NC_033794.1, from coordinate 17,097,670 downwards.
CTGCTAGTCAGTTAGGTGCTTGAATCACATGTAACAATAGGGCCTTTTGGTTATTGACATATATTAGTTTCTTTCTTTTGTTGTAGGCTTAATATTTTATTGCAACTGCTGTCCTTTTTTCCAAATGCAAAATTTGCCTATATAATGTCACCCATGTTCCCGTTTAGCTTAATGTTGACTTATTCTGGTAGGAATAGGCTAGCACTTGTGCTGGTTACACTACAAGCATGAGCATACATTATATCCCATGCTTGCATTGGCTCACATGGAGTTTTGCTCTTGAAAGAGTTTCTCTTGGAATAATTTCTTAATATGACGAGAAGTTTTTACTCTTATTTGGAAGCAATCTACATGTAGGGATAGACATCCAAGAAACTATTCCAAAATGAGATACATATAGCCTATGTTACATGGGTACTTCTACCATGAAGCCGTACCGGTACCTGACACATACCCGACAATTACCCATACCCAAACTTCATGGACACTCCTTGGATATATGCATACATTTACCAAGACATTTACTCATTTATATGATATATGTTTTGATTTAAAATACTTGTTGTACACTTCTTGGACATATATCCTACACTTCATGTCCCTTTCTTGAAACTCGTTAGACATGGGTCCGGTTGTTTAAGATCATATCCAAGTTTAAAACTATGATTTAAAAGAGTTGTTTGAGTGTCTAGTTAAAAAACAAGCATTTTCCAATTTATAACAATCAACATAATAAAAGAAACTAAAAAAATATAATAGGAATTTAAATTTAAATAGCACATAATTCAAAAAATAATAATGATCTCATGTAAATTATTAATCTCGATATATAAATATAGCCGTGTCCCCATACCCTATATTTCACAAATTTTCCGTGTCCCGTACCCGTACCCGCACTGGTACCCGTACCCGTACCCATTTTCATGCAACTTAGCATATAGCCATATATGTACATTTCATGGTTCTGCGCATGTATCTGTTCATTATATGCTTAAGTATAACTAATTTAAAGCCGTTTATGCATCTATTTGCATGTCTGGATGTATGCATGTGTCCTTGTTTATCACATAGTGACACTAAGAATTAGGATGTATAAACAGTTTTAAAATGGAAATTCACATAGTGTAAGCATTTGTATGCATTATGTTGTATGCATGCATCCATGTCTAATAGTGAATAACTCAATTTTATCATGTAATCAACTTAAGCAAGCTGTTGAAATGATGATCTATATTAATGCCAAAGGGAAAAAAAGGAAACTATAGGAACAAACCTCAATGTTCTAGAAAAGACAAGTAAATAGAGTAAACTTGTTGTTTAATGCCTACTCTCATAGATTTAATTTCAAGTAGAGCGCATAAAGGTTGTTGATCACATGTGGTCTAATGCTGACTGAAGTGCGACTCAATTTTTTCATCTTGCTTTGTTATTTATCTGTACATTACATGAGAAATGTGACAATTACTTACTTTCTTCTTTGATTTTCTTTGATGTCTTAGTTCTCCAGATTGGAAATCACAACTGAAAATACCGCCAGCAGACACCCGTTATAAGACTGAGGTAAGGGGGGAAAAAGGGATTGTCTTGCTGCAATGATATACGATATAAAATAAAGTTTCACCGTTAACATATGTCCTGAAGGCTATTGTTTTGATCTTCTAGTTGCATTCTGATAAACCTTTTTATGATATAAAATGATTAAGTTTTTCTTTTAACATATGTCCTGAAGGCTATTGTTTTGATCTTCTAGTTGCATTCTGATAAACCTTTTTATGATAAAAAATGATTTTATCTTCTAGTTGCATTCTGATAAACCTTTTTATGATAAAAAATGATTTTTTTCTTTCTTATTGCTAATTTTACTAGTATTTATACCCGTGCAAAACACGGTTCCTAAAAAGAAAATTTTGTTTATTCATTTGAATCCTTTGACATAAAATCATTCTACAACAACATGTAGATGTTCATGATGCTAGAGAGGAATCAAAGAGCCATATCTAAACTTCTTCAGATGTTTGTTATTATGCGTAAAAAAACTATAGAAAGAAGGAACAGTGTAACAAAAAATCCAAAGGATTCGACAGTGTAAATCATACAAAAATTGCTCTCCATATAAAAACATCTTACCAATGCCAAGACACATATAAAACATACTTGTAAATAAAATCACTCATGCAAACTAACAACTGAGATACCTTTGCATAATGAACATGTATGAGTTTTTTATTACAATTTGCAACTGAACTAAAGGACCTATCAGGCTTTCATATTACCAGGTACAACGTAACCTCATCTTGTAGGACCCCAAAATGTATGAGATTTTGCCCATTGTTGCTTGTGCTCTACATGGGCTCTTTTTTCTAGCAAGAACCGTATAACTTGTATTCTGAGGGCATAAACATCCAAATCAAATGAAAACTTAAGTTAAAAAAAAAACATTTCACAGATCCTCTAAGCTCTCTACGATTTAACGAATCAAATGTATCGTGCGATAAAAAATGATCTCATACATTCTATCAATCAGTAATGAACCAAAATATCCTACTAAATGAAAAGTCCATCAGGGGTCTTTTTTTATGCTTACCTTGGCCAGAACACTGAGAGAAAGGTACCTAGAGTTGTTATCTTCATAGTGTATATGCTTCATGGCATTATTCAGAGCCTTTTCTCTCAGCTTGCTACCAGGCCAGTGCATCAAAATTGGTTCAACAAATTTATGAAGACCCGTCCAAAGAATATTTTGTAAGAATGGATGGGAATGCATCAAATCCTCTTGCATCAAAATATAACAGACAACCTCATTCATAAAAGAGAACCACACAGAGAAATAAACATAAACAAATTGTAATTTAACAATCCTATCATCTACCCAAACCCTAAACCTAAATCTCAAATCTTTTGAGCCCATCATCAACCTCAATCGGCAAATTTCGCCTCATATTTTTACATTCAGATCCTCAAATCATGTAAGTCTCTCTGACATTAGCGCCCATTAAGAAAAAAATGAAAGAAGGATTGAGAGCCTCCAATAAAAATAATAAAAATAACAAAATAAACGATGATAATCCTCAGAAAACAACATACCATCGTCTCGATTGTTCGTTCGGGCAAGCTTCAAAGTATACCCTGCGTCTCCAAGCCATTTCTCATACATATCTACCAATTCCTCATTTCCCAACCACACCTCCTACATTCAAACCAAAGATCAAATTTTTGCACAAACTCAATATTAGATCTTAAAATCACTACATAGGTCAGATGAAATTGATCCAGACCTGAAGGCAAATGATCGAGGATCGATCATCGAGCAATCAATCAATAATGCTCTGGTTCCTGCTAAACCAATAAGCCCTATATTGGCGCTAATTGCAGCTCTGGTCCTATAAACCACACCCACAAAAAAAAAAAAAAATCCCAAAAAAAATCCCAAAATCAAAATCAAAATCTTCACATAAATAAAGAAATAATAAATACTCATATTTCTCTTCATCCTCTCTACCTCCTTATCGAGTCTTTTATATATTGGGGCCAAGATGTTGAAGGTGGTGCATGAAACGCAAGGATCCGCAATGGCCGAGAGCCATAATGATCTTTTCGAGGCCCGGATCCTGCTCTTCTTCATCATCATCATCATTAGCGAGGACGTCAGCGGATTCGGCAGCGGCCATGAGGGGGAGAGGGGGGAGGGGTGTTTTCAGAAGAGTTGGTAGGGTCGCCGAAGATGAGGCTGTCTTTGAAAGAGGCGGCGGGGGATTGGGCGGAGGAGGCAGCGAGAGCAGGTTTTTTTTCCTGGATTGTGAAGAGTAAATGAAGGGGTGAAAGTTTTGATAAATTGCAAGAGAAACAATTGGCTGAAACTGAAACCGCAGGCTTGGAAAAAAGAGTAGTTTAGAGAACGTGGTAACGTGGGAGTACAAAGATGTGTTGCGTATGTGTGAAACGTGGGGTTGGTTATTCATTTTATTTTTTTTATTTTTCAGAACCTTAGGTTACTGTTCATTTTAGCTTTTTTATTGTTCTCCTTTAGTAATAAAGAAGTAGATTACAAAAAATGTTTTAGGAATTTTAAAAAATTCTCTTCATATTGCTGGTTACTTGTACGTTTGCTTACAAACTTCTTAATTAACTCGATCATTTTCACTAGATTATCCTTTTAACTCGATCCTTATCACAAGATTATCTGTAAAAATTGGCAGATTATGATTTGACATATTGAAACCATGCTCTCTGATCTATTTGATCAAGCGTAGTTATTAAGTGAGAATGGATACTATTATTTTTTTATTCTTTTTCAATTGTAGATAAATTGTGTTTCTTTAAGATTATTCACATTATATGATGTCTTTGGCTCTAGTATTATACTGGATTAACATTTGTATATAAGATGGACTTTGATCGAGGGAACAACAGGTCCATAAGATAGAGCCTTCAACATTACCTAAAAGGAATGACTTGCGCTTGTTAAAATGACTGGGGCATTTTAAGTGTTCAACTGATGTATTTTTTATAGGATTAGGACCTACATGTAACAAGCAATTTCATTTTAGCTGCACTTTTTGTAAATAATGAATTGTATATTCTGGTTATGTTATCTCATCCTAAAATGCATGTTTACTAATGTTATTTGCAGGATGTTACTGCAACTAAAGGAAATGAATTTGAAGATTACTTTCTTAAGAGGGAATTGCTTATGGGCATATACGAGAAGGGATTTGAAAGACCTTCTCCAATTCAGGAGGAAAGCATCCCAATTGCACTGACTGGCAGTGATATCCTAGCCAGAGCTAAAAATGGTACAGGGAAGACCGCTGCATTCTGCATCCCTGCACTCGAAAAGATTGATCAAGACAAAAATGCTATTCAAGGTTCTTTTACTTTTTCTAGTTGGTTGGTTACCAATGGTTTTGAACCTTTGCTTCATTGCAGAAGCATCTGTACCAGAGTGCGATGCTAAAAAAATGACTTACATGTATCATGTACTATCATAAATTCTTTCATGGTCTCAGGTACTATCTAGGTTGTCAATTAAGCTATTCTGTTGATTATTGTGTGGATGGCGTGGATAAGATTTATTTGCTTTTTACTTAGGATTAGAAATTTTAGAATCACACTTATGTTCCTTTAGATGAAAATCCTAAGGATTACAATTCAAAAAGTTTATTTGGTTGCCATTAGCTATACCATAATACATTATTTTATGTCCTAATAGTAGTTTTGTACCCAGGTTAGTTCCTATGGATTAGGAAATGATTTTCTTCACCTCCTTTTCAATTTGGCTACATTTTTTCGATTATAATCCTTCGGATTATAGTCAAGTCAAAGAAGTTATTCCCTTAGATTCCCAAATCCATCGGAAAATGGAATCTCAGATTGGACTCCTTCAGATCAGATTTTTAGGGGAGGTGCCGGTGCCCAAAACTTATGTGCTTACATAATGTATTTATGATTTCTGTACTGTGTTACTGCAGCATTTCATATTTAGCATATTTTACTTACATTGTATGTGGTCTGCAGTTGTTATACTGGTTCCTACACGAGAATTAGCTCTCCAAACATCACAAGTTTGTAAGGAACTGGGAAAGCATTTGAAGATTCAGGTCATGGTCACTACTGGAGGAACCAGCTTGAAAGATGATATCATGCGTCTATATCAACCAGTCCATTTACTCGTCGGGACACCAGGTCGCGTTCTTGATCTTACAAAAAAAGGTGTTTGTGTCCTGAAAAATTGCTCGATGCTCGTAATGGATGAGGTATATCCATGTTACGCTTTCCTGTTGTACTATGTACGCTGATAGTCATTGATAAGCCCCATGAGTTTTGAGTGTGTTTATTTACTCGATGATTGATTTTTAAAAGCTAGATAGCTTTGATGCTCTTTTGTCATAATTGTTGTCGCATTCTTTTCGACAATTGACATTCCCTAGTTTGAAATAGAATTCAATTACGTACATTTGATGCATTTCCTTGTCTTCGCCGAAGTTTCTCATACATCTTTATTCTTCCTTGTAAAAAAGCTATTTTTGTGTTATGTAGTGTTGGAATCCAATATATGGTGTGCAATTATAACCTTTCACACCGTAATTTGGGTTTTGTCAGGTGCATCTATCATATGAAATAATGTAGTTATCTGTTGAGAAGTATACAAGGATTTTTTTTCACAAATTTATTTAGTTTGGCCATGCGGTTTACACCAGGACTCTTAAGTTGCATGGAAACGGGCACGGGTACTGGTATGGGTACGGGTGCGGGTGCGGGTACGGGACATGACAAAACTGTAAAATGTAGGGTACGGGGACACGACTACATATATATATATTGAATTAATATTGTACATAAGATAATTTTTCCCCTTCATGTGTCATTAGAATTAAAATTCCGATCACATTTTTGAGTTTCTTTTATCATATTGATTATCGTGAATTGTAAACTACTCATTTTTTTACTAGACATCTAAACGACCCATTAACTATATAGTTTAAACTACTCATTTTTTTACTAGACATCTAAACGACCCATTAACTATATAGTTTTAAACTTGGGTATGGATTGAAATGAATCCGACGCGTATCTCATTAGTTTTAAAAGATGAATGTGAAGTGTAAGCTCTACGTCTAGTAAGTCTTTGACAAGTGTTATACATTAACACATATATCGTATAATTGAGTACATGTTGTAATAATTGCATGCATATATTCAAGAAGTGTCCATGAAGTTTGGGTATGGGAAAGTGTCGGGTACGTGTCCGGTACGGGTACGGCTTCATTATAGAAGTACCCGGGTAACATAGCCAGGACTCAAAGTTGAAGTAAACCCCCTTTAGTAAAACTCATATTTCCCCTTGTAGTTCTTATCCAGTCTAGTAGAGATTTTAGAGGATGGTTCTAGGTTGCATGAGCTGAATATGCATTATGGTGCAGCCTGCAGGTTACTGACCCCTACTTTTTGGTGTCTATGCAAGGTCCATATGTTGTTCAAGTTTCATTGGCCAAGACTTCAGCAATAGTTTATCCCCTCCTATAAATTTATCTTTGGTTTTAGCTGAAGTCTTTTCAATAAAAGTTTTTCCATAGGTTTTTATTGAAAATAAATAAATAAATATGATGATGATGATGTGGTCTGTTCAGAAGCATATGTGGAATTTGAAATATGTATTACGAAGTTTTTGAAAGATTTAAAATTACTGTAATGTCTATCATCACATATGTGACATTTTGTTCTTGAGATTTGCATGATATTATTATTGGGCTTGCGGCTGCTTTTTTTTTTTTTTTTAATTTCCACCTACTAAGTAGAAATCTTATTCAAGTGATTATGGGTGTTTGATGATGAAATGAATTGCTGGTTCCTAAAACTATTAATGAGAATATGCTTGCAATCTTTTTTCTTAGGAATTTAGGAAAAAAGAAGATATTGCTTTCCTTTGCCTATGCTGATTCTCTTGAATCATGATTGACATATTGCTGCTGTTGAAACCATGATTTCAAAGAATTTAGGGTATTTTAAAGTTTAGGAAGTGCATTTTCTTTGAAAATGATGTTTGGATTAAGCTAACACTTGTCCTTTTTCCACAGGCCGACAAGCTTCTATCACGTGAATTTCAGCCATCAATAGAACAATTGCTACAGTTCCTTCCCTCAAATCGGCAGATATTGTTATTCTCAGCAACTTTTCCTGTCACTGTTAAGGATTTCAAAGACAGATACCTTCCCAGACCCTACATTATTAATCTTATGGATGAACTTACACTGAAGGGAATTACACAGTATTATGCCTTTGTGGAAGAAAGACAGAAAGTTCACTGTTTAAATACCCTTTTCTCAAAGGTTTGGCCCTTTACTGTTGCCAGTAATTAATCATATCTTCATTGTACACGTGGTCAT
>NC_033794.1:17051181-17089777 GCF_001876935.1 Asparagus officinalis | reverse complement strand
ATCATTCAATCATCTTTTGCAACTCAGTTAACCGAGTAGAACTATTGGCGAAGAAAATCACTGAGCTTGGATACTCCTGCTTCTATATTCATGCGAAGATGTTGCAAGATCACCGTAATCGAGTCTTCCATGATTTTCGAAATGGTGCATGTAGGAACCTTGTTTGCACAGGTATAGATTGTTTGTTGATTGTCTGTGGATGAAGTATTTTAATAAACACAAGTAATGCTTTTGCTATGAAGCAATCTTCTGTAGCTTTGCTTCACTACTGAAGAGATTTCCTTGCATCTTATTGCTGTGTTGGTATCAAATTAGTTGATAAATTGTTGCCTATTGTTTTTTGCAGCATTTTAACATACCTAAAGGTTTCATTTCTTTCATGCACTTGACTGTATCATCATCCTTACTCACACCTGTGCTAGTGTACTTTAATGCAGTTGAGGGGATCGTGCTGCTTTGATATTGACGTTTCAGGATAGTGATAAGCATTAGAGATTTGTGAATATTTATTAATTCTCATCAGTATTTCTTGTTTGAGTTGTTTCCATAAGGTTTCAAACTATTAATAATGTAAACTGAAGGATAAGGTAAATTAATGCATCATTTTCGTAAGATTTGCATTTTCGAGTAGATATTTTTCTTTACTAGGCACATATCACTGTTTCTTCCTATCATATTTAATTTTGACTTGATTTAAGGTGATAACATGCTTGAGGTTATTGTTCTTTTCAGATCTGTTCACGAGGGGTATCGACATCCAAGCTGTAAATGTCGTCATCAACTTTGATTTTCCTAAGAATTCAGAAACTTACTTACACAGGGTATGATGTTATCGCATATGATTGCCAAGTTTGTGCAAGTGATGGAACTTTATGTGATGATAACATGGACTTTTCAAAATAATGCTAGACGGTTTAGGCAATATGGACCTATTGATCTGATCCGATCATTGTCCAATGATTTACATGATGATGCAATAAAAACTAGAATTCTGTAGTATCATATTTTCTTCACTTAAGTTCAATTTCTTGTATCTTCAACTGTTTCTCTTTTAATTTATTTTTCCTTCTTTATTAGGTTGGTCGTTCAGGAAGGTATGGTCACCTTGGTTTGGCGGTGAATTTGATAACCTATGAGGATCGATTCAATCTGTATGTTCACTTGCCTCATTATATGCAAGCTAGTATTTCTATTCTCCCACTGCTGATATCTGGAGCATGTGTTTTGTCAACAGGTACAGGATTGAGCAAGAATTAGGAACCGAGATAAAGCAGATTCCTCCGCAGATAGACCAGGCCATTTACTGCAGATGATCTGTGTCTGCAATGTGGGTCTGTTGTTTTGATCAATAAATTGTGCGACTTCCTCGACTTTGTATATATGAACTTGAAGTAAGTATTCCTGCAAAGTCTACAACTGACATGCATAAGAACTTTTACTAGGATTGTATGAGCCTATGGTCAACATGGGAGTGGTGTCTGAAAAGATTGCTTGTTTTTTGGGTGCGAGTTATTATACGCTAGTCGATTGCAGATACACCTACTGTAGTATGAGATTATAGCCACTTCTATCACTGTTGAACTCCAGACGCCAATGTTTCTTTGGGCCTTAGTAACTAAATAAAATACTAACTTGCCCTCTAAATTGAGGGCAAAAAATATAGTCTCGTCCGCGGTTCAGGGCGTGTACTGCTAGTAAAATTGTTTATGGGGGTATAAGTGATTATGCCACAGTATTAGTGGAAGTGTATGTGCAATTAGCCATTGCACCATCCTCATTTGTTTCTCTTCGTTTCTCTGATTTACTTATTCAAGTCATTCAAATAAATGTCATATTTTGATCATATATTGTGTCGGAAGTTTGTCGCACGTGGTGTTTTTAATGCTAATTTGTTTTGTTCGCAGGGCTAATTTATTGCCTTTCCAAGTTCTCTCTGTTTATGGATGATGCGGCAAATAGTGAAACGCAGAATATGTGTCCCGCTCTTCTTGGGAAACTGAAGTCGCTTTAGATTCTTTGGCAATAGTTTTTTGTATTGGTAGATGAAGGCTGATTGCTGACGAAGTTGTTGGCTGAGTGTGCCTTTTAGATTCACTTGTGTTGAATGAAGTGGTAGGCATATCGAATTGTCATAGTTAATTTCTCGTCACCAACGTGGCTTTGCAACCTCTCACTGTTGGTTGTTATAGTCAGTTATGTTCAGTATTGAAGTATCTTTTTACTAGATTTTACCCTCTATGTTTGCTAGAAAGCAAAGATCAAGAAGAGATGTTTAAGGATTAGCTGTATCGAATCTACTTGGTTTGAGTTTGTAGAATTTTTTTTTAATTCCTGACATTTTAAGACTACTATGGTTTTCTTCGTGTTTGATACTGGTGTCCGTCTCTTTTCCTTTCGTAATTTTCTGAATTGTGCTTGCTGTTGTAGATGTACATATGTGACAACGTATAATTGATATACAAAACTTGCTGCCATTTAAGGTTTCGACATTATACCAACTAGTGTATCCGTCACCGAATTGATAATATGATTTTTATATATAATTATTTATAAAAATTCAGTGACAATTTTTTTTATAATATTTACAAAGTGAATTTCGTAACCAGTTAATGAAATTATATATGGATTATTAATTTTCATCAATTTTCTATAATAGAATCAAAAAAAATTTATATTCATGAAATCTCAGATAAAGGTTAAACATCATTATCTGCATATACATTATGAACAGTATTTTCATGGTTAACAAAAAAATGTATTCATCTTGTAGAGCGGATGACAAAATTTTTACCTTAGCATATACATTATGTGCAAGATGCCAAAAAGCACACTGTAGTGTGAACAGTGTTTATGGGAAAAAGCAGCCCACCATGGCATAAAACAGTATATTTAATATTATGTAGCATACTGTAGCATGAATAGTGCTGTAGATGAAATGGTGATTTTGATGTTTTGCTTTTTAAGTTAGAAGTAGTACATTCTTATAATTAAATATTCCTATGGCGAGTCTTTGTGGAGTTTGTTCTCATACCAGACTGTAAATTCTATGGTTAGGCCCTCAAATCTTATATTTGTAAGCTACACCTTCATTCAAATTGTTCTAAATATCATTCTCATATTTGTAAATTGCACCCCGAAATCCATAATAACTCCATTTCAAATTCAAAAGGAGGATTTTGAGCGCTAATATATAATTTTTTTTGCTGACAATGGTTCATGAAAGGTCGGATGATGGTCGTAATACTGCAAGGGTGTTGCATCTTACAAATTAGGACTACCCGGTTAAAGCTTTATACACAAGAACATTGCGACGCATAAACAAACATTGTGACGCATAACACATTCGCTTCAAAAAAAAAAAAAAAAAACATTGGTAAAAAAAAAAAAAAAAAAAAAACATTGCGACGCATAAACAAACCGCAAATTTTAATCACAATTCATCCCCGCAGTAGTATTAATTAATAGCATTAGATCTGGAACCAACCAGTTCCCTTCTTCGGCAGGTCCCCAGTCGCTCGATATCTCGCAGCCTCTTCCTCCACCTTGAGTAGCTGTTGGCCGCGCTTAGCCTCGACCAGGGCCCTTCTCTCTTCTGCTGCTTTGTGAATTATCGCGACTTTGTTCTTTATCTTTTCTGCATACTGAGCCTTTTTCTTTTCTAGAGCTTCCTGTTTAAAACCAGTTAGTTAATAGACACTTTCATATCCGTTCATTTGTCAAGCATAATGACAGGCTTTATGTTTTTGTATACGTCACTTATCGCTAAGGTGGGTAAAAATACCTTGCAGTTCTAGTCAAGAGTCCCTGATATCAAGATATCCACAGGACAAAAGAACTCGGGGTTGCGCTTTTACATTATTCTGATTATACTGGCTTAAAAATTGATAATAAGCTCCCTGTATGATTTTAATCTAATACTCATCTGCTCCTGGGAAGAGTACAGACTGCGTACGCAAAGTATGAACTACCGAAACGATGCTTCATCATGAGTTTGAAGAGATTGCTCACCTCCATCTTCTTCATCTCAGCCTCTATAGACGCCTGTTTCGAATTCTCCCATGAGCTGATAGATGCCATTTTTTTCTGAGCCCTGTTACAGATTGCAATAAAAGAAATCAAGGGAACCCTCAGATTGGATTCTTTCTTTCAGGTAAATGAGTAACTTGTTAACTTGTCTTTCCTAGCAATTGCTTGCATGGATTGCCCTTCATCTCGAAGAACGACAAACAAACTTAGAGATGCTCAGTATGCAAAACAGGTAAGAGTTCTAAAAGGTGGTACCACCCAGGACATGAGTTCTAAAAAGTATATGACATTTAATGGACAAAATTTCAAAACCAACATATTTGGAAATTTAATCCCAGAAAACAACCCCTTTCAAACTTAATTGCAAAAACCGATCTGGTTTCAGCCTTGGCGCTGAAACCAGGTCGGTTTTTTGTGAAAAAACTTCGGAAACTTCACGGGAGTTCAACTCCAGTGAAGTTTCGGATAAAAATTTTCAAAAACCGATCTGGTTTCAGCTCCAGGGCTGAAACCAGGTCGGTTTTTGAAAATTTTTGCAAAAGCGGTCGTTTTTTAAAAATAAATAGTGAAAGGGGTTGGTTTTGAAAATTTGTCCGACATTTAATTGTTGGAATTTTTCTTATCATGCTTATACATTATGGAAACAGTAATGTTTTAACAAGGAAACCCCAGATCTTACTTATGTTCAGCTTTGGACTTCTCACTCTCTTCCCATGCCTTGATTAAAGAGTTTTTCTTATCATTATGGACCTGAGCAAGAGCAGTATCTGCAAGTTGAACACCACAGAGGTTTCTTTAGGGCCACACTTTCACATTAAACGTGATAATTTTTTATCCTAAGAACTCACCTCTGTTGGTTGACCCCCTCTTTGGCGAGGCGTTTGGTGTGACCTCTGTTAGGAAAAGAAAATCAAAGTTTTAACCAATAATTAATTACATGTAGTAATTGCATAAACAAACGTATTCAACTTCTAGATTTAGCAAAATGAGGGTGGTTAATCCTCACACGCTGGTAACTGGTAACTACTGTAAACAAGTCAGATGTGTGTGTATAAAAATTGGAAGATGAACATAAACTGATCAGAGAAGCATTTGAGAAAAAGCTAAAAATATTTCTTGCAACTATTTTTTTCGGTTGATAGAGAACCAGATACTTGCACAAATCAAAGTTGATAAACCTCAAAGAAGGATATTTTTTTTTTAAATTTCACTATTAACACATCTTTCTTAATTTCTTCCAACCAAATTTGCTGAGGCCTAATCTCTAGTTATCTTTACATCATTAATCGTAATCTAATCATTTTTCTTAACGGGTGTATTTAGTAGTCTCCATTATACATCACAAATCATCTCAATCAAGATTCTCTCTCATTTTTGCTCACTAGAAACTAGCCCATCTCACTCTCAGCTAATTAGTCATAGGCCAGGGCCATCCCATTCACAATAATATGTATCAGAAATAGGATTTTTTTTAAAAAAATGAAAGTAAATGAAATTATATTTTTAGGGACTCTTTCTATGAGAAAATATTAAAAGAGTACTAAAAAACATTGATCAGATAAAAAAACGATAACCAATGCTATCTCCTTCAATTCGAAACCTAATCGAGCAAAATATTTGTTGCGAAAATGAAATACTAGAAGACATACAAGAATTTAAATAGAGTATTACATATAAATTTACTAAAAAATCATAAGAACAGCTAGGTTGGTTAAAAAAAAAAAATCCCAAAAAAATCCCTGATTAAACAAACATATGGTCAAATAATAATTAAAAAAAAATCATGCTCTTGTGTTCCTCTGATACGAACAAATAAGCAAAAAAGCATTTAAAAGAAAAGAAAAGAAATCTCGAATTCTTACTCTCGACAATGATGATAGCTTTAGAATTGTCAGGTTGATCATAGGGGAGTTGTTCAATTGCCACTTTGTCGTCCTCCATTATTTCACCTTCAATTTCTCTCAACACCCCCCCAAAAGGTTCTAACAAAAATTAATGGGAAAATAAAGCAAAATATTAGATATTGATTGTTTGATTTTATATGATCACGCCTCCAAATTCCTAATCAGAGGAGAAGAAAGAAAAAAGATTAGGAATTTGGAGGGGGTTGCAGGCAAAATTGTTATTAATTGCTCCAAATTGTGGATGTGGATGTTGAGAATGATGTTCGTAAAGGAGCAGAAACTAAACAAATTACAGTTGTGTCCTTTCCTTTTTGGAAGCTCTTGGTTAATAATGGTTGGATATTATTGTTGCTCAAATATTATTTAGCCTTCCAATTTCAAGGACGATAATGGATTGGGACCCCAGCCCAAGAGCCTAACAAACAGTTTCTAAGAATAAACTAAGCCCCAGCCAACAGAACACAAAACAACATATGAAAATATCTGCGTTCATCATTTCAATATTCAATAATCCTTTTACCACTAAGACAGGAAATTATTTTTGGAATGATAAAACGGGGCTTATCTCAAATTTCTTTTGGTTGTCTTATCCAATTCTTTTGTCAAGTGTGAACTGCAATTGGAAAAATAGGGGAGAAGGTAAACAAGGATTGGAATCTCTTTTACTCAAGCTTTTGGACTTGTAGAGCAATCTCCCGTGACTTTCAAAATAGCAGAAAATCCCCCTTAGAGTTTAGAATTTTATCAGAGAGCCCCCCCTAATAGTCTAAATATTAGAAAACTTCGCATGGGTAAGTAAGGGGGGTGTTTTTGCCAGTGAAAATTGCGGTTAACCCTAGGGGTGAGCACGGTTCGGTTCAAACCAAAAAAACCGACCGAACCGACCCGAACCGACCCGAAAAAAGCGGTTTTATGAGTAAGGCGGTTCGGGTCGGGTTGATAATTTTTCAAACCGACCCGAACCGAACCAACCGAATATATTTGTGTCTTTGATTTGTGGGTTTATTGCTGTGTTCGATCACCATGAATAGCAGTTGCAGGGAATTGATTCATACATAACCAATGTTCTAATGAGTCAACTCCTTTTTTTGTCTCCACAAAGACCAAAGTCAAAGCTTGCTACACAAAGACAAAGCAAGTCCGTTACTAAAAAATTACAACGTCAGAGTCTAGTATTTAATCCAAAAGGATAAGTTACTTCACTTAAAAACAGTATACATACATGAGCAAGAATAATAAATTGAAGTGAAGTTAAAAAACAAATACATGCTGGCATAGGGTAATAATAATATATAAAAGATAAATTGAAGTGAAGTTATACTTGATAAAGTTAGAACCGAATAAACCGAACCGAACCGCACCGAACCGATTTGTAATGGTTCGGTTCGGTTTTGATAGCAAGCAACAAGGAGCAAAGTTGCTTGCAAGTCTGAGGATGTTCTGGGATGAAAAAAATTAATTGCATTCCAAGTGTGGGTACAATATTTTATTTCCCGTGAGAAAATCCAAAGCACAGTATTGCTGTTGACTAGCAAGCATGCCCAGCTATCTCACGTGTCCTTACGCTGCAACTAGAAGTTGCAGATATTTCTGCAGAACGGCACATAATCAAAAAATTTAACTCCAATTAAACGCCGTTTTCCCCTTTTCGGTTTCATTGCACTCCCATACGCTCACTTCTAAATTATTATTTTCCGCTAATAAATCAAGGCCTAAGTTGGCCTTGCATCTAGAGAAAATGAAAACCGACAGGAAAAATGTATGTACTGACAAATAAGCGCTCCAATACCAGCATTGAAGCCACGAAAGACGAGCAATAGTGTCTGATGCAAATGCGAGCCTACATGAATATCTCAATTAACAGGGGGGGAAAATGATAAAAGACTATGTATGTGCTCTGATGAGGGACTAAGATACTAGAGGATAGAGAAAATCAGAACTTTGTAGATCCTTTCAACTTTGTGGTGGGGGCCATTTTTTGTTTTTGTTTTTTAAATTATCTCCTTCAATTATGAATGCTCCACCATGATAGTAGGCCCATAGAACAACATAGAAGACCATGTGTCATGTGTGTGCTCTGACGATAGGCTGAACAACTTTGGAGACTAAAGCACATCGTTGGAGCAAATGTAAAAGGAAAATGATAGGAGCACACCCCAACCACATTTCAAACCATACCCCCTATCTCATATGTTACAGTACACCGGGCCCCACATGAGATTTTAAAATTTTAAAATCTCATGTGGAGCCCGGTGTACTGTAACATATGAGAGAGGGGGTGTGGTTTGGAATGTGGTTGGTGGTGTGTCCCTAGTGCCACCCAATGTAAAATGTGAGATCATCTTGTCTAGTCATGAGGGTAATTTTTAACAAACCCAAGTAATGTCCTCATAACTCATGATACTTTAAAACTCATGTGAGGGGCAAACTTGGAAAATTCAATTAAAAAACCCCACGCTAAGCTACTTTCAAAAAGAGTACTCCTTTAGGGACGAAGACGTTCCGGTCATTTTTGAATCCCTCCTTGAAAACAACAAGATCAAGCTGTCACCTATCACAAATCAGGAGGAAACTGATAATACTTCGGATCCAAAGTACTGTGCGTACCACAGGAGGATCCTTTATCCCACCAAGACTTGTTTCACTCTCAAAAATAGCATCCAAGCCTTGGTTGAAGCTGACGCCCTAACGCTAAAATAATCTGAATAAAGACTCCGAAGAGTATACGAGTATAAACTGCTTCTCAATCATTCAATGAGTATAAGAGGTTAAACTGCTTCTCCGTGATCCTCCAACAAGTGTATGAGGTTAAACTGCTCCCTGCATACTCCAATAAGTAAACTAGTCTAAACTGTTTCCTAACTTTAACGGGAAGTTTCTGGAGAATTTTATACATAATATTCTTAAGGATAACCTGATCATACAACTGAGTACAATATTAGACCCAGTTTCGCAAAGAAAGCTAGGGGTTGATAATTCATGTAAAGGGAAGTTCCCGGAAGAATGCTATATGGTGTGTTCTTAAGAATAACCCAGTCACTACAAAAAAGTGATGAATAAGAAACTCCCATTTGGATTCTGAATGCTTCCAAGAGTGAAACACATCTAATTGCCGGGATCAATTTCACCAACTTCCAAGCACTCTTTTGCTGAGACGAGATTTGATCACTTCATTGGATCAATCTTCCCTCACAAAAACCCCCCACTAGTGTTTGACGATTCATAATCTTTCACCATAAAATCCCTCACTGATCAAATTAATTGATAGTGGGTCCACTAAAATTTTTTCTGGTTTAATCCATTCAAACTCCCGTTGTGGCTGTGCATTCAACATTTCCATTTGTTAGAGTTCGGACATAGTACTTGGAATTTTAATCTGCTGATGCTTGACAATTTTCAAACTCTTTTCGTGTTAAGTGCTGATTACTTGACACTGAAAACCCCCACCGAGTGATTTGTATAAGTCAACACTCCCACTGTGATTTGTACTCTCACTCCCACTTGGTCAAACATTTAAACACTTAGGACCACAACCAAAATTTTCTCTCGATTCCTTCCATGAACGAAAGGTCCATAAATTAAATGATCAAATCTTTAAACAGTTAGGGTCGTCTTAAATTCTCCATCTTAGTCAAACCTTTAAATAGTTAGGACCATAACCAAAATCTCATTTCGATTCCTTCCATGAACGAGAGGTCCATAAATTAAACGATCAAACCTTTAAACAGTTAGGGTCATCTCAAATCCTCCACCTTGGTCAAACCTTCCTACAGTTAGGACCACAACCAAAATCTCCTCTCGATTTCTTCCATTAAGTCAAACTTTCCTACAGTTAGGGTCAAACCCGCAATTTACTCTCGATAAACAAGAAACTAACCCTTAGTTTGGTAATCAAACATTCCGACAATTAAAGTTATCCAAATCTTCCCGATTCCCGGAGTGGAGATCCCACTCTTAGTTTTACCTGTCCGGATTCTCGAAATGGAGATCCCACTTTGAGTTTCCTTTGTAATTGAAGGTAGAATATAAAATTCTTCCTCTTCAGTATCATGTTAGTCTTTGCCCCAAGTGAAGACACTACTTTTTAACACCATAATCCATACCTTACACGCACGAAGAATTTTATCCCGAAGCCTAAGTAGGGATAAGTTAGCGTCTAACACGCGTTGCCGGTTTAGTCTTTCGCTGAGTAAAAAAACACCAGAATCTAAGTCTAGAAAATTTTATCCTGAAGTCTAAGTAGGGATAAGTCAGCGCCTAATACGCGTTGTCGGTTTAGTTTTTCGCCGAGTAAAAAAGACATCAGAATCCAAGTCTCGGGACTTTTATCCCGAATCCTAAAAAGACATAAGTCAGCGCCTAACACGCGTTACCGAATAGTCTATTCTCGTAAGAAAGACGAAGTCTACATATTCAATATCATAACACTAAGAGAGTTAACTCTCTTAGCATAATGTTATATGCGAAACAGACTTAAAACAATCCGCATGCTAGCCCGATTCAAATGGCAATCGGTAAAGACTCATCAAACCCGTTGATGGTTGAGAATTTATCAAAAATCCTATAAATATGAGAGTCATTGACACACCAGCTCCATTAGTTAGTCTCGTGACTTGAGGATCCGACAACTTCAAGATAAGATTCATACATGCAGATGAATTAGTTTTAATAGTTGGTCCTGTAGCCCTAACATTTAGGATCGCCATGCTCCAATACCTTAAGAGTATAAACTGTGTAGACTCCAGTAAACGTACGAGTATAAACCCTATGGATATGTTGACCAAAGTTGTTTCAGGTGTGAAATTTGGTCATTGTTTGAAGCTATTGAATATTCTTCAATGTTGAGGGCATTTGGAGGCCATTTAGGTGAACTACGTTTGGCTTGATTCCCTGTACAAGAGGATACGTAGATAGTCTTTTCGATACAGCCGGTTGGATTTATTGATTTCAATGGAGGAGATTGTTTAAGCTTTCGTTTGGGTTTCCAACTTGTTATGGATTGAGTCCGTTGTCGTGGATTTATTCTACTTCGTACTGGACGTAACAAGTGGGATATTTGGATGTTTTGGTGTCAGCTCAGTTTTGGGAGAAACTTCACCGATGTGGAGATTTGTAGAAACGGCGTCGCCCGCGAGTCAGCTGCGGTCGACAGGAAACATGCACAGGTTTAGGGTGCATTCTGGAACTGATACGGTCGACTGCGACGATCGACCGTGGCTACCCTATAATCGATTTACTCTATGGAATTGATTTCGGTTGACCGTGGCGGTCGACCGGCTCAAACTCTGTAATAATCTGGGGCTCTGTTGATCTGCGTGGTCGATCGTGGAGGTCGACCGCCAATTGAGTTTGAGTCAGGTTTTGTTTTTTTGACCCGTTTTGTTATGAGTTGATATATAACCCTAAACCTAATTAATTAGGGTTAAACAATATCGTTTTGAGCAGTCTTGAAGAGATGATTGTTGCATCCTTTTGTGAAAGAATTGTGAGAGATTTAGAGAGCTTTGTTTTAGGGTTTTGGTGAGTTTTGTAACCCTATTTGTAAATATCTTCATCTCTAATAGTAAGAACCCCCCTCTCTTTGCCCCGTAGACGTAGGCAACTTGCCGAACCACGTAAATTGGTTTATGACTTGCTGTGATTGTGATTTGTGCTTGTGTTTTGGTTGTGATATTACTCGTTCTTGTTCGTGCACTATTTGGCTTTCGAGCGTCCACTGCGCACAACATTTCAAACAAAAATATGCCGTTTTTTCAACTGGTGAAGTGGAATATATATAGTTAATTTGTTGATCTCTATGTTTTGGGTTTATTTTCTACATTTCCCAAGAGCTTTGCTACAGGGACCCAAAATATGGGACCAATAGGTGGGACAAGTGAGGTGTCCCCCTCCTATTGGATAATGAGTTGGCCATCATTAATGATGACGTCGGAAAATTCATTAATGAACATTAATTTCAAACAAAAATATGCCGTTTTTTTCAACTGGTGAAGTGGAATATATATAGTTAATTTGTTGATCTCTATGTTTTGGGTTTATTTTCTACATTTCCCAAGAGCTTTGCTACAGGGACCCAAAATATGGGACCAATAGGTGGGACAAGTGAGGTGTCCCCCTCCTATTGGATAATGAGTTGGCCATCATTAATGATGACGTCGGAAAATTCATTAATGAACATTAATTTCAAACAAAAATATGCCGTTTTTTTCAACTGGTGAAGTGGAATATATATAGTTAATTTGTTGATCTCTATGTTTTGGGTTTATTTTCTACATTTCCCAAGAGCTTTGCTACAGGGACCCAAAATATGGGACCAATAGGTGGGACAAGTGAGGTGTCCCCCTCCTATTGGATAATGAGTTGGCCATCATTAATGATGACGTCGGAAAATTCATTAATGAACATTAATTTCAAACAAAAATATGCCGTTTTTTTCAACTGGTGAAGTGGAATATATATAGTTTATTCTTATACTTCTCATGCACAATATTCTAAATGATTATCTCTTCATTAGAATAACCGATGACATAATTCGAAGGGTAGAAGATTACGTTTTGTGTGTGCGTACGTACATAACTTGTTACTCGCTCTTAAAAAAAACAATTAAACAAAGGGAGATGATGGAAAACCCGAGATACTAAACGTTCAATACAAATATTCATCCATCAAGAATCGTATTATTCAGAGATTCCAAAGAAAAGTATAAGAAAATGAAGAAACAACTAGACGTTCCATTTTATTGAGTAACATATATATGATGATTATGTAATCTTCTGCACGGATGCATGCAGTCAGCGGGAAATTCACTTTTGGTTCATCAGCAGAAGTGACATTGGTGGAAGTGGACGAATGACGGCATCCTTGATGACGAGCCCCTTCTTGACGACGTCGGAAGTCTCAATCACAGAGAAGATAACCTCGCCATCGCCGACGCAGTCAAAGTAGCCGGCGACGGTCATGATGAGCTGGCCTTTGGGCAACTTGCACAGGTCTACTTGCTGTGTTTGGCTACTCCCATCAGGCAGTGTAACCCTGAGCTTCAACGGGCAGTTCTCCCAACCCTCAAGAGGATCCTCCACCATTATCATATAGAGCACTTGGTATTTGAGGCCAGGGGTGAGATCTGATATTTTCCACCTCCCGTGGACCTCCACGTGTTTTGTTCCCATCAGTTTCGGCACTTCGACTCCCAGTTGCCCTTGGCTGCATTAATTCATGCATACATAAGAATGGAATTTCAAGCAATTAGCATATATACAATTTATTCTATATATATATACATAGATCGAGATTTAATTAATTAAAAGAGATCGACGAGGAAGTTATTAATTGTTACCTTTCAAGAATGAGGGAGTGCCAGAGCCAACAACTATCATCGTCACCTCCGACAACTTCGAGCTCCCTTGGATAAATAAGAATGCCTTTTTCTCCAGTCATCTCCTCCCTCCATGAGTTCTAAATTAACAAGCGAATAGTTAAGAGTGGAGGAATTAAACCCGGACTTAATTGTGTTCTTTACTTTCACATACAACAATTAATAAAAAGATTATTACCTCTGCGTACAGCTCTGGTTGCCCATCCATCTTACTCGATCTCTTAATTAATATTAATCTTCTTCAATAAAGATGGGGCTCAGATTAATGCTCTTTTAATATATATATACTTCTCTTACTTCTTCTGCACTTCAAATCTCAGACTACGCTGCTATTTATAGGTTCCAATTCAACTACCAAGATCATTAAGAAATATAGAATAATATTCTTAACAATAGTTTTTGAGTACTTTTCAAACTTTGAATTAGATGGCGTATGTCAAAAATTGAGGGCATTGACACCAAGAGCTCCAAGAAAAGAAACATGTACAGCCATCTAGGGCTGTTTGGTTGGTTTCTTAAATACATGGAAATCAATAAAATATTATTTTCATTCATTTCTATCCCTAAAACTCACCCACATCATCCATTAAAATATTATTTTCATCCAACAACTCTTCTCATCTCATCTTATTTTTAAAAATCACTCACATCATCCAATAATATGGTGGCAATTCATCTCATCTCATTAAATTTTTATTTCTATATATTCATTTCCTAAAAAAAAATAAAAATTAATTTCCTTAAGTATGAGTCACATCATCCAATAATATAATGACAACTCATCTCATCTCATCTATTTTCTTAGTTTTAAGAATGAACCAAACACAGTGGCGGAGCCACCCTTGTTCAAGGTGGTTCCCTTGAACTACCTCAGTTTTAGAAATAGTCCATACATAATATACATATCAGGAATGTACTCAAAGTTGTTTCTATCCCAGCGGCAATGAGCATGGTATAAAAATAGTTACTTCAGGAGGTCTTGTGTTCAATACTTAGGCCTTTCATTATTGCATTTAGAATCTCAATTTTATTCTTCATTCTTTGTTTTCACTCTACTTTTTTTGCGTCTTAACCTTTTGTTTTCTCTCTTTTCTAAGTTTTACCGGCCTTCTAATCATCATCTTTTTATGAAGATAAGTTAAATTATTGTTTTTATATATTTACTACTGTATTTTCTTCTTTTTGTTATTTTCTCCTCTATTTCTTTTTATTCCTATTTATTTCTTGATTTTTCCCCTACGATTAATTGAATTTTTTTTAAGGTTCATTTTGAACCACCACTCAAGAGGTTGTAGATCCGCCACTGACCAAACACAAGATAAGAATCTATTATAGAAAATATATTTCTTATAATTCATTTCCTTAACTTTTTAGCCAACCAAACAACCTTGAAACATTTTTTATAATTTCTTTCTTAAAAAATCACCCACATCATCCATTAATATTGTGATAACTCATCTCATCTCATCTCATTTTTTACTTTTAAGAAGTGAGTCAATGCAAACACAAGAAAAGAACCTATTATAGGAAATAAGTTTCCTTTTCTTTAATTTTTCATGTTTTTTTAGCCAACCAAATCGTAATCTAATTTCTAAAAGCTATCATATATGCTTCTTTATTTTATTCTATTTTATTTTTTTCTCTCTTAAGGCTTCTCTGTCAGCGGACAGACATATAACAACCAATTTGCTCATTTTCAAGGCAAAATATATAGCAAAATAAAATAGTTACTTGGTATTTCTCACAACTATTATATTATTATTATTATTATTATTACTGTTGTTAATTATTATTGTTGTTGTTTTTAGTACTTACGTAGTTCAGCTCAGGATTTGTATTTGTACTCTATTTATGTTGCTCAACAACAACAGCACACCAGATGAGATTGGCTATTAATTAAGATAATCATGTAGGTACCTTTTTTTAATTTTTTTTCTAGTTTTTATTTTTTTGAATGATGCATGCGTGCTTTTGATGGTAGGTGATACAAAATGTTTGAAAAATATGATTAGTCTCCCTCTGGTATATAATTATAGTAAGTCTTGGTTAGAAATTTTTTTGGAAGCATCATGCCACATGCATGCACTTGGACCAAGTCATGGAGGGAAATCTAATAGCATAGCCACCGCTTGAAACTTATCATGAGTTGCTTGTCTTTCACTGTTCTAGGCCACGTGGAATATCTAGGTATTACTTTTCTCTATTAAACTGTGAAGAATAACACGCCATAAAAAATTCCTTAAAAAAAGGGTATAAAATGACTTATTTAATACGAAGGTAAGTAGCTGAAATTTTTTTTCGAGACATGTATTATATAAAACAGCATATTTTTTAGAGATGGAGCTAATCAAATCTACCTAAGTTTTGTTTAAGTCGGTCGACGCTTTGGTTAACGAATTTCCTTTTAGATTGAGAGAGATCGAACTTTGTGTTAATTTTTTTTAAAATTTTAGTAATGACGTTAGAGTCTTGTTGATAATAGTGTATTGTAGTGGGTTTTAGTCCTATATTGCTTGGGAGAACAAATCTCACACAGTTTTCCGTACAATAATATGATGTTATCTTAATAATCTTCTTTCTGTTTTGGCGGTTATCCATGGCGCATTTTAGCAGGCGAAAAAATTTCTGCTAAAGTGCGCCCCCACTGAGTTCACGATGGCAAGAAAGAAGAGAAGTATCGCTACAAAGATCTTAAGCATTGGTTTGCGATCGTCAAATCCTTGTTTGCAACCCTCAGAGGATCGTATTGATACCAATATTGTTGAAGAAGATGAAGGTTCTAGCACTGGATTCATGGGGTCAACTGGCCCTAAAGGGGAGAAAATGAAGAAATCTATGAGAGAAATCCTCGGATCTACAAGTTTTCTTGTCAATCCTACATCTCAGGTATCTCCTCAACTTTTTGGTTTTCAATCTCGTCAGATAGGGAATCCCTCCATCTCACATAATGGAGCGAGTAGTTCAAGATCCGCATGGGCTGATGATGAAGTAGTTGAGGTTAATATTCCTGATCAATGTGGATCAAATCTTTTGTATCCTGCATCGATTGCAAAATCTAACACTGAGGCTCTGAATCCAGTTAAGAATGATGAGATTAAGTCAGATTCAGCTCAAGATAAATCAAAAGGAACGGAGGCAGATTTTCCTCCTATTATTGCCTTAAATGATAAACCTGTTTTGAATCCAGAAAATGAATCTAAAAAGAGTTGGATCAGTTTTTTTACTGATAATAGAAAGGCAGGGAGTGGTATGATTTTGGATTTTATCCCTCCAGAATCTAAAGATTCTGTAAAATTTGAAGAAGAAGAATGGAAAGAAGGGGAATCCATGTGGGAATTCTCCCTCATTGGGCAGGTTATAGGATTAAATGCAAAGTTTAAAGCTATGGAATCTTTTGTTAAGAAAGTCTGGGCTCAGTTGGCAAATCCTGAAATTAATGCAAAGTTTAAAGCTATGGAATCTTTTGTTAAGAAAGTCTGGGCTCAGTTGGCAAATCCTGAAATTTTCTTGTTGAAACCAGGCCTTTTCCTTTTCAAATTCAAAAATAAGGAAGAATTGAATGAAGTTATTGAAAGTGGTCCTTGGTTTTTTGGTTCAAGGCCTATTCATCTTAAACACTAGTCTATAAATGAGGAAATTGAGAAGAGCTTCAACAATATCTACCCTATGTGGATACAGTTACCAAGCCTCAGACTCAATTTATGGAATGCTAAAAGTATAAGTAAGATTGCAAGTGTTGTTGGAAGGCCAATTGCAACTGATAAACTCACAGTAACAAAACAGAGATTAGCTTATGCTAGGGTTCTAGTTGAAGTTAAAATGCCTTTACAACTTCCTGATCACATATCAATTCAAGGTCCAAATGGTGAAATGATAAATCAGAAGGTCTTCTATGAACATAAGCCCAGTTGGTGTGATTTCTGTAAAGTGATTGGACATGATACAACAGTTTGTAGAAGGCAGAAAAAAACTCAGAGATGGATTCCTAAACATGCTTCTAATAACTGCAATGCTCAGATGAATAGAGATGATGGAAAATCAAGTTCTGGACCAATTAAAGGACTGGATATCCCTAACAAAGAAGGAAATCCTGGACCTATTGAGGATGTGATTATGTCAATCTTAACTCCTGGAAAATCAAAAACTGGAAATGTGAATGATACGGGAATGCCTACTTTGAGGCTTGATCCTGGTAAAAATCCTGAGCATATGCAAGTGCATGTTCCTCAAGAGAAAGTGGAGGCAGTACAAGCTGGAAAAATAGCACAACTACCAGAATCTGCTGAAACAGACTCTGTACATGTTGTGCATGTTTTGCCAACAGCACAGGGTTTTGCTCAGCCAACTGCAGTTTCTTGTCCTGAGCATACTATGCATGTTTTTCCTCCAGTCTACAGGCATGGATCTGATCAAAATGAAAATTCCTGGATGCTCATTAAAAAAAGGAAAAATAAAATGAATTATATCAATTCTTACTCCCCTTTGGCTGTTATGGAGAATAATCTGGATCCCTCTATTCTAGATAGAGGAGGAACAAATTGATGAACTGGTCTTTTTGGAATGTTAGGGGTTTGAACAAACCCCCTAAACAACATTTAGTAAAGCAACACCTTTTTCAAAATCATCTCTCTTTCATAGCTCTTTTGGAAACAAAATTGAAGGATAATAAAATTCCAAGTGTCACTAAGAGAATTGGTGCAAATTGGAAATGGTTCTCCAATGTGACAAATCCAGGAAAGGCCAGAATTCTGATTTTATGGGATTCTAGCACTCTAGATATTCAAATTACACATGTCACTTCACAACAAATAACATGCTCAGTGAAGTCAGTGGACGGGAGAACAGAAAGTGTTATCTCATCTATCTATGGTTCAAATCATCAGGAAAATAGAAAAGAGTTATGGGCTGATCTATTTCAAATATACCAAACAATTGGAAGTGTACCATGGCTGCTGTGTGGGGATTTCAACACAATGATAAGCAATGAAGAAAAATTGGGAGGTACAATGCTCACTGACTCTGATACAAATGATTTTACTTCTTTCATTGAAGATTGTAAACTTTCTCACCTCAAAACTCTGGGTAGTTTTTTCACCTGGAACAATAAACAGGATCATATCACAAGGGTTTAGTGCAGGTTAGACAGAGCCCTAGTGAATGACTCATGGATTCAAAAAAACAATTCTAGCCATGTAGAGTTCCTGCTCCCTAATTTCTCTGACCACTCTCCTGCTGTGGTTTCAATCTATGAAGATGATACTCAAGGAAAAAAGCCCTTCAAGTTTTTTAATATGTGGACCAAGCACAATAATTTCTTGCCCACAGTTTCCTCAATATGGAATAAGGAAATTGAAGGATATAGAATGTATTCCGTATATACCAAGCTCAAGCTCTTGAGGGGTGAATTAAAGGAATTAAACAGAAAACATTTTGGTAATATTAGTGAACAAGTCCTTAGAGCTAAATTTGCTCTAGAGGAAACCCAGGGAAAGCTACAGGATGACCCCCTCAACCCTGTATTGATTAACCAGGAAAAAGAGTGCCTTTCCAACTACAATAAACTTCTAAACTGTGAGTTATCTTTCTTTCAACAAAAAGCCAGAATACAGTGGAGCATTAAGGGAGATAAATGTACAAGCTACTTTCACTCAGTCCTCAAGGTCAAAAGACATCAGAACAGAATTCTAGTTCTCTATAACAGCTTAGGTGTTAGGCTCACTGAGGGAGAAGACATTATAAGTGAGCTAATCTCCTACTACAAGAACCTGATGGGCAAAGCAAGAGCTACGAAATCTCCTGACATCAGGATAATTCAACATGGACCCTGCTTGAATGAAGATCACATTAGGAGCTTATCTTCACCTGTTTCCAAAGAAGAAATTAAGAAAGCAATATTCTCTATATCAGATTAAAAGTCCCCTGGTCCAGATGGTTATGGTGCATCTTTCTATAAATCTGCATGGCCAGTGATAGAAAAGGAGGTTACACTTGCAATAGAAGACTTCTTCAAAACTGGCAAATTACTGGGAGCTGTAAACTCAACCTCTATCACACTCATACCCAAGGTACACTGTCTAAGCTCCCCATCTGATTTTAGGCCAATTTCTTGTTGTAATTGCCTTTACAAAATTATATAAAAAATACTTGCTAATAGAATACAATCTGTTATGGGGATCCTGATCAATGATTCTCAAAGTGCTTTTGTGAAGGGAAGGCACATAGTAAATAATATCTTGTTAGCTCATGAGTTAGTCAAGGATTATGGCAGGAAAAATATCTCCCCAAGAGCCATGATTAATATTGACATTAGAAAAGCTTTCGACACAATCAGTTGGAATTTCATAAGGGAGATGCTGGATGGTCTGGGTTTTCCAAAATTTTTGTGTGACAGGATTATGACTTGCATTACTACTCCAAAATATTCCATCTCACTCAATGACTCTTTACATGGATATTTCAAAGGGGAAAGGGGGCTGAGGCAAGGAGATCCACTCTCCCCTTATCTGTTTATATTGGGAATGGAATATCTCTCACGAAGCTTAGATCTATTGAAGCAAGACAAAACTTTTAAATTCCATCCAAGATGTGGGAGGCTCAAAATATCACACTTAATCTTTGCTGATGATCTCTTATTATTTAGTAAGGGTGACTTGAATTCAATTCAGAAATTATACCAATGTGTCACAAAATTCAGTGATGTCTCTGGCTTAGAAGCAAATCCAAGCAAGTGTGCTATCTTCTATGGAGGAGTAGAGGAAGAAGTTAAAGAAACAATCCAATCCTATCTGGGGTTTACTGAGGAAAAAATGCCTATTAAATATTTAGGTGTTCCCCTAGTGTGCAAGAGACTAACATACCTGGACTGCTCCCCTCTCTTCACCAAAATCACTAACCAGTTCCAGGAATTTTTGAAGCTCAAGAACTTGTCTTATGCAGGCAGGTTACAGATCATCAAGAGTGTCATCCTTGGCATACAAATATACTGGACATCGTCTTATGCAGGCAGGTTACAGATCATCAAGAGTGTCATCCTTGGCATACAAATATACTGGACATCCAGTTACGTTCTCCCAGTTAAGGTGCTTCAAATGGTGGATGAACTTTGCAGGAATTTCCTTTGGGGGAAAAATGATCAAGCTTTCAAAACTCCACTGGTATCCTGGGAAAGGGTTTGCACAGATAAAATGTATGGTGGATTGAGGATTTTTTCTTCAATCATATGGAATAAAGCTGCAGCTTTAAAAACCCTATGGGATATACACACTAATAAAGAGCTCTTATGGATCAAATGGGTTCATGGCACTTATCTCAGGAGCAGAAGTATATGGCAGGTAGAAATCAAAAGAAGTGATTCCTGGTTATGAAAGCAGTTGCTGAAAATCAGAAATAAAGCTATGGATTACTGTGGAGGGGAGGTTAATCTAATTAGCCTAATCAGTTCCTGCTTCAGGAACTCAAAAATCACCTTGTCAGACTTATATCATGCCTTAATCCCCACTACAAATAGAGTGCCATGGAATGTAACAATCTGGGGGAGACTAAATTACCCCAAGCACTCTTTCATCTCTTGGTTAGCAGTCCAAGATAGACTACTAACTCAGGATAAGCTGTTGAGAAGAGGGGTCATTCAAAACAATAACTGTGCACTGTGTGCAGGTTCAGAAGCTGAAACTCGAAACCACTTGTTCTTTGGATGTGCGTTTTCGAGAGATGTTTGGAATGGAGTTATGAATTGGCTACAATTCAACTGGAAAGCTGTGATTGGAATCAATTGATGAGCTGGTATGAAGCAAACCAAAGGAGAAAAGCTTTCAAGATCAATGTTAAAAGAATGACCCTCACTTCCTCTATCTACAATATATGGTTGGAGCGCAATGGAAGGATTTTTAAGCAGAGTTTCAAAACTATTGTGCAAATCATCAAAAACATTAAGCTGGACTTGCTGATAGTAGTTCTTAACAGTGGACTACCTGAAGAAAATAAAAATTGGTTGATCTCCTTATAGATGTAACAGGGGATTAGTAGCTGAAAATGTTTCACTGGGAAATTCATAAGAGGAGTGTCTGGCTCATGGCATGATAAACCTCAGCGGGAATACATGTGCAGGTTGTAACAGATATCCCTGATACATGTTTTCAGGCCTATGATCTTTGTTGAAGAGTCAATAGGAGAAGTTAGAAATAGTATTACGGCTCTAGTAAATGTTTCATTGAGATTTAGATACTAAATTTGTTATCTCACAAATGTGATGAGATTCTTGATGTACATTCTCTTTTCATATTGGTTGATGAATAAAATTTTTCATTTACCAAAAAAAAAACAAATCTCACACTCCTCTACTTGTATAAATATATGTGCATACTCAATATTCAATTCAAGGGAAATTTACCCAAGATTCTCTCTCTCTTACTTTAACATGGTATCAGAGCTAGGGCTATTGTTCCTCGTCGTTTTTAGGCTGAGGCTATTCTCACCGCGACTCATGCCATTAATATCACTCTATCTAGCTCTCTTTCCGGTGCTACTCCTTATAGTCGTGTTTATACTCACCCTCCCCGTTATGATCTAGTTCGCATTTTTGGTTGTCGATGTTTTGTTCTTCTGCCATCTCACGAACGTGATAAATTGTCTCCCAGAGCTGTTTCTTGTGTTTATTTAGGAATTAGTTTAGAACATCGAGGTTATCGTTGTTATGATCCAGCAACTCGTCGAGTTCATATATCTCGTCATGTTCAGTTCGAAGAGGATTCTCCATATTATTCTGCTTCTGATGACTTTAATTTCCTCCACTCTACTGATCATGCTTCCCCGTCAACTGCATCACCCACTTCTTCACCTCAATTTTCCTTTCGAGATCTCCCTGACATCTCTCCCTCTCCTTCTGTTGACTCTTCCTCACCCGAGTCTTCTCTTACACCATCTAATCCATATCCCGTGGACACAACTCTCACTCCAGAAAATACTGTTGATCTCCACGCACCTGCGCCAGCATCTCCCCCGCCTGAGGTTCCTCTTGCTCTTCGTCGAGGCAAACGTCCACATGTCATGCCTGCCCGGTATGCTTCTGTTACTTCTTATTCACCTATCTTTCATAATTTTCTTGCTGCCATTCATACTATTGTTGAGCCAAAGTCCTTCCAAGAGGCAGTTTAAATTCCAGAGTGGCGACAGGCTATGGCTGAGGAATTTCAAGCCTTTCAGCAAACTCATACCTGGGATGTTGTTCCCTGTCTTCCTGGGATCTCTCTTGTTGGCAGTAAATGAGTTTATAAGGTTAAGTTTCGTCCTGATGGCACCATTGAACGTCGAAAAGCTCGTTTAGTGGCTCGAGGTTTTACTCAGCAA
The DNA here is from genome assembly GCF_001876935.1 of Asparagus officinalis. Classification (NCBI taxonomy): domain Eukaryota; kingdom Viridiplantae; phylum Streptophyta; class Magnoliopsida; order Asparagales; family Asparagaceae; genus Asparagus; species Asparagus officinalis. The sequence goes on along the minus strand of NC_033794.1, from coordinate 17,067,127 downwards.
CAATGTATTGATTATGAGGAAACATTTGCTCCTGTTGCTCAGATGCCCACTGTTCGTACTCTTCTTGCGGTCGCTGCTGCTCATCGTTGGCCCTTATACCAGATGGATGTCAAAAATGCTTTTCTTCATGGCTCTTTATCAGAGACCGTATATATGCAACCGCCTCCAGGGTTAAATATTCCTCCGGGACATGTATGTCTCCTTCGCCGTGCTGTTTATGGTCTCAAGCAGGCACCCCGCGCTTGGTTTGAGTGTTTTCGCGATGTCGTGCTCAAAGCGGGCTTTATAGAAAGTCATCAAGATGCTTCTCTGTTTGTTCGCACTACATCGCGCAGCAGAGTTTTATTCCTCATCTATGTAGATGATATGATCATTACAGGTGATGATATGGCATGTATACAATACGCAAAATCTCAGTTGCAACAACAGTTCCACATGAAGGATCTTGGATCTCTTCGGTATTTTCTTGGTCTAGAAATTTCTCAAGGCCCGCGGGGTGTATTACCGTCTCAACAGAAGTATCTCTCAGATATTCTAAATCGAGCTGAGCTAACTGATAATGCAACTGTCGATACTCCACTCCAGCAGAATGTCAAACTTTGCTCTATTGATGGTGAACCTCTATCTGATCCTACCCGATATCGACATCTTGTTGGCCAGTTGGTCTATTTGTGCATCTCTCAACCAGATATCTCTCATGTTGTTGGTATTGTCAGTCAATTTGTTAGTGCTCCACGTTCTGTACACTATGCTGTCTTATTACGGATTCTTCGGTACCTCCGGGGTACTAGCACTCGCTCTCTTTTGTTTCCTGCTACATCTAAGTTAGAGCTTTGTACATATTCTGATGCTGATTGGGCTGGTGATCCAACTACCAGAAAGTCTACCACATGTTATTGTATATTTCTTGGTGATTCCCTTATTTCCTGGCGGAGTAAAAAACAAGATGTTGTTGCTCTTTTCAGCACTGAGGCAGAGTATCGTGCAATGTCCACAACAGCTAAAGAGATTATTCATCCTCGTCGCCTTCTCAGTGATTTCAGCATTTCTGTTACGACTCCTACTCCTCTCTACTGTGATAATAAGAGTGCCATCCAGATTGCTAATAATCCAGTATTTCATGAAAGGACCAAACATATTGAGATCGACGCTCATTTTGTCCGTCACCAAGTTATCAAGGACAAGACAATTCTACTTCCTCATGTTTCATCCGCTGACGAGCTTGCAGATTTCTTTACGAAGGACTTACCTGTTCATCGGTTCCAGTTTCTTGTACGCAAACTCACTTTGTTTGATCCAACATGAGTTTGAAGGGGGCTGTTGATAATAGTGTATTGTAGTGGGTTTTAGTCCCACATTGCTTGGGAGAACAAACCTGTCACTTCTCTACTTGTATAAATATATGTGCATACTCAATATTCAATTCAAGGGAAATTTACCCAAGATTCTCTCTCTCTTACTTTAACAAGTCTTTTTTATTTTAATTAGCAAATGAATGATGTTAGATTTGATCAATTAGTCTCCAATCTTATCATAGGGAGTTTTTAGTTTAGTTTTAATACTTTCTATTTTCAGTAATTCCAATCCTGTTTGGAGTCTTACTATGTTTTGAGGATTTTAAACCCTCGAATAATTATTGCCTTTTTCGTGGATTTAAAATTTCTTCACGGATTAAAAAAAAAAACTATTCTGCATCGATTCGTAAAATGCCTCTCAATAGATTCAACGGTTTTGCTTCCGCACTATATCATAATAAGTTACAATAAACGAGTTAATCTGCAACTAGTTTCCAATAAATTAAGAGACATTTGTGTTTGCTTTCCCTCAGTAAATTAATGGTACATGCACTTGGGATACTAATACATATTCGGTCTACAAAGTATTTCTTAAAATATTATATATCGAAAAGGTCTGAGTTTTTAAGTTGCTGCCGACCTAATATATATATATATCTAAGACGTACGAATTTTCTTCAGCAGCCGGCCGGGGATAAGCCAGCGGGTCCGCTACGTTCTTGGGTAATATATATGCATGTGGCAATTAATTACTCCTTTTGGGGGGATAGTAAAGAATGAGATGCGAGAGATCACTATTATTGTCCATTTTTTTACTTGGTTAATTCCGGAATAATGAAGCACGAGAATTAATTATGAAGCAAAGTGGCAGCCACGGAGTTGAAAAGAATTAATTAACATATTATTGATTTCACGTACGACTTCACCTACCAATTTATGCGCTTCTTTGTCAAGTTGATGAGACCACACTTGCGTACGTGTTTTACTAAAGTTGTCCCAGTTTGAAATTGACGCTCTAAACAATAATAAATAAAACCCTTATAATTTTGACTCGACCCTTTTAATTTTGAATTTCAAAAAAATCATATGTAGTTTGGAAAAACTTTCCAAATCTACGTGGAGCACCGTTGATTCCAAGCGGGCGGCTTGTTTCCTAAAAGTGAGTAGGTGGAGGAGCTCGATCTTTGAAACCTCTATAAATGCATCCCCCGAGGGATTCACCATGTATTACATCCTCTGAAGAAAAAAAACAAAAAGAAACACTTACATAAGAAACTACCCTTCAAACACTTAATATCAAGAGATGGCTACTGTTGCCAAGGAGCTACCAAAGGTGTACACAGAGGCAAGTAAATAATAATTAATTGTTTAGCTACGTACTTGTCTACATCAAAAGATACATGCATGCATGCGTGTATCCTTCAATCGCTATGTCTAAGCTCATTATATATATATATGTTCTCAAATTAATTAGTAATCAACCGTACAGAACACATGGATGGAGGAGAGGAACGGCGATAGGGGCATGCTTAAATACCCGAGAGAGCTCGACATTACTAATGTTGATGACGGTAAATCCTGGGTCTGGCACTCCCTGGTCTTCGGAAGGCAAGTATATGTTTCTGAATTCATACATGCGTGTATACGTACATTATATATGCTATTCATTATAAATTTTAGATGGTACCAATTAATTCAATTTTCATGCATATGATAAATTAACCACACTACAGCATCGGTAGATTGGGGATGGAGGCACCGAAACTGATGGGGGCGACGCACGTGGAGATCCGTGGAGACTTCAAGATGTCCAAACTGACACCGGGTCTCAAGTATCAGGCGGTGCTACTGTGCATGAAGACTGACGGTAACGAAGGGTGGGATTCCTGCCCTCTGAACGTAGAGCTTAACCTACCCGACGGAACCACACAAAAACGCGAGGTGGACCTGACCAAATTCCCAACGGATGAGTTTGTGATGATGGTGCTCGGTTACTTTGAGGCCGTTGAGAGCGGCGACATCACTTTCTCCGTCGTTGACACCTCAGACTGCGTGAAGAAGGGATTCGTTGTTAAGGATGCTGCCCTCCGTCCACTCCCCCGTTGATCTCCTATATATATTGTGAACGAACATTTGATAAGAGTTAATAATGAACGATGATTGATGATGATGATGATGAAGATCGTGCATATATATATACTCCAGCTCAATCTCCTCTTGTAATATTGATTAATATTACCAAATAAAATGGAGTTTTTGTTTTATTGTTCCATGTCTTGCTGCTAAATCTTCTAATTATATATTCTTCTCGCTTAATTTCCTTAATTAATTAAATTTTTATTTTTTGATAAGCAAAAAATTTCATTGCCAATGAGCACTGATGTACAGAGTCTAGATAACCCAGGAAGAAAACTGAGCGATGCACAAGATACAATTAATTACGTACGACTCATCTAAAAAAGATACAAAATTGAGTGCATAGCAATCTTGGGTTTGAAGGCACGAGCAAACACCTCACGCTTGATATTATGAATCAATCTGCACTCGCTGGAAGATTTGTGAGCGAAAATCCTACTATTGCTTTCAATTATGAATGATAAATGTTATGACAAATTCCTCGGGATAAGCTAATATCAATAATCACACGAGAGCACAAAAAAAAAATCAAGAACACACGAACACAAAGATATACGTAGTTAGGCTTAGAGGGCCTACGTCCACGAGCGAAGGAGGAGAAAAACTTAACTAATTGTGAGGAATACAAACTGGAATCTCTCAATCCTAAATAACACCCCAAAATTCCCGTACAATCTCTCTAAATAAAAGGAAAAAAAGAGAAGAATATCAAATAGGCTTCATAAAAGAACTCTTTTCTTGATTGGTGCTCTGAAAATTGATGATTAATTATTGGCTTAAAAGACTGCTCTTATATAGCCTTGAAGATCCCAACTCCTTACTGTCTAAGGAATAAGAGTTCAAATAGGAATAAAAACTCACATGTCCTAAAACCCAACAATAGTCCAAGTAGAAATAAATCTCTAATATGATTGATTGTGCAAAGTCTAATGTAAGTAGGACTCTTGATCAAAACAAACCAACCTAAAAAAGAACTCCCAAAGTAATATGGATTTGAGTATTTAAGACAACCTATAACAATAAATGTGCACGACAATAGAGCCCTTCATAACTTTCCTTCGAACAGACATACCATGCAATCTAGAATAGCTAGCAGTAGTTAAGAACATCAGACCGTAGGAGGCTGAAATGAGAATAACCATTCAATAACATCACCAGACTCTAAATAGAAGAGGAGAAGCTACAAGCAAAGGAAAGATGCTTAATAGATTCCTCCTCGCATAGGTACAAATTGTTTGCGTCGGAAATCTTTTTCATTCTTGAATCCATTACAATTGTTAATCAATTACAGATTCAAGAGAGTTGATCTTCTTATAAGATCTCTCGTTACAACGAAAATAAACAGATGAGATCTCCTAGAAACACACGCAGAGATCGTTTATCGATCTGCTGCTTGCGTGAGAACTTTGCCTGTACCGGGGACATGTTAGTCCGTGAACGACCAATTAATAGATCCGGGTTGATCTGAAAGAAGGCGTAGTGTTCTTAGTCTCAATCGATGAAACTTAGAACTGAAGTAAATAATCTCAACCAAGTGAGATTACTACTCTTCTCAAGATCAAAACAAAATATGATCTCAAGGGAAGGATGAAAAAGGGCTTCAGATCTCCCGAAATCTTCCTCTTTATGCTGAAGTTTGCCAAGATCTCGCTAGCCTCCCTCTGAAATTCGTGGGTTTTGCTCTCACAACGTCAGCACCTCACCTCCAAGCTCTAAATTTCAAATCATCAGTGCATAAGGGCCCTATGAGTGTATTTATAGGCTTTAGACGCCGTGTTTTCGGATAAGAATTCGTGATTTGACCTTATATTCAGTTAATAACGGTTTAACCACATTTAGGGATGATCCCAAGACAGTTAGGAAGGCAGTAGATCGAACGAATCCCAAGAAAACATCAAAAAACACGTCGTCGGGAGGCTGAATGTGCGAGTCACCTTAGCGGGACTTGGCACTGTTCCGAGTCACTTTGAGGTGACTAGGAATTTCTGATTTTGTCTTGTTCCGTCATTTCGCGCATTTCGTCGTTCCGCACGAGTCCATTTGCTTCCTTTTAGCCTTGGATGATCTACTTTGACTTACACTACTGGATTTACACCTTTTGGTGACGGACAAATCCATCGCTAAAGGTCTAAATTCCGTCGTTATAAATTTTAGCGATGGAAAAAAAAATTCCGTCGCTAAATAACCGTTTGTGCATTGAGGGTCCCTAATTAGACTTTTGGCGATGAAAATTCCGTTCCGAAGGCGCTTGGGGGGTCAGAGGGGGGCATTTGTCCCTCCCCCTAGCGTAGCGGTAAACCCGAAAACGGCCGGCCTCCACACTCGGGCGAGAGTGCAGAGCTTCAGCTCAGATGAAGGAAGTTGCCCATAAAATAAAACTAAAATGTAGATGAAAATAATATGTAGGGGAGAGAAGAAAAACAAGAGAAACTTGTTGTATATTTTCCTTATTATTTTGAGCTCAACATATGGATATATATATAGGGTTGGAAAAGACGTTACAAAACCCGTAATTAATTCTGTAACGTTCGTCATAAATTTTGTAACGTTCCCCATAATTATATATCCGTTACACATATTTTAATTGCATGTTTTAATTACAATATTTATTATAATTCATGAAGGCAAAATTGCCTTTTGTTAACAAAATATCTAACAGTCCCCCCCAAAAGGCAATATTGACTGAAGACTCAGAAATCAATAAATAAATCAAGAAATCATAAAACAAATATAGGTTGGGCAACCTTTCGTATCGTGAATTCGGGAGAGGTAGCTTTCGGCTTTGAACCTTTCCTTAGTGAGTTCATCGCCACCTGAGGGACATAATGGACTAGGCCTTGAATTAGGCCCCTTTAATCAGGTATTGATGAAAACACACACAATACGCTTCATCTATTGAGCAAAGCGGGTTGAGCGTTAAAGACCATGCTCACAATAAACCGACTCATGAGAGTTTCTAGGGGTTAGCCCAGCCCCCCCTAACCGCGGCCATCACGGTTCCTCTCACGTAGGTAAGTCCTCAAAGGGTACTACAGCTGTTTATTTAATACCCCCCACAATACACGCGTTGGACTTATTAAGAGTAAAACTCAGCCTAGCCAGCTGTATCATAAGAGCATCGTCACCATAGAGAAGGGGTAGTAGCAAATGCTACATAATGATATATAAATATATCTAGGTCGATGCTCCACACGAGAGTCACTTGTCCAGCTTGTTTCTACCACATTGAACCGACATTGGGACTACGTCTCCAAATAAGGGTTGGGTTGCCGCTGTCAGTGACCTCATCTATGGGCTTAACCCCATCTCCCTCGATGAATCCAGAACCACACTCCTGGATAATCCCTTAGTCAAAGGGTCATCAAGATTCTTTTCACAGACTTTACAAAGTCTAGAATCATAACTTTGCCTAGCAGGCGTTGTATTTATTTATCAAGTTCTTATTTTGTAATTAGTCCATCATATTGTTTGAAATTGACATTAGGTCATGATCTATGATCATAAAAGATCATAGTCTATGTCTGAAGAGATTGACCTTAATATCTGAACATTTCAAACTAATGTGGAACTAAAAATTCTGCAGTTATGCATATGCACATACATGAATGAAATTAATAATAGATACATGCAGAGCATAATAGGATTTCGTATCTTAAAATATATTTTCGTATCTTAAAATACATTTCATACTTCATAATTCAAATGCATAAAATTTTTAAAATTCTTCTATTATAAGAGGTTACAAATTGGTTGCCTACAAAGGAGACCGTCCAAATTTAAATCGGTTGCCTACAAATGAGACCTTCCAAATTTAAATTGGTTGTCTACAAAGGAGACCTTCCAAATTTATGTTGCCATTTTCTAGTACCACCTCTTATACAAATAATAATAATAATAATATTTGTACATACGTGCTTTAAATTTTACAAGTGCATTCTTGCATAAAACCTTGTAATTAATCATGTAAAAAATGCAAGTTATCTAAAAAGATATATGAGCATTTATTGCAATATTCATCAAAATGCAATAAAAATGATGAACTTTACATTTGAATAATATAATTCACCATATAAAATAGAATTTTAAAAGATGCACCTCTTTGATTTGGTTCGCTCATATATTGATCATTTATCATTAGGCAATATATGATGCAAGAAGCGTAATTAAATAAATGCATATGAATTATTCTCATAATTCCGGTCCTCTTATTCCAAAAACTCCTAAAGTGAAAAGATTAAAGTTTTACCCGGGTAGTTAGCCAGGTAAGGATAGTAATAGAGGTTGATCAAAGATCAATTAAGTACCTCGTTCCTTGCAGAGCGCGTTACGCAACCCTTAAACCTTGCCTTAGACACCAACTAATCCAAGAAAACTTGAATCGGTTCACTCAATGAGTTTTTGTTCCTTAACAGTATATAGAAACTTTAAATTATTTCCTGCAATCATTTAAATTGCCTAGCAATTATACTGCAAACATATGATGGATAAGGCCGAGGAGGGGTTTACCTATTGATGTTCGAACCTCATGATTTTCATGTCTTGAGAGTAAAAACTCATCTGCTGCAGACAACTGCCACAGAAGTTGCTGAACAAATTTGCATTCACTTTTACCACCTTCTGTACTAAGCTTATTAGATGCATAAATACACTAAAGTATGGAATTATTAATAATAGAAGGTACCATATTCATAGTTTAAAGAAATGAAAGCATTAAACCATAAACAAAACAATCCAGATATTTCAAAGCATCTATGCATCCAGAGTTTGTTCTCTTTATTCTTGTCAAAACCATGCATATGAAATTTTTAAGAATAAACATGTACACTGCTGCAAATTTATAGCATGTTTCAAATATGTGCATATTCACTAGCACAAGGGGATAATGGTTTTCATGTCTTGAGAGTAAAAACCCATCTGCTGCAGACAACTGCCACATAAGTTGCTGAACAAATTTGCATTCACTTTTACCACCTTCTGTACTAAGCTTATTAGATGCATAAATACACTAATGTATGAAATTATTAATAGAAGGCATCATATTATTGATAGCTTAAAGAAATAAAAGTATTAAACCATGAACAAATCCAGATATTTCAAAGCATCTATGCATCTAGAGTTTGTTCTCTTTATTCTTGTCAAAACCATGTACATGAGACTTTCAAGAATAAATTACAAATGCGTGCATATAATCAAAATAAGGTTTAATGACAACAACAAACAAGTTGTAATTAACGGTCAAACTTAATTAGTAATAATTAATTACAATTTAATTAATTACAATTAAATTAATGCAATAAATAATAGTAATTAAAACAATTAATTACAGATTTAGCTATTAAGAGATCATAATGATTGCTGCTATGTAAAATAAACAATTTACACATTCACATAAATTATGCAAAATGTCGAACATGACTTACACTTTTACTCTTTATGAATGGCATTGTAATTTGCTACAGTAACTATCATGAAAACTTAATTGCTATAGTGACATTAATTAATTATAATTAATCATAGCAATTAAAATAAAGTAAGAAAATGGTTACAGAAACCGTATTTTCCTAGAATGAACATTAATTGCATTTTTATGAACAAGGAAAATGATTCTCTGATGAACAGTGCTCTATGTAAAATGAAAAGTATGGTTTTAAATTAACAGTAACTGAAACTGTTAAAAAAACTGTTACATAGGGAAACAAATGGATTAATTATCTCTTTGTGAGCATGCATGTGATCACATTGCTATGAGCTTGATGGTTATCATGCATGCAACCAACATAATAATGTTTGTGGGCATATTATAAGCTTTAACTGACGCATGATATTGATATGATCACAAGACTGTAATACATTATTCATGTAGCGTTACAAATGAAGTTATTCAACAAAAAAAAATAGTTAATAATTTTTTTTTTAAACAGAAAGAAGTATATATTTTTCGGATTTAAATCAAAAGCTATAAACATCTCAATCTTCTAGATTGTTGGAAATTTATCAAATAATTAAGATTATAGCATGCAGATAAATCCAAAAAATTAAACAATTAAAACTGGCCTGAATGGGAGCAGTCGTGTATTCACTGCCCTAGAAGATTGAGAACCCGCCTATCGCCCTGGCGCAGATGGTTCCCTCCCCCTAGCGGTAAAAACCCCCGGAAACGGCCGGCCTCCACACTCGGACGAGAGTGCAGAGCTTCAGCTCAGATGAAGGAAGTTGCCCATAAAATAAAACTAAAATGTAGATGAAAATAATATGTAGGGGAGAGAAGAAAAACAAGAGAAACTTGTTGTATATTTTCCTTATTATTTTGAGCTCAACATATGGATATATATATATATAGGGTTGGAAAAGACGTTACAAAACCCGTAATTAATTCTGTAATGTTCGTCATAAATTTTGTAACGTTCCCCATAATTATATATCCATTACACATATTTTAATTGCATGTTTTAATTACAATATTTATTATAATTCATGAAGGCAAAATTGCCTTTCGTTAACAAAATATCTAACAAAGAGCGTATAGAAATGATATGGCGGCAGTGGTGGAGATTCGTTATGCAAAGGACTGTGTAATTATAATTATCCCGGGTGACATAATCCTCAAGGCTAGTAAGCATCAATTTAAAGAGCGTGGCATAATAAAACAGGAAAAAAATGACAATAAACCCAAATCAGCCCAGCCCACACCAAAATTGGCAACAAACTAAGTTACCGAACTCAAATTGACTTTGTGAACATAAAATTAAAAAGTTAAAATAAATAGTTAATCACCCATTCATAACAGGGAATTAGATCAGATAAAAGTTCAGAAGAAAAAGGAATTAAAAAATAAATAGTTAATCACCCATTCATAACGTTGGATTTTTACCGACGGATCTTTTCTGTTGGGATATTAACGGCAACATGAATTTTCCATCGCGAATACTAAATTGTCCGTCGGTATAGAACTTTTGCCAATCGGAATTATAACGACATAAATTTCCGTTGCTATAAGCCAAATTATAGCGACGAAAATGTCCGTCGCTATACGTCCGTCGTTAATACTCATATTTCTAGTAGTGTTAAATGACGACGTTCATCGTCTTCACTTCGTCTCGAACTGTGTTCCGGGAACCTATAGGCGAGGTTCGATCAGTTCAAGCGGACTTCAGAACATGCTACGAAAAACGGGTCATAACTTTCAAACCGTAAGTCAGAATTGGACGAAATATATATGAAAATCGCCTATCTCGACGAGACGGGGCTGACCAAACCAACTGAAGTTTGGTTTGCCGCCGTCCGTTTTGTAAAATTCCCTCCGGTTTGAGAGATATCAGTGTTTTCGTTAGTTTTGAGCTTCTTTGCAATCTATAGATAATTTTTGACGCCTACACAAATAACGACATTCATTATCCTGGATAATTCTAAATCTCACAAGCCTGTCTTGTGTAACTAATTTTTGCCTTGCAACAAGGCGCTCGATGAATCTAGGCTTAGGAACATTTAGACGAGAGCAAACCAATTTACTCCAAGGAGCTGTACTAGAGAAAATAATATGTTATCAGTAATCAAGCATTTAGAAAGATTAAGCTTGCTGGCATTAACAGAGCCCCACAGCTATAAAAGATGATTCCTAACTTTCAATAATTGCTTCAATTGCCAAGAAACACCACTCCACTTGAACAAGCCAAATATCGTTACTTTCGAGAAAAGATTCTTGAGCCAACTTATCCACAAGGAAACTCTTTGACATTGGATTTCCCAAATCAATTTAGCAATAGATGCAGAGTTCCAGCCATAAGCATGATAGACACCAAGGGACACCTGAAGATTTTGATTTGCATACCTCAAGAGATTTTTGTTATCACCTCCTCCCTAGAGATATTTTCTATAACCCGACTCAATGGTGTTGAAGACAGATTTATGCAGCAAGAAATCAGTAATCCAAAATATCTGAATGCCAAGTAAAACAACTTTGACTAAGGTCACCCTCCCTGCATAAGATAGTTTCCTTGACTTCCAACAGCTAATTCTAGCAATAATTTGATCAGTCAAAGTTGGTACTGAGATTCGGTTAATCCCCCACAAGATAGAGGCAAACCAAGAGAAACTTCAAAGTAAATACTGATTTTAGCACTAGTGGTGGATACAAGAGTGATGGTTTAAATTAGAGTTGAGGACAATACCTAACAGCTTAAGCTTTTTGTTAGTCTAAGGGATGTAGGAAGCTGGAATCAAACAAATTGTTGGATAGCAGGTTTCCTAATCTGTTTTGGTAACATGATTCTTAATCTGTTTTGGTAACAATATTCTTAATCTGTTTTGGTAATAGGTTATTAGGATTCCTAATCTGTTTTGTTTTTGGTTTTAGAATTCCTAGCCTGTTTTGGTTTTAGATTTTCTATATATATGGAACGCCTTAGAAGAGATTAGATATCAGAGAAAAAGAGGGTTTTGAGAGAATTCTTCAGAGAGATCTCAGAGAGATTATATTCTATTTGTGGGCATTGTAATCTTCTTCAATATTAATCAAAGAATTATGTGGTGTGGCTCCCGAGGACGTAGGCACGATTATCGAACCTCATTAAATCTGGTGTGTTCTTTCTTGTTTACTTTCATGTAAGTTTTTTATCTTTTATTTGCTGTGATTTTTCTACTTTCCTACTCTCAAACACAAGGTCTGGAAGGGCAAGTGTTCGATTTGATTGTTTCGAATCCCCAACAACTGGTATCATAGCTTCGTTCAGAAGGATTGTGAGAGAGTCATGGCAGAGAAAAGTAAATCTAAGTTCGAGAAGTTTAACGGTTTAGAATTCGCCTACTGAAAATCACAGATGGAGGACTATCTGTACCAGAATGACTTGTATCGCCCGTTGATGGGTAAGGGTAAGGGAAAGAAGAAAAAATGGTCAGACAATGATTGGGAGATACTAGATAGGAATGCTCTAGGAAAAATTCGATTGGGAGATACTATATATTTATGTCTTTGATTGGGCCTTGGGCTCTTAGGCTCTTTGAATTCTACAATTATTTTTAATTTTGTTTGTTTCTATAAATTCTATAATTATTTTATATTATTTTAATTTCTATAATTTTTTATATTTATAATTTACATAATTACAATTAATTAATAATATAATTTTTTAACAAAGTTGTGTTTATTTATTTATTTTTTTGTATTCTTGAAAAAATTTAAAAAAGTAAAAAAATTTAAAAAACAAATAAAACCCGGGCCCGGGTTCGGGCTCCGGTTTTGCCCGGCCCGAATGGATAGCCCTAGGTCTACCGATCCGAGGGTATTCAAGAAAATGTGATAGTGGCAGAGAAGCTCCCATAGAGTTTCTGCCACCTGTGGGGCGTGGTCGAAAATGCGATTGATTTCTTGTCACCTGGGGACGTATTCTTCGTACGAGAATTCCTCCATCGGCAATCCACACACTTCATACATCTCATGAAGTACCAATCGCAGCTCCCCATTTGATGTGAAGAAGGTACCGCTGTCTGGATAGTAGAGTTTTAGGATACTGTGAAGCTAGGAAGCGTTGATCTTGAGGCCATGTTGAATGGCCCTGGTAGCTCTATATAACTCTGACCCCTGCAAGTCAGAGTTCTCCGCCAACACATATTCGGTGATTATATGCCACCACGGACTGTTACCCGTCGACGAGTGAATCCACCGATGAGCCCTGAAATCCTTTTGAGGAAATTGACCCCTAGCTCTGAAGAAACGGCGACGATAGATCCCAGCTACCACGAGTGTCTCTCTCACGGGTAGCTCACTCTGCAGTAGACCGGGGTGTAGAGCAATAGCATGCCTATTGGAGCTGTCGACCCCATAACCAGCCGAAGAGTCAGTGAAAATTCCACAGGTAACTCCATCCTGAGACAGAGTTAACTCCTAGTTAATCGTACGGGGGACAGAGAGGGAACGCAGCTCCACTAATGAAAACCCCCTCGCCATGCTGGGGAGAAAATAACGGACTCCATCTATCTCATGGAGCCACATGCTCTCACCAAGGAACATGATGGGGTGGTCAACTGCGGCATCGCCGAATGTAAAATCAGATTTGCTTATCTCCGGACGTTGAGAATCCACCAGCATCGACTCTGTGGATAGTTCCCGCAGCGTCAAATAGTGTCCCTCGGACACCGCTCACTTCAGCTCGCTCGCCTTGTCAATATCAAAGACTGGCACCGAATCAAGGAGCGGAAACCGATGAGGGGCTGCGAAGCTAAGCTCGTCGGAGAAAGCAGCTACACAAGTAAAAAACGAAGGAAATATAAGGAATTCTTCGATCCAAACAGTCAAATTATTCTCCAAGTGTTGGAAAAGGCGGCCTTGCATGTTAGACGAGCTCCACCGAGACAGGCGGGCTAGCCAAAGCTCACCTAACGACCAATCTCGCACTAAAAACACGAGCTCGGTCTGATGACAAGACTCCCCAAACGACCGAGCTCGCCTTCGAGCTCGCCTGCCATTGTGCTGTTTGATATCCTGGCGAGCAGCTCCAACAACTTTTAGGATTTCTGATAATAATAACATGTTTTGCTGCTAATAGAACTACAAAGTATGATTTTTTTTTCTTTGTTGCACAAATAGCACATTCCGGTTCCACTTCTTACAGGTAATAGGGTTATTCTAACTTAAGCTAGTCTCAGCTGAAAATCTCGATAACCCAGCTATCAATTCTATGCGGGTTCTTGATTTCACAAAATCAAGAACACCTTAAATCAGGCGATCAAACAGCACAATTCAAGCCACAGAATATCCAATTTCACTAATAAATCAAGAACCAAAAGAAACCCAAATTCAACGACGAAAGGAACTTGCTCACAGCTTCTCTCTGAACGTGGGCGTGTCCTTCGGAGTCCCAAGCGTGTTGACAAACCTCTGAAACGTGGCGACGGCAGTGTTGCTGTGGAGCAATCCGGATGCCATCGCCTGGGTCGGATCCTACCGGCCGTTGACCAGATCCCTCCGACCCGTTGGCGGCCGGCCCGATTCCAAATCCTGAAAGCTCATCTTCTTCCCTCCCCGAACCCTAACCCTAAAAAAACAATCGAATCCTCAGGGGCCGAACCGATCGGAGACCGAATTAGGGTTCGGGTTGGGGTTTTCTTACTGATTGTTTTTAAGGGAATAATCTGCTTTAATTTCGTCGGAGGAGGAAGGGGGTTGACGAGAGGGGCAGAGAGGGCGTTAGGAAATTAGGAATCAAATATTGGAGGAAGAGGTCATTATGTTGGAGGTGTTGGGGTGGGGCCCGCAGACGAGCATTATTATCGTTATCGTGGCGATGGATTATCCGCTGGTCGTGAGAACAGGAAACAGCGAGTTTGGACCAGTTGTAGGCTTAATGGGTGTGCTGTGAGTCTGCGACGCAGGAGGCGACGCGGGAGGGGAGCAGTTTGCCTTCACGGACCAGTTAAGCCATAGCTTTCCCGCAACGGTACAGCTTGTTGTTTGACCGTCAACGAAGCTACAAGGCAAAATTACATGTAGGCTCTGTTTGGCAAAACTAGCTGAAAGCTGTGAGATTATAGCTGAAAGCTGTTAAGCTAGCCGAAAGCTGTGAAATTATAGCTGAAAGCTGACAACTGTGTAGCTAGCTGATTGACTAGAGCTGTTTGGCAAAAGTAGCTGTATAACTAGCTTAAATTTGTTAAATGACTAAAAAAGACATGCAATATTATTGATATAAAATTAGAATTATTAGGGGCAAAAACGGAAGACAAAAATTGGCAGCTCCTTCCTAAAGACAAACGCTACTTGAGGTAGCTTTTTAAAAGCTACTTGCAAAAGACACAATCTCTAAAATAATCTCCTCTTATTTTTGGTCACCAAACAGCTCTACTAGCTTATTGACCAAGTCAATAAGACACAAGCTCTTAGATAAGACACTTTTTTTGATTGCCAAACAGTACCGTAATCACTTTAAGATTTTTCAAAATTACGTAAAAGCATTCTCATCATTTAGGCTAAATAGCACTTGCACACCTTATAGTTTCACTCCCTTAGCACTTCTATACCCTCGGTTGTATTTTGTAGCATTCATATACCTTGTTGGCAAAAATTTACATGTCGGTACCCTCTATCTTGCAATTGTAACATTTTTATCCGAAAGTTCTCATATAATATTCATATCCTAATTTTAAAACTTTTTGTCTATTAAGTTTATTGAATAAACCAGTTAATGCTCAGCAAAGCAACAACAACAGAAGCTGGTTTGTTCTTTACAGTCGAAAATAACTGAACAACGCTATTAAGAGACATCCCTACCACAGTGAAGAGAGCAGCTACTAAGGGCATACAAGGGTCGTCAGCTTCATAGATGATCATGCCCACAATGAAGGACAAGATTGAGCTGAAGAGGCTCCCGTGTATGGAGTATGAGGACGTCTATTAAAAGGGGATTGTTCCTGAGATTTACTTTTCACTATATCACCCCACGAATCTCCCTGCATTAATTAGGATGCCTTCAGGATTTGTGCCGATGCCCTTGTAAGCTGTGCTCCATGAAGGGATGCGGTAC
>NC_033794.1:17012845-17051170 GCF_001876935.1 Asparagus officinalis | reverse complement strand
ATCTTCTCGTCGCGGGATTTATAATCCCATGGGGACTTTCCATGGATTCCATTCAACCGCGAATTTTCTTCTTTAACGTCTTGCAGCTGTCATAATAAGGAGATGGTTTACTTGCATGTTTAATGTTTAAAAATCGTATTATGTAAAGATGGGTGACTAATGAGATGACAATGCCCTATTGCATGCCAACGGATGATAGAACCTATGATGTCCTAATTAACAATACTGCCAGTTATACAACTACTGATAATTTGATATTCCACATATAACTGTTTCCAAACAAAATTAACGACCAACAGCGAACAGATAAATAACCACACCTATTTTGTTTCCATGCTCTCATGAAAATATTTGTGCTGTGAATGTCTATGGGCACTGAAAGAACATAGAAAATAACATTTTCAGGTGCCTTTGAAAAAGAAAAAACTTCTTGTAATAAGAATAACCAGAGAGCCACTACTATCAATAATAGCAAACACTCCAGGTGTCTGGCAAGCCACAGTGCCTTGGAATGCAGGGTGCCTGTGACATCAATAGGTAGACTGCTCTTTATAGAAGATACACTGCGGCTAAACATAGAACAAAGACAAGGTCAAACTGTTAAAGATTGATTGGTGCAATCAAGTTAAAAGAGCCAGGTTGTTCAGCCTACAGCTGAAATTTTCACTTCATGACTCCTATACTCATTAAATTGTTCTAAAGACAACGCATGAACAGTCAGCTTCCAAGCATTTTCTGAACTGAAGTCAATGGTCTCTAGGAAATTACTTATTTAGTAGAGGCTTTAAGCTATCCCATGGAACCACTCACAGATAAGCAGTAAAGGTTACGTTGAAACTCAAGTGTGTGGTGTCTACAAACTTACCTATTTAGCTTAGAAGGTCTGTCAAGTGCATGTAAGATATCCTATTATGAGGAGATTTGCCCCCACCTAGTTCCCTAGCATGTCTGTGGTGTCTACAAACTTACCTATTTAGCTTTTATTGATTTTATGACTTAGGATTTTTAGTATTCTTGTCTATATAGTATCTAGCTTATATGGTTTGTCTTCTATTTTCTTCAATACACAGCCCAAGAAATCCACAGATTGTATTGTTAGATATAAGTAAAATTTTCATCAAATCATTTTCGCCTATAAACAACTTTGACAGAATAAATGATTATTACCATACTGAAGTACACAAGAAATAAAAATCATCACCTAGCGGAAAACGAAGAGAAAGGGAACAATTAATTGAAGATGAGATATTGGAGGAAATTGAACACATTCATAAACAAAATGCCAAAAGTAGTGCACATATATGCATTCATTTTCCTCCTGGAGGAAATTGAACACATTCATAAACAAAATGCCAAAAGTAGTGCACATATATGCATTCATTTTCCTCCTATTCTTACTTTAGTGCACATATATGCATTCATTTTCCTCCTATTCTTACTTTCAGTACCCCCACACACGCCCCTGAGCTCTTAATCACATACCTGGTAGGTGCAGAGAGGGAGTGGGACTCTAGAACAGAGATAATATCATCATATGACTATGATATCAATCATAATAGAGGATTAAGCTTACTAAACCATCTATATGTTAATAAAAACACTGGCAAAGCAAAGCAATATATTACGTATAATAACTTTCCAGGGTTAGGTATGCAAGACGATACTTAAAAACAAGCAAAAGCCACATGTGAAATACTAATTTTGTGAAGATGATCAAATAAAGTAAGAAATTGACTTTGTAAAGGGGTTGTAAAAGTAATCTTCTAAAGTTACACTACAGATTTTGGTTTCATGAAATACAGCTTGAGGAAACCATGAGAAAATTCCAACCCTTCTGTTAATGAATTTTAAGTATATTTTTAAGTTTTTATTGTACAAAGATTAGACTTCATTATTGAGTCTGACGGAAACTAAATCAACACTCTCTTGACAGTCATATATATGCAGATTGAATTAGATTTGACCCAACGACCTAGGTTACATAAAACCTATTTTACCATATGGTTGTCTTGCATCTTCTCAAAATATTAGATAATTACCATATGGTTGTCTTGCATCTTCTCAAAATATTAGATAAGAGGCCTTTGATGAGACCAAGAATCAGTAGGTACTAGACAGAGTGGCATAGTAGCAGAGGGCAATGCAAAGAGGTGGATTTTCTTAGTATATAGGCAACACCCCTATTTCTTCCCTCCCTTTCTTTCTTTTCTTAATTTTGCACCCTCCCTACCCAAATCACAACCATCACCACAATGAGAAGAAAAAGGATGCACCCTGCCATAAAAAATGCACGTAACAACCAAAAGTATAGAGAAGGCCAGAAAAGATATGAGAAAGTGGAAACTGTTAAGGTAGTGGATTCTATTGCAAACAGATATAACATACTAATCTAGCATTTTCAAATTTGGGTTCCACTGTGAATTTACGTCTGCAAGCTCATGCTACTGGTCGCGGGAGTGCTCTTCGAGATATGGTCAGACACAGCTAGTCATCCGGTAGCTAAAAGTCACCACTGGTAAGGTGATGCTCTTATGCTCATCCCAAATACTAAATGTGCTCTTGCCCAGAACGGAAGTTATAGAAACGGTAAAGCTTTATGTATAGCATAGGTAAACAGCAGATGAAATGTTTTAAAAAAATGAATGACGATACACTATTGATTTATAAAAAAACAATATATTACGTATAATAACTTTCCAGGGTTAGGTATGCAAGACGATACTTAAAAACAAGCAAAAGCCACATGTGAAATACTAATTTTGTGAAGATGATCAAATAAAGTATGAGATCGACTTTGTAAAGGGGTTGTAAAAGTAATTTTCTAAAGTTACACTACAGATTTTGGTTTCATGAAATACAGCTTGAGGAAACCATGAGAAAATTCCAACCCTTCTGTTAATGAATTTTAAGTATAGTTTTAATTTTTTATTGTACAAAGATTTGACTTCATTATTGAGTTTGATGGAAACTAAATCAATACTCTTGACAGTCATATATATTCAGATTGAATTAGATTTGACCAAACGACCTAGGTTAGATAAAACCTATTTTACCATAAGGTTGCCTTGCTTCTTCTCAAAATATTAGATAAGAGGCCTTTGATGAGACCAAGAATCCGTAGGTACTAGATAGAGTGGCATAGTAGCAGAGGGCGATGCAAAGAGCTGGATTTTCTTACTATAGGCAACAGATTTTTTCCCCCCTATTTCTTCCCTCCCTTTCTTTCGTTTTCTTATTTTTGCACCCTCCCTACTCAAATCACAACTATCACCACAATGAGAAGAAAAATGATGCACCCTGCCATAAAAAATGCACGTAATAACCAAAAGTATAGAGAAGGCCAGAAAAGATACGAGAAAGTGGCAACTGCTAAGGTGGTGGATTCTATTGCAAACAGATATAACATACTAATCTAGCATTTTCAAATTTGGGTTCCACTGTGAATTTACGTCCGCAAGCTCATGCTACTGGTCGCGGGAGTGCTCTTCGAGATATGGTCAGACACAGCTAGTCGTCCGGTAGCTAAAAGTCACAACCGGTAAGGTGATGGTCTTAACACTCATCCCAAATACTAAATGTGCTCTTGCCCAGAACAGAAGTTATAGAAGCGGTAAAGCTTTATGTATAGCATAGGTAAACAGCAGATAAAATATTTTTAAAAAATGAATGACGATACACTATTGATTTAACCTAAAACAAAATGCTCACCCATGCGACATTGTCTTCAAATGTCCAATATTAAGTTCCCCAGTTCTCACACAAATATACACCTCTTAATTAAAAGGAAAGACACAAATAAAAAACTTAGGCAAAAAACAATCAAATAAAAAGGAGAATTCTGTGGCGTAGAACACACAATACAAGTGCAGACCTTTAATGTTAGGTTACTATCATATTAAATACACAGATGGGTAGGCACTACTAGCTCCATGCTTGCCCCCTAGCGCCTGTCGCACCCTGTGTTGATCAGTTTATTCCTATATACATGTCAACGAGCTCAATGCTAGATTAAATTTGTCCTAATTTCTATACTATGCCTCATAGCGCCCCGTCACACTCGATTTTCTAAAAAAATTATTGGTACAGGACTACTGAAAGAGTAATTCTTGTTTATGCCCCCATTCACGCAAACAATTGCCGAAAAATGAAATTCGATAGAGACTTATATCTAAATTTCAATACGGAGGCAAGGGACACGAAACCGCACCGTCCTCTCCCTATGCAGAGCAGTCACGATCTTCACAGGCAGCGAAACAAACACCCCGATCCAAACCAAACCCCTCCAGCACAGCCCCACATGGAAATCAACAATACCCCTCACGAAATTCCGCCACGTGGCCGTCACGAGGCTCACACTCCTAACGCCGGCCAGGACAGCAAGGCTCATCAACGTGAACGGCTTCGCGATCAGGTCCATAGATGCCATAACTAGCTCGAGCTCATGCTCCAAGGTAAAAATCCCATCTTTAACTGCGTGATCACAACAAATCAACCAAATTAGTAGAAAAAGAGTTCAAACCCTAGAATCCAATTATGAGAGAGAGAGAGAGAGAGGGAGGGAGAGGCTCACCGAAGTGAAACGGCTACGTTACAGACGAGATCAAGTCCATGGGGATCCCAAGCCAGCTCAGATTCATCATTATAAAAACGAACAATTTTTCAAAACCGACTGAATTTTTTTTTTTTTTTTCAAAACCGACTGTTTTTTTTTTATTTATCAAAATCGATCCGGTTTTGTGATTAGCAGGCTAATCACTATCCTAAATAGTCGGGGTTGACAACCCCGACTATTTAGGATAGTGATTAACCTGCTAATCACCCTTTAATTAGGGTTTAACACCCTCCTAAATAGTCGGGGTTGCCAACCCCGACTATTTAGGATAGTGATTAGCAGCCTAATCACAAAACCGGGTCGATTTTGATAAATAAAAAAAAAACAGTCGGTTTTGAAAAAAAAAAAAAAATTTCAGTCCGTTTTGAAAAATTGTTCTTATAAAAACTGTAAACCCTAGAGGGAGAGATATTGAGCTCTGGGTGGTCAAACAATAGATCGTAGCCGAATGCCAGCCTTCGCGTGGGCTGCTGGGGCGGGGCTGAGGCGGCGCGGGGCTGATTGGTGCGCTGATTGGCCTTGCCGCCGAGATGCCCAGGGGCCGATAAAGATGCCCACTTAAAGGGGATAAGTATCGAGAAGAGGTTGAAGGAGCAGATAAAAGATCCTCCCCCTCTCTCTCTCTCTTGTTGTAATTTTGAACTGATTAGTGAAGAAAACTTTGGTTTAAGCTAGTACGATAGAAAATTAAAGAGAAAAATGTAGAAGAAGATAGAGAAATTTTTTTTATTTATTCATATTCAAATTCTCCCACTCATGAGTTTATATAGACTTATACATGATCTTTCATACTCTACACATTTACTTTCATAGAATACAAAGAGCTCTTAGAATATCACCCCACTTATTATACTTTGACTCTTAGGATTCCCTTCCACCTAGGATATCACACTATGGCTCTTGGGTTGTTTAGGTTGCTAAAGACTGATTAGTTTAACAATCTTCCTCAGGGGTTAGCAGGTTTAACAGTCATTAGTTCTCGAAGTGTGCAGAAGCGATCCTTCGGCAAAGCTTTGGAGAGAATGTCTGCAGCTTGATCTTCAGTTTTGTAGTAGAAGTCCTCCATCTCCTTGTCCACGATCGCGTCCCTGATGAAGTAGTTTTCTCTTGATATGTCTCGTCCTTTGGTGGAAGACGGGTTCTTTGCTATTGCGATCGCTGACTTGTTGTCGCAGAGGAGAGGAGTAGGTTGCAGTTGTTTTTTACCAATGTCTTCAAGCACATCCGTCAACCACTTGATTTGTGATGCTGCTTGAGAAGCCGCCACGTACTCGGCTTCTGCAGTTGATAGTGTCACGGACTCCTGCTTCATCGACTCCCAGGAGAACACACCCGATTCGAGTGTGAAGCAGTATCCAGAGGTACTCTTCATGTCATCTTCATCACCTCCCCAGTCACTATCGCAGAATCCGAATAGCTTTGCTGAGGAGTTCTTCTCCAAATGGATCCCAAAATTCTGGATGCCTTGGATGTACCTAAGGACCCGTTTGGCAGCTCCCATGTGCACTCTTATTGCACAATGTATGAACCTGCTTAAGAGACTTGAGGCAAACATGAGGTCAGGTCGAGTATTAGAGAGGTAGAGGAGACTCCCGATGATACTTCTGTAGAGGTTGAGGTCTTCTTCGGTACCATCTTCCTTTTGAGTTTATCACTGACCACCAGTGGGGTAGAGACGGGCTTGCAGTCTGCCATGCCGAACTTCTTCAAGATTGACTATGCATAGGCCTACTGATGAATGATGATGTCATCTCCGTCCTGCTGGATCCTCATGCCAAGAAAGTGGTGAAGGTGGCCTAAATCTGTCATCTCGTACACCTCCATCATGTCTTTCTTGAACTCATGCATAAGCTTCTCACTGTTGCATGTATAGATAATATCGTCTACATATACAGCTACAATGAGAATATCTATCTCATCTCTTCGAATGTAAAGTGTGGCTTCACTAAGGCTCCTTTTGAAGTTGGGTTGGGTGAAGTAGGAGTTGACCTCTTCATACCACGCCCTTGGTACTTGCTTGAGACCGTAGAGCGTCTTGTGGAGCTTGTCGACTTTATCCTCGGCTCTTGCAACTTCGAACCGTTACGGTTGATGGATGTAGACTTCTTCTTGTAGCACCTCATTAAGGAATGTCGACTTCACATCGAACTGGAATACCTTCCACCCTTTGTCAGCAGCTAGAGCAATCAAGAGACGAATTGTCTCTAGTCTGGAGACAAGGGCAAAGGTTTCATTAAAGTCCACTCCGGGCTTCTGCGAATAGCCTTTCGCCACAAGCCGTGCCTTCTTCTTGTTGCTGGACCCGTCAAGGTTCAGCTTAGTCTTATAGACTCACTTGACGCCGATGATTGGCTTGGCTGTAGGTTTCTCTACCAGGTGCCATTTTTCTCTATCATGGAGATCTCCTCCTGCATAACTTTCTTCTAATCTTTCTCTTTGACGGCTTCTTCAAATGACTCAGACTCTAATATGCAAAAATTACATAAAGCATAAATCTCATTAAGATTTCTGTATCTTAATGGAGTTTTATCTGAGGAGGAAGAAGAACTGGGACTAGAGTTGGATGGTGTGCTTGAGGAACTAGCACTTGATCTTGGTGTGGTTGAGTCGGAGCTTGTTGAACTCAAACCGTTTTGTAGAGTTTGCACTTCTGGCTCTGAATCTGGATCTTGGCTGCTCTCTAAATCTAGGTAGATGAAGTTTGTGGGCACTTGCTCCTCCTTCCACTTGGTTGATTCGTCAAAGACCACATCCCGTGAGATGACGATCTTTTGAGTCTTCATGTTGAAGAGCTTGTAGCCCTTCGTATGGCTTGCGTATCCCATAAAGATACACCTTCTTGTGTTCTCCTCTAGTTTGGATCTCAATTGGCCTGGGATGTGAGCAAAACAAACATAACCGAAAATCTTAAGGTGGTTTAAGGAAGGTTTTCTACTTGAGAATGCTTCGAAGGGTGTTTTGTCCTTCAATGCTCTTGTTGGACACCAGTTGAGAAGGTACACTGCGGTGTTGACTGCTTCTCCCCAGAACTTGTAGGGAAGGTTCTTCTCATGTAGGAGACTCTTGGCCATCTCCACGATAGTCCGGTTCTTCCTTTCTGCCACTCCGTTCTGTTGAGGAGTGTATGAACATGTGGTTTGCTTCTCGATGCCAAGGTTGTTGCAGTAGTCCTCGAACTCTGTTGAAGTGTACTCTCCACCCCGATCATTTCGGATCTTCTTGATCTCCAAGTCTGTTTGTCTATCCACCATTGCTTTGTACTTTTGGAAGATGGTGAAAGCTTCTGATTTGAGCCTTAAAAAGTAGACCCAGGCCATCCTGCTAAAGTCATCAATAAAAGAGATAAAATATTTGTTGTCGACCAAGGACTCTGTCTTCATTAGACCACATAGGTCCGTATGGATCAACTCCAAAGGCTTCGTTGCCCTTCATGCTCCTTCTTTTGGGAACTCGCCTCGGTGCTGTTTGTCTTTCATGCAACTGGAGCAGACACCTTCAACTCCTTCAATGGTTGGGAGGCCATACACCATTTCTCTGCTTTGAAGAGTCTTGAGGCTTTGGAAGTTGAGATGCCCGAGTCTCTTGTGCCATAGCCAGGAGGAGTTCACCTCTTCGACCTTTAGAGCTTAAGTGTTCAAGTAGTACAGTGAGAGAGGAAAACTTCTGTTGGGTTGCATCTTGACTTTGGTCACCAAGCTGTTAAAACTCCTATCATCATAGATCTTCACTGTTTGATCATCAAAAACTAGAAAATAACCGTTAAGGAGCATTTGACCTATACTTAACAGTTTTTTCTCTAGACCCGGTACAAGCATTACATCCTTGATGTATCTTTTTTTCCTTTCTTTGTATTTACAGCCAAGATACCCTTTCCTTCAGATTTTACAATATTCCCATTTCCCATCTTAACACTACCAAGATAGGATGTGTCTAAGTCTATCAACAGTGACCTGTTCGCGCTCATGTGGTTACTACAGCCACTGTCAATATACCACAGACTACCATCACTATCTTTTCCTCCATGACAAGCAAAGAAAATATTACCTTCGTCGTCCTCTTCTTGGTTTGCAAAGACTTGCCGGCAGTTTTGGTTTTGATTTCCTTGAGTCCTGCACTGCTCTTTGGTATGCCCAAATCTGGAGTAGTTGGTGCACTAGGGCTTCCCCTCGAATCAGCACTTCCCTTGACGAGACTTGCCGCAAGTTCTACATGTGGATTTGCTACCTTGTTGGGGTTGCCACTTTGTTGTTGTTGTTGAGGCTTTGGAGCAAAATTGGGCTTGCCTCCTTTCTTCTTCTTCTTTTGCTTCTGGCTCTGTTGTTGATTTGAGCTCATGTTGAAGCTTTGGAAGGCTCTCTCCATGGTAGAAGCTCCATTCCTCTTCTCAAGCTTTTGGTCAAACATCTTGATGGATGCGATTGCCTCTTGTATGAAAGCTTTTCCATATCTTTTGTTTCTTCTATCACACTTACAATGGGGTCATATCTACTAGAGAGAGAAATAAGAATTTTTTGAACTACTCTTTGATTTGTTACATCTTCACCATATGTTTTTAATTGCTTTGATTTGTTACATCTTCACCATATGTTTTTAATTGATTTATAACATTGGTGAATCTAGTAAGAAAACCATCGAGTCTTTCTTCTACTCTCATAGAGATTTGCTCAAACTCTTTTTTAATAGTTTGAAGTTTAACCGTCCGTACCTTTTCACTTCCACGGTACTCCTCTTGGAGGATGTCCCACGCCGCCTTTGTTGTCTCCTCGTTGGAGATCCTGGGGAAGATGGAGTCGGAGACGGCATTTTGGATCAACCCAAGGGCTTTGGCATCCCTCATGTAGTTAAGCTTTAATGTCTTCTGCTCTGCCGGGGTGAGAGAGTCTTCGTCTTCTGGCACCTCGAAACCTTTCTTCACCAGCTTCCAAAGGTCATGCGCTCTGAATATCGTCCTCATCTTGATCCGCCAAAAGTCGTAGTTCTCCCCGAAGAAGATCAGTGTTCGTATCTCGCCGGAGGTGGGTTTTGGGTCAGACTCAATGACTATTGGGTCAGCCACTTGAACCCGAGATGAAGTTGGAGAATTGACTGTTGTATCGGTCATTTTGAGGAGGCTATTTGGAAGAGTTTTGGTAGTGGGTGTTGGTGTTTTTGTAGAGGTAGGGTTTCTTTACACTCAGTTGTCGTAAAGAAGCTCTGATACCATGTTGTAATTTTGAATTGAGTAGTGAAGAAAACTTTGGCTAAGGCTAGTATGATAGAGAATTAGAGAGAGAGGGAGAGAGAGAGAGAGAGAGAGAGAGAGAGAGAGAGATGTAGAAGAAGATAGAGAATTTGGTGCTTTTTTTATTCATATTCAAATTCTCCCACTCATGGGTTTATATAGACTTATACATGACCCTTCATACTCTACACATTTACTTTCATAGAATACAAAGAGTCATCTCTTAGAATACCACCCCACTTATTATACTTTGACTCTTAGGATTATCTTCCACCTAGAATATCACACTATGGCTCTTAGGTTGTTTAGGTTGCTAAACACTGATTAGTTCAACATCTCTCTCTCTCAAACTCTATGTTTTCTCTCTCTACGGGTTCTTGTTCGCGTCGTCGCAGTTGGCGGGGAGAGGAGTGGCCAGTGGCGCCCACCACGCCGCACCCCGCTCTAATCTTTGCTTTGGTGAGGATCCCAAAGTCCAAGCGGGGGACTAATGCCTTGAATTTTGATGTTACAAATTTAATTTGTGGCTGAGCTGAGAAGCCTACTACTCGGATCTGGATGTCTTCCAATTAAAGTTAAGTCCGCGATTGGACGCTCTCTCAATCTATACCGTCCGTATCATTTTCAAGGGATAAAATTATGTCACATGAGGTTATTGTTCTCGACTTAAAAAGACCATTTTTGGTCTTGGAAAAATACTAGTTTTGGTCTTGGAAAAATACTAGTAAACTTGAAAACTATTATAATAAAAAACAACTAGCGAGTGTGATCTGATCCATTAGAATTGATACAGGCAATAACACTCGAGAAAATAGCATGCTCCCTCATTATCATTGATATAGACAATAAGACTCAAGAAAATAGCACGCTCCCTCGTTTTCGCATAGAAATGTGAAAGGGTAGCTTTCGGACATGAATTTCCAAATTATAGCTAACAGAATAACACATAATACAGTCTGGTGATTTTTGTTCTTTTGACACTCATGAAAACACAGCCCAACCGTGATTAAGTTATCGTATAATGATTATTATTCTCATAAACGTTTTACAGTGACCACTCGGTTCCGTTAATGTGCTCTCTTGCATAATCAATTTTAGTTCTCCCATGACCCTGCCGTTGACCAACGCCTACTATCAACCGAGTAAAGTTGACATGCGAAGAAAGTACTGGGGAGAAGGAAAAAAATATTCCCCTTTTCAGTAAAACCAGATTTGAGCGTCTTTCTTCGCATATCAACTACTTGGACTCGGTTATACTATATCAATGATTTCAACCACTTGGAAGAATCTATGCAATCAAAGAATCTCAAGGGTTTATTTTGCACAATAAACAATCATTACAGTACACGGTCTGCTGTCAGTTCAGTCGGTTCACTTTCACAAGCAAAAGCCTCAGGCACTGGGGAACAAGGTAACCAGAAAACAAAGCGACGAAAGCAAAATATTACAGACGAGACACGACTATAATAGGTAATATATATATATATAAGGATAAATACTATTTAACAAGGTCCGGGATCTGGGCACAAGAATAAAGGAGAAAAACAACCAGAGCGCTGCAGAAATGAAACAGGCTTCATCGTCGACACTCAGGCAGCAAGCACTATGATAACGATAAGTAGGATGACACCAAATATCACTAGGAGCAAGCATGTCTGTGAAAACAATCCGGTAACAGTTTGTAAGGAAAAGGATGCACAAGGAAAACCAGTGTCCACGAGGAAATATTCTAATTAAACCAAGCGTACCAGAGATGAATTCGACTTCTGCGTTTTGGCTGCCTTTACAAGTTGAGTTTTCGCTTGTTGAGTGGCGGCAAGGGAGTTCTCAATGTTGGAGTCGATATCATCTATGCGTACAAAAGTGAGGCTCAGTAGACAACATAGAACGCAATTCTACTATAAAGTTAAATTTACGCACCTATCACAGCCCCTTGATCATGGACCAGCACGGCAAGATCCTTAAACATTTCATGCACCTCACCAATCTGATTCTGAATCTCCTGTATTCCCTGTTCTCTTTCCTCAATGATGGCCTCATTGAAAACGATCTCATTATCTAATAGTAGTACTTCTTGCCTGGAATTAATGTGGGGGAAATTAAATAATTGGATGAAAACCATTCTGGACGAGCAAGTGCACGTTGTCATACACAGTCCATAGGGAAATATAAAATAAATCCTGAAGGCCAATGTTAGATCAGGAAGGCAAATCCATAGGAAACAGATATACACGCAACGAGTTGCCAGGAGAAAATATTTTTTGTTTTAACACATTTTGTCAAAGAATACAATCGTTTATAACTCATTTTTCAATATTGGACAGCAATCTTTCTAGCAGTCGATTTTCAGGCTGTAAATCCAAGCTAATTGCCTAAACACACGCNCCCCCCCCCCCCCCCCAAAACAAAAAAAAAAAAAAGGAAAAACAACCTTTCAAAGCCAACTGCACTCTTCACTTCTCTCTTCTCTCTGAAAGGATCTTTAGCAGGAAAATGAGAAGTTGTTTATAGAAATCATTGCAGAACCTCTCTCTAACTAAAGGCATATAGCGACCAAGTGGCATAAGTTCATAAGATCGCCATTCGCAAAAAGTTTTTTTCTTTTCCCAATATTTGGCTAAATTCAAAGAATAAATAGAAAGAACAAAACCCTATCAAAATTTTAAGGAAAATAGTATCAACTTCAAGCAGGATGTGTAGCAGTAAGGCTAGAACATAATGACTAGTGATAAATCTAACATGCATTAGATAATGGAACTGAGGAATATTCTACCTTCTAGATTCCACGAGCATTGCTCGCTGTTCTTGTGCTTTATCATTACTGGCATCAACCTCACTAGTACCATAGCTGCAGAACAATTATAAAGCTACAAAGTTAGGTCACAGCATTGCGAGGTTAAATAGTGCACATGCAAACATGCAGCAAAACTAGGAGCCATATTTGGATGCCATGTTTTTTTCCTCTTGGATACATTGCAAAACTAGGTTTTCAGGCTGAATGCATGGCAATTGTTGTCTGGTCATCAATAGAGTATCCAATACATGATGATTTAAAGAGATCCTTCGATTTTTGCAATTATGGTAGCATAAAAAACTATTATCAAAATGATTGATGGTATCATCCATTATATATTGATGATGCTGGATGGGGGACCCTCCTAGAGGGTGCACTCCTGAGAATAACATGAAGAGGAAACTTAGTTCCCTGAGAAACAAAAGGTTACATGACCAATAGCCTATAGCACAGCTCAAAAGTTTGATTTATTTCTTGTAAGTGTGGTTTCAGGATTGCATACCTGTCATTCTTGAAAGACACAAATAAAATCAGTGCAGTGTCTCGGTTATAAACAATAAAGCTATCTAGTTAAAGTCATCGGGTGCCAATATTTCATCATAAACATTTGCATTTAGGATTACTAGCAAATTTAAATAACATTTGATAACAAAAGTCTAGAACTACCTTAAAGAGCTCCAGGTCACAATCGTTAAAAAATTTTCTTTTTCGTATGAAGTACGCTGCCTTGTTTTTTAATGGTTGGGATAAAATTTCATTGGATTTCACTTGGGAGAAACCCGATGGAAAATAAGCTATCCGGTTAAAGTACTATGACATATCAATCATCAGGCAATCCAGAAAAACTCTGGACTTTGGGTCTTTCAACATAAGAAGTATCTAACTCTCTTATTACATCAATTTTCTTTCACAACAGACCAACCAACCCAAGTGATTGCTATTGACTACATTGTACATACTTATTCTCACACATACTTCTACAAGTAAACTCAAGTGACTTACCAGTTCAAGCATTTTACACGTGCATTATTGATATAAAGAAAAATGAAACCAATAAATGTAGGATTCAAAAAAGCTCATGTTTAATATTACCAGCATCAAAACTTTCTGCATATACCTACCTTGAAGGGACAGTTGCTTGGGGAACAAATGGGGCATATGCTGATTCCCTTTCGGCGGCAAGCCGTTGTGCTTTCTGGAATTCTTTCAAAACCGCTTCAAAATCTTTGGCAAGTTTTGCATCTGCAATCTTTTTGCTTGCCTACAATCAAAATCCGAGGAGCAAGCTAAGAAACATCATTCTGTTTACACAGTTGGAAAAAAAAAAACTATTTCGCTAGTACATCAACTCAAATTTAGAAGGCACAAGAGTCGACCATAGTCCACAGATGGACGTATGAAAGAAGTTGCAAGCATCCCATCAATTTACGCTAGAAATCATAAGTTATCAATTTCATACTCAAGAAATCATAAGTTATCAATATATGAAATTTCCCAACTGCCTGATGAGCACAAGGTTATAATAAATCAAAAGGAAAGATAAATTGCATGTGCCACAGATGACAAAATCAATCTTTAAATCTAAAACGCTTTAAATTCTTAGGAGATATACATCCAATATCACTATACTGTGTAAAGCTACAAATTCGGCCATTTATTCATAGTATTCACTTCCTTGTTATCCAGGGTTGGACAGCAATCCAAATTCAATAAATTGGTTTCTTCTTAGGGCTCATCTAGGAAAAAAGCATCTCATGAAACATGATAATGAAGGCTACAGCTGCAAAAAATAACATTCAAGATACAACTGAAAAAGCCATTTTAGAAAATAATGGTTAATAAAGGCAAATCAAAAGCATCACTAAATAATTCCTATAACATCTGCATAACTGGGATACTTAACGTGTCTTTGTATTCTCATATCCTACTTTAAGGATCTGTTGTATGTCATTGTGTTCATGTATAGTGTTCATATGCTTCTCAGCCCATGAAACATATTTTGGCAGGGTTTTGCCTCCCAAGCCAGCCAAACCGGGGCTCTTAATGTGTCTTTGTCTTCTCATATCCTACTTTAAGGATCTGTTATATGTCACTACGTGTCATATTTCGTGCCAAAATGCTGTGTAGCCCATGAAACATATTTGGGCACACAGTATTGCCTCCCAAACCAACCAAACTGGGATTCTTAATGTGGCTTTGTCTTCCCGTATCCTACTTTAAGCATCTGTTGTGTGTCATTATGTGTCATGTTTCGTGCTTATATGCTTCATTGCCCATGAAAAAATATTTCGGCACACAGTTTGCCTCTCAGGCCATCCAACCAAACAAATAAACCCAACATCTTTCCATACTACGCATATCCATATTCCATAAACCAAGTCAAGTTTCACACCAGGTGTACCAAGAGCACAGTTTGTGTCTAATAGAAACAGAACCAACAAACTCAAAAAGGTATGAAGTGCGGTCTAGCAAAACCCGGATATACGACCTAGACCCAAACTGATCCTCGAACCCGATAAAATCAATCCAGGGCACAATCTCTCACTCCGACTGTCGGTGAATTAGCAGATAATGCATGACTAATACAAGTTTGTTGTAAAAGACTCACGCTAACTTCAACACGGTGATCGTTTTCACTAGCTTGTTTAAGCTTTGCCGATGTATCTTTCACTAGCTGTCCAATGTGTAATCTCGTCTTGTGCCTGCAAGAAATGGTCAATGTTAGAACATGGCACACAAAAGGGCCATCAATTCTGCTGCGAGATAAACTGATCTAGCAAGCTACTGCGGGATAAACTGATCTAGCAAGCTACTCGCTCACAGCTTCTCCCTGAGCGTGGGCGTGTCCTTCGGGGTCCCAAGCGTGTTGACAAGCCTCTGAAACGTGGCGACGGCGGTGTTGATCTGGAACAATCCGGCTGCCACCGCCTGGGTCGGATCCTACCGGCCGTTGACCAGATCCCTCCGACCCGTTAGCGGCCGGCCCGATTCCAAATCCTGAAAGCTCATCTTCTTTCCTCCTCGAACCCTAACCCTAGAAAAAACAATCGAATCCTCGGGGGGGCGAACCAATCGAAGACTGAATTAGGGTTCGGGTTAGGGTTTTCTTGCTGATTGTTGTTCAGGGATCGGGACGAGGAGGGCAGAGCGCGGGGTCGACGAGAGGGCAGTGGCAGGGAGGGGGGTCGACGAGGAGTGGGCAGAGGGGCGTTACGGGAAATTTGAATCGGTAGGCGCGAACGAGGTCATTATGTTGCGTTGGGGGGGCTTGGGGTGGGGCCCACAGACGAGCATGATTATCGTGGTGATGGATTATCCGCCAGGCGGTGAAAACAGCAAACAGCGAGCTTGGACCAGTTGGAGGATCACACGTGTGAATCTGGAGTTTGCCTTCACGGACCAGTTAAGGCATAGCTTTCCCGCAACGGTACAGCTTGTTGTTTGACCGTCAGCGAAGCTACAAGGCAAAATTACATGTAATCACTTTTAAGATTTTTCAAAAGAGGGGTTCCCCCTCTATCTACAGTGTAGGGGCCCCACATGTGATTTTTAAAAAAAAATCACATGTGGGGCCCCTACACTGTAGATAGAGGGGGAGTGTGGTTGGTGGTGTGCCCAAGGATGCGCCCCTATCATTTCTTTTTTCAAAATTACGTAAAGGCGTTCCTGTTTAGGCTAAAATAGCACTTACACACCTTATAGTTTCACTCCCTTAGCACTTATATACCCTCGGTTGTATTTTGTGGCGTTCGTGTACCTTGTTGGTCAAAGTTCTCATATAATATTCATATCCTAATTTTTTTATAACTTTTTGTCTATTAAGTTTATTGAATTCATTGCTAAACCTTTCCGAGTTCTATCTTTAAGATATAGTTAGGATACAATTAAATTGGAATTTTTGTTGTTTAATAGTAATTTAGCAAATGTTAATGATTAAAAAGCTCTAAATTTAACACATGAATGTTATATCGGCACTTTTGAATGGAAAACTTCACATTTGCAAAACAGGGTGTGTTATCATGCTAATTTTGATCTAACTCTTGGTATAAAAATGCTACGAAATACAATTGATGATATATAAGTTCTAAAGAAGTGAAACTATAAGGTATTTAAGTGCTATTTAGCCTTATATTTATGGTGCTCTTCTTTTAAGCATTTATCATGTGACCCGTCTAATAACAAAAAGAAAAAACTATGTTTGTACTTAAAGAGGGTGTTTGGCAAATCGAAGGTGAATTTGAAGCGTGGAAGTATTTCTTTTTGTTTTTAGTGAATTTGCAATGCA
This sequence comes from Asparagus officinalis, assembly GCF_001876935.1. Lineage (NCBI taxonomy): Eukaryota > Viridiplantae > Streptophyta > Magnoliopsida > Asparagales > Asparagaceae > Asparagus > Asparagus officinalis. The sequence continues at coordinate 17,034,258 of NC_033794.1, read as the reverse complement.
GCATCGTGTAACTAAAATATAATGGTTCTTCATGAAAAAAAATAGAAAGTGAGGAAGATATGACAATATTATTTTGTTTATTTGTTTAAAACTATATTATACTTTTAGTGGTCATTAATGCAGTTCATATACAACTTTTTAATTAATAGCGCTCACCTGTTTTAATTTGATATTGACCCCTGTATTTTTTATGAAGAAGTTAATGTGCTGACATAGACTTTTTCTTTTCGCTTGCATTTGCTTTTTCACACTTCTCAATAAAATACAACACATACGGTGCTCAGGGGCTGTTTGTTTGGCCGTTTTGGCCTTGGGAAGCGGCCAGAAAGCTGCCAAAATGGCAGCTTTCTGGCCAAAACAGCTCTAAAAGAGCTGTTTTCATTTTGGCAGCTTTCTCAAAAAGCTGCCATTTTGGCAGCGTTCTGGCTCCTTCCCGAGGTCAAAACGGGAGTTTTTCAGCCATCCAAACAGCCCCTCAGTTCTTCACGCTTGAACTGTTATTTTTTAAATTTCATGCGAAGAAATGCATCCAACTAATCAACTCTAAACTTAATTTTCTTAATTCAAATTTAGGCTCTTTATCTGGATCTGACTAATCCAGTTAAGAGCTTGACTAGGTTCATGCGCTAGACCCTTGTCATGATTTGCTAACTCTTAAACTGTTAATTTTTAAATTTCATGTGAAGAAATGCATCTAAGTATGAAATCGGATCAAATCTAAATTTAATTTTCTTTATTCAAATTTAGGCTCTCTATTTTGGATCAGACTAATCCGGCTAAGAGCTTGACTAAATACGTGCATTAGACGCTTGTCACTATTTGCGCACTCCATTTACAAGATGATGACACCGCGGCGAACTTTCCCGAAGTTATTTATACGCCGGCCTCGTGAAAGCGAACTCAACCGGATGACGCGCTGAATGCGCTCAAAAATGTCGGCCAGCTCAAATTGACCCAAAATCCGTTGAAACTGATTGGTTTTTAATTATTATAATAATTAACGGATTGGAGATCATTGGGTCTTATTATATACTTTAATGAATCTAATTGGTTGATGCTTTTAAGCAAAAGCTTCTATATTTGATATGAAAGTTTAGTACTCGTTTTGCAAGAAAAATACTTTAATGATCCAAAATGTGGGACTAAAGGGGGACAAGTAAGGTGTCCCCCTCCTATTGCATAATGAGCTGGCAGCTCATTATACAATAAGAGGGGGACACATCACTTGTCCCCTTCTATGGTCTCATATTTTGAGTCCCTGTAGAAGCGTGTTTTACTAATCATCTCTAAACAAGAATTCCAAAACCTCGGGTATTGGCTAGCTTAAGCAATCCTCGGGTATTTGGTTTTCCAATATTTTAAACGGAGCTAGTAATAACTAAAAGAAATCTAGTTTCTAAGGGTTAATTTCTTTATTAGGTTCACTTCCACAGTATAGACAATCAGAGTGATTATTTACGAAGGATTGATTTCCTAGTGCAGCGAGAAAAATTAATTGTGTGATCGTAAATGCACTAATATTTAGGTATCTTTTGGTTGCTTGCAACGGGAGGTTAAAAGATCTTCATAAATTAGAATAATATAATTAATTAGACGTTTAATTAATTGTAACTGTTTGATATTTTAGATAAAAACAAATTTGAAACCATTCTTCTATTCTTTTCAAGGAACTAGTATACCACACATGCTTTGCACGTGATGCATATTAAGAAACTACAAGTGTTTAAATATTTGAAGATCAATTAATTTTTCACTCAACAATTTTATAATTATTTATTAAATACATTATTCACATAGAATATATGATACAAGTGTCTATGGAATATATTAAGAAACTTTCATTTCTATATATCAAAAAGTATATATTCTTAATCATCTGTTAGTGCAAATTTAGAGACTAATGGACATCAAACATCAGTTGCATGGCAATTACACATTTGAAGAAAATAGGAAGGGCACTCAGCTTCTCCTAGAGAATCAGCCTGAGAGGAGTCTAATCACAGATACTGCATCGAGTGAGACTCAAGGCCTTGAATATCCTTGTCAAGAGATTTTGCAGCATAATGCTGTAATCAATTTTAATATAAAAAAAACTCCTGCACCTAGCAAAATAACTGAAGAAGTTGTTTCTTTAAAACTTCAAGACAGCAAGGAGACAATATCACACTCTGATCAAAATGAAGGAATCGAAGATCACGTGAATCATGCGGAACATTCAATAAGAACTTCTGAACAATCCGGTGTTGCAACACCCAGTTTAAGAATCCCTGGGGAGGATGGTAATGGATATGGTATTGATTTTAAAACCACAGTCAACGCACATGATGCTGCTCCTGCCGATGCGCTTGCCCAAATTTCAGAATCTACATCATTGAAGATGGAATCATACACCTGACTATTATCCAAATATAGGCTTTACAAAATGAAATGAAGCAAATTGGACTACTTGTCACGTGTGTCTAATTTCTCTACTCTGAAGACATGAGAGTATTCCCCCGATATGCTAACATACATACTTAACCAACCATTCCAGGCTCTGCAAAACAATAGTTAGTTTCAGTTCAACCGAAATTGCAATCAAAATTGAGTTCTTGTTGAAATGGAAATCGAACTGTAAATATCTCCAGAAGGATATGTATACACTCAGGTAGATCACCACTCTTACTGCGCACGTGCCGCTGCATCAATTCATGATCATTTATGCATTCAGATGGTATCTTAAAAGACAATACCTACTTGTATGGATCAAAATTAAGTGGCAAGGCAAACGTGATGCTTGAAGTAATTATATCATTTGTTTAATAGTGTATTAATTCGTTGAGCAGAAATAATTAATAATGATAGATAGTTAGTCACGCCCTGACTCGAGGTTGATACGACAGAAAATATTAATTAAATATAATCATTATACAAATAAATTCTTTCCATAAGATTCATATAAACAAATTATTTTACAGGCTTGAATTTGGAGACATGCTTGCAAAATGAACTATATTCTTTAGAAAGTGTTATGTTCATGTCCACAATTTAGTGAGTAAATATAATTGCACAAATTTTAAGTTTAAATATACAATTTATAAACTTGAGTAGGCAATTGAATGTCCAATTCTGCACCTTTATACCCACACTATTTCCAACAAATCAGTGCAAAATTAGTACTTGCATTTGGACTGCATTGGTTCCGAGGAACCTGGAACCGAAGAAGGCTTGTGCTCGTCATTGCTATGATCCATTTATTACTTGATTGCTGCACTCTATTTAAAAATGTCCACAACTTATAAGCCTAAGATGCAATCATACTGTCATACAGCATATAAAAGTGATCCTATTGTTCTAAATTAAATTGCCAACTCAGGTTCAAAAAAATTAAATTGCCAACTTGATCCGATTGTTCAGCATCTATCTGTGAAATAATATCTAGAAAATAAAACCTCTTATGCGTGATTATCGTCGAAAATCTCCATCAGCATCCACAGAACTGAAACCATCACTGATGTTAGTATATCCAGATGCTTCTGCTCCCCAGTAAGATACTTCTCAAATGTTTGTCTTCTAGATGTTTGTTGCGTAGGTATAACGGAGGAATTTAAGCAGGAAGGTGAAGGCAGTTAAAAAGTAAGCCAATATCAAAAGAATATTGATAGTGAAATTACACAGCATGTCTTTGAAAGGTGATAATCAACATATAAGATGTAGTCTCTAAATAAATTATACATATTCTTCGACAAAATCAACGAAAATATTGAGGGAAGGTTGAATAATTCAAATATTAATGGCCCAAATAATTTTGAAGCTTTGAAAATGAAGTAATGAATTTGAAAACTATATCTTATCATAATCATAATCATAACCTCAATCAAAAATCATATATGAATATAAAATTGAAATATATCATTGATACAGCGGATAAAATTGACCACACGTATTTAACACACAAAACCATATTATTCATAAAGTTGATGTTAAAGAAACATAAACAGCTAAACATAAGTCGATAAGGATTTAATCAACCAAAAAAATTAAGAATATGTAATTACCCAAATAAATTAATAATATATAATTTGGAACAAGAAACAAACAATTATCTTCTTTAAAATGAAACTTTTTGTAAAGTTTCTTCACTAATTTCCTCTTTTCAGACTTTTTTAGAACTAAACCAAACAGCCTCTTATAATATTACTAGGTTTTATGCACGTGCAATGCACGTGGTTAAATATCATGATTAAGTATATTTGGTTTATTTCCTTACTAAAACTTGTTCCCCGGTTCCACTTTGATGGTTTTTGTTTACTTATATCTCTAAAATTTAGCATTGTGATTATTTATTTTCTTTAATATTCGTTTAAATGAACTACACCCAATTTAAATTTTTATATTGATAATTGAATTGACAGGAAATAAATGTAATCCGAAATCAATTTGAATTATCATGTCTTGAGACCAACATGATGTGGAGAAGAACTTGGAAAAAAACAGATTTTTGGTCATAAGTCGACTCATGCACAGGCATAAGTCGACTTATGGTAAGTCGACTTATGTTTGTGCATGAGTCGACTTACGTTCTGCTCTGGATTGTTGATTTTGGGCTCTGGCAAGTCGACTTAACAGGTCTGATAAGTCGACTTATGATCTCTTCTCCAGTTGCTGTTTTTCGCTCTGCCAAGTCGACTTATGCAGACTGTTAAGTCGACTTATGACGGGTTTTTTGGAAAGTTAGAGTTCCTATTTGCAGTCTGTTTGGGTTTCTATTTTGGTATAAATACCAATACGATTTGAGGGTTTTGTAGGAGCGTTTTGGGGGATTTTGGAGCACAAAAGAGAGATCTTTCTGAGCTATTTGTTAGGGTTATTGGTTGAGAGGTTGAGAGATTTGTTGGTGAGATTAGTTGGTTCGTTTGAGCGATTTGTAATCTTAATTTGTACTCTCCTTCTCTATTAGTGGAAACCCACCCCCTTCTTGCCCCGTGGACGTAGGCAATTTGCCGAACCACGTAAAACCTTGGTGTTTGTGTTTTGTTTGGTCTTTCTCTCGGCGTTCGTTGGTGCCTTCTTGGATCGGCGTTTGTTTTTGGTTCCTCGGCGCCGCCGTCAGCACAACAAGTGGTATCAGAGCTCGGGCTACGCTTGGGCTATTTGGAGGAGTAGATCGCTTTGGAAGTTCATCTAGGGCTTCGTTTGGTGATAAAGATGGGATCTTTTTGGTAAAAATCTCGTCTTTTTCAGTTTGGATCTATTTCTCGTTTGTTTCTGCATTGGTTTGGTGGTGCCTTGAGGATTATGGCCGAGAAAGAAGGAGTTGTGGGCAGTACTTCCGGCGTGAAGACCGTCCAAAGCTTGAATATCCACTCAATGAAGATTGATGTGGAAAAGTTCAATGGCACAAACAATTTTGGACTTTGGCGATGCGAAGTCATGGATGCGCTCAACGCGCAAAATTTGGAAGATACGTTGGAGTTGGACGGGAAACCGGACAACATTGATGAGAAGGTTTGGAAAAAGATGAATCGAACGGCGTGTGGTGTGATTAGGTCTTGTCTCACTCAAGATCTAAAGTATGATGTGATCAATGAGACTTCTGCAAAGAAGATTTGGGAGATCCTTGAGAGCAAGTATTTGACCAAGAGTGTGGAGAATCGCTTGCATTTGAAGAGGAGGCTTTACCGCTTCCAGTTGAAGAAAGGAACCTCCATTGGTGATCACATGAACCACTACACGAAGCTTCTTGCGGATTTGGCGAATGTGGATGTTAAGATTGAAGATGAGGACAAGGCGTTGTTGCTATTGAGTTCCTTGCCTGACGAGGAATATGAGACCTTCGTTCTTACTCTTATTAATGGGAAGGCATCTCTTTCGTATAGTGAGGTCACCGCTGCACTTGTGAATTATCAGCTTCGAAAGAAGGATAAGGAGACTTCGTTTGAGCCGGTAGCGGGGGCGTTGGTCGCAAGAGCAAAGGGTCCAAACCGTAGTGGGAGGTCGCAGTCTAGAGGGGCACATCTTGGAGTTCGTAAGAATCAATGTGCCTTTTGCAAAGAAGATGGACATTGGAAAGCCGATTGCCCAAAGTTAGTTGATCGAGCCGGTACTCTACAGAGTGGATGTTGGATTCGGGGGCTACATACCACATTTGTCCTAGGAGGGATTGGTTCTCCAGCTTTCAGGAGTTAGAAAGAGGGGATTTCGTGCTCATGGGGCATGATCACAAATGCTCTATTGGTGGTATGTGGTATTGGTACTGTTCGGATCAGGATGAGTGACGGGGTGATTCGGGAGTTGGTTGGAGTGAGGTTCGTTCCTCAGTTGAAGAAGAACATCATTTCACTTGGAGCTTTGGAGGCAGCAGGCTATAGGGTGACCTTGGCGGATGCACGCTTGAAGGTTACATTTGGGTCCATGATTGTGATGAAGGGCGTCAGAAGAAGAAATTTGTATTATTTGCACGGAAGCACGGTGATTGATAGGGAGATGGCGACTTCATCAGATTCGGCTAGACTGTGGCGTTGTTTGGTGCTGGGGTATATGATTGGTAATACCGTGCATTGGTTGTTGAGGAGTGCTATGACCTGCAGATTGAAGTCCTGTGAGCACATTAGGATGAGCGAGACCGTGGTGGAGTTTGGCACTTCTATCCATCGAGCGAGGGGTCTTTTAGGAGGTGTTCAGTCAGGCATTTGGGGGCCTTCCAAGGAGGCATCATTGGGAGGTAATCGTTTTGTAGTTTCCGCAGTTGGTGATTGTTCTAGGCATTATTGGGTCGCGACCAGTTCCCGTTGGTGTAAAGTCCTAGAAGTCAACAACAATTGGAAGAAGTGTATTGACAGAAAGGTAACTCATTGGTCTAAATTTGGTAGGGGTCCTTTCTTGCATTTGTGCCGAGCTCACGGCAGTAGGAGACACTTCATTGGTGTGGAGACTTTGGGGCGACGAGATGAGATGACAGTTTCGATGGGTCGTTCCTTTCTGGAGGAGGATCGGCGTTGGTTGTCGAGCATTGGTTCTGGAGCTTCGACATATTTGGGTCATCTTAGTCACAGGTCGCCGACTGCTGCATTAGGAGTTATTGGATCTGGTGGAGCTGCTTCAGATTTTGGGTTGCGTCGGATATTTGGATACCCAGCATTTGGTCACATTGAGGATGTGAGATTTGATCTGATTGCACGTTTGGGGTTCGGAGGCTCAGTTGATTATCGTTTGGGAGCTCTGATTTTGTTCTGAGCAGGTATGTCACTTTTGACTCTCGGCAGGTGGAGAGTGTTGATCAGGTCGTTTGGATATCGCAGCAGGTGGAGAGTGATGCTACTCCACGTTGGGTGGAGATTACTCCACGTACTCCAGATCATACTGCGTCATTTGGGATTCCAGCTGAGGTGACACAGGTTGGGGATCATTTGATTTCGGATGCAGATGATGGATTGGTTTTGGATTCGGTTGCAGCTGGTGGACATGATTTGGATACGGCCATTGGTTCACCTCATATGGAGGTGTTTGATTTGTATCAGTTTGGGGCCGCTATCAGTTACAGATCCGTCGGCGATATTGGGGAAGAGTTGCATACTTTTCTATTTGTTTGAGGGTCTTTGGAGGCCGTTGGATGAACTACGTGAAGGCTTGATTCCTTGGGCAAAGGATACGTAGGCAGTCATTTTGATGCAGCCGATTTGGTGAGCGACATCGACATTTGGAGTGAGTGTTTGCACTCCCATTTGGGTCTCAACATGTGAGGCATTTGTTTGGTTGGTGTCGGCTCAGTTTTGGGAAAACTTCGCCGAGGTGGAGAATTGTGGAGAAGAATTGGAAAAAGCAGATTTTTGGTCATAAGTCGACTCATGCACAGGCATAAGTCGACTTATGGTAAGTCGACTTATACAGACTGTTAAGTCGACTTACGTTCTGCTCTGGATTGTTGGTTTTTTGCTCTGCCAAGTCGACTTATCAGGTCTGATAAGTCGACTTATGATCTCTTCTCCAGTTGCTGTTTTTCGCTCTGCCAAGTCGACTTATGCAGACTGTTAAGTCGACTTATGACGGGTTTTTTGGAAAGTTAGAGTTCCTATTTGCAGTCTGTTTGGGTTTCTGTTTTGGTATAAATACCAATACGATTTGAGGGTTTTGTAGGAGCGTTTTGGGGGATTTTGGAGCACAAAAGAGAGATCTTTCTGAGCTATTTGTTAGGGTTATTGGTTGAGAGGTTGAGAGATTTGTTGGTGAGATTAGTTGGTTCGTTTGAGCGATTTGTAATCTCAATTTGCACTCTCCTTCTCTATTAGTGGAAACCCTCCCCCTTCTTGCCCCGTGGACGTAGGCAATTGCCGAACCACGTTAAAATTGGTGTTTGGTTTGTGCATTGATATTTGGTTGTTTTTGGCCTTCTTGGATCGGCGTTTGTTTTTGGTTCCTCGGCGCCGCCGTCAGCACAACACATGAAACCAAGCTCGACCTGAGAAAATATAGCATTGTAAAAGTGAAAAACACTTCAAAAAATAGCGTTCTAAAAGAAAAATAAATAATTAAAGCTCATAAGACAAGATGATTGGTTAAAAGTGGGCTAAAATGACACAAAATATAATATGGGGTTTGTTCCTAATTCTTGATAGACTTTAAAAAAATTATAAAATAAAGATTAATACTAAATCTAGTATACTTTTATATAATGAAAACATCCACATAAACATATAAAAGTACAAAAAAGTTTATGAAAATCCCTTCCAATAATTCCTAATTTACTCCAAAAAAAAATATTCTATAAAATATTTAGAAAATAGTGCATTTTATTTCTTCTGTTTTATTTTTTATTGAGACGTTATCAATGCTTCTCTACCCTATCTTTTTTGATAAAATTAGACTACTTTTAGATGCTTAAAAAAGGATAGTAAAACCTTAAAATAAAAGTTAAATTTACATATCTTAATAAAAGAATATCAAACAACTACTTTTCTTTTTGCTATGTTTTAAAATTTTAGTCGCTTTTTTGTGATTTTGAATTTTTAAGGGTGTGTTTTGCAAATTTAAAAACTTTGAGAGTGTTTTTTAAAAATTTTAATTTTAACTTTAATTTGAGTGCTTGTAATTTTCATGTTTCATGTGTTGGTAGTAAGTTTTTTAATGTTAGAATATTTCTTGCAACTCTGAATTTTGAGAGTATTTTTTGCAATTATTAAAACTTTAGATTGTTTGTTGTAAAATTTAAAATTTTAGCGGTCTGTTGATAATTTTGAGATTTGATATGTATTGGTTATAAGTTATTAAATTTTAGGTTTTTGTGCATTTTTTAATTTCCGAAGGTGTTTTTCAGAATTTTTATAACTTTGAGTTTATTTTTTATAAATTTTAGTTTTTTAGTGTGTGATAGTAATTCCTTGAATTCGTCTTTGTTGTTCAAAAGTTTTGAAATTTCAGAATTTCATAGTGCTATTTTATTATTTGAACTTTTGAGTGTGTTTTTATAGTTTTTAAAATATTGAGGGTTTCATGTTTGTTGTCTTAAGTTTTGAAATGTCTGGATGTTTTGTGTAATTTTATACTTTTAAGGGTGTTTTGTGAAATTTTTGAAACTTTTTGGGGTTTTTTTGCAATCTTCTTATATTATAACTTATTAATCTTTAAATTATTAACCTGTAAGTAGTTCACATAGGATTAGGATAGGATATAATTATGATTATAATAAATTAAAATTTAAATAATGTAAGTAGTTCACATAGGATTAGGATAGGATATAATTATGATTATAATAAATTAAAATTTAAATAAAATATTCAAATAGTCATAGGATATAATTATGATTATAATAAATTAAAATTTAAATAAAATATTCAAATAGTCAAGGGTAATATTAACCATAGAAAGATTTTTTCGAACTCGTACTTTTAAAGGGAGTATGATTTTTCTAGAAACCAAATCATGTAAGTTTTCTATAAACCAATCATGCAAGCTAAATAAAGGTTTGCTCTTGTTTTATGGCTGCCAATGGAATGTATCCATCCAAACAGGAAAATAACGCAATGAGAAAATGATGACGTTGATGACAAGGGCATGTCGGGTCATAATCCTCGAATTGTATGAAATCATCCGAATAAAAATATATATTGCAGATAAACGCATCATCCATACCCTTCAATATTATTTATCTTCTATCAACTCATTTGCTAACATTTTGTCATCCTTTAATTTGAGGAGAGTGTTATCTATAAGTTATACTCTAAAAATACCAAACCACAAGGGCTTGTTAAGAGTTATTGACAAGAAGTAATTAAATAGGATAGGAGAAAACAAAGCAAAGGAAATTAACTCAAGGTAACTGACTCTTATCATTAACATGACAATATATAAAGAGGGGTGATTACTTCAGGATTTACCTTGATAGCTTTCTACTCCTCCAATCAATCTCAGACACCTAACAGCAACAATCAACAAATCAATCAATACCAAAAATAAAGGTAATCCGTCAAACAATCAAACTGAGAATACGAATAAGAAATTACAAGAAGGTAATAAGAATAACCAATATCCATACACATTATGTCCCGGTATATCCTCCTGAATAACCGACGTCCCATAATCCATCAACACAAGGTGTACCACCGTACGTTAATCCAACGGCCGAAAAAAAACCTCCCTTCTATGAATAATTGTCCCGCTGCGGGGATGGTTGATAGCAATTGTAACAATCCGTTTGTTTTTTTTAAAATACCCATCAAGTTTGGAGGCCCATATGATGTAAGTTTTGATTAAGGAAAAAAAAAGAACAGAACAAGAGTCTAAGGCCCATCCTAGTAAAGCCCATGTTTGCAAATTTCACCTCCTGCAGGGTTTGTTGCCGTTCTTTTCTTTTCTTTTCTTTTTTGGTGAGATGAGATCGTGAAAAAAAAAGAAATTTTTAGATATTTTTGCATAAGGGGCCATTTTGTGGCATAAGGGGTCAGATTAATAACAAAAGAAATACACACATAAAAATGACATAATTACGTAGTAAATAAGTTTTTTTTTTAATCTATTCAGTTATCAAGTATGATCGGAATAGTGAGCATAAAGTGTAGAGATTCTGTTAAAAAATTATCAGAAACGTTTTCATAGATAAATATATGTACCTGTTTTTATTAAATTAGTAAACGTACGGATTACAATATATCTTTTTAATCGTTTTCTTCATCTCTTCTAAATCTTTTATTCATCCAACGAGCTCGTTATCATCAATTTTACATAGTTAATAAAAGTTCACGATAACTTTTTTAACCACAAAAATATAGTCCATTTTGTGCAATAGGACTAAGTTTTATGTTAGTTTTATGAAATTTTCTTCGAATGTCGCATGCGATATATCCTTATTCTCATTTTCATCTTTGATTAGACCTCGTTGTGATGTACACCTCATCATCACCTCCTCGTGCATGCTTTTGGTGCCATAGAGGAGGCCTCCCTCACGTGAAATTATTATCGTGGATTTTTATATTTTATTTTATTTTTATTTTTATTTTTATTTTTTAGGAAAGAGAAAGAAGATCTCTATTCAACAAAGCGAGCTTATTAGTCCAAAAAGCTTACTTCCTATATTAAGATCCTCTTCTGGTTAAAAGTAACGCCAGATCATATGTCAGTTTGACTGCAGTTCTTTAGACACGTGGAGGATTCTGGACCGCCCATACAATGTTGCTTGGATCTTGCTGCCACGTTGTCCTTCGAGTAGGTGAGCGGTACTTTTTGAGAAGACGGCGTCACGTGATCTTACGTGGCTTTCTCATTGAAGTCACGTGAGCGGCATACGTGATTTCCTTTTTCGTGCGGTAGCAGCTTTCTTAACCCCGGTAATCTATTGATCCCTTCTAATTAAAATCGTTGTTACTAATATCTTGTTATATAACTAAACCTAATCTATGGAGCCCATATTTTGAAAACGAAACATCCGAAAAAAAGTATATTAATTTACTTCCTTCTCATAATGTAAAGGTTCGTAGTGTGCAATTATTAATATATTATCGCCGGTGAGCAAACACTCGCAAGTCAGTAAAAATAACTCAATTATATGCAATTACAGTTGTAATCAGTTCAATTACCAACTATCAAACAACACTTTAGGAAACTAAATTTCCGATAATTTTGATTTATTGTAAGAATCGCATCTACTGGTTTTTAAGGTGTACATATTCCCAACATATTGATAAATTATTGAGTCATTTAACATAAGAAAAGTGTCTTAAGGATCCAAAATATGGGACCAGGGGAGTGGATAGGTGAGGCGTCCCCTACATATTGTATAATGAGCTGATCATGTCAGCTTATTATGTAATAGTAAAGAAGACATATTACATGCATATCACCTCTCTTAATCCCATATTTAGGATCTATGTAGCAACGCTCCTTTTTTGATGCAACTAATTCCTTGTGAGGTGCCAAAGCCATTGATTGAACCTCACAAACTTTTGTGGGACTAAAATAACGTGCACAAATGAACTGACCTTTCTTGGGAAAACCAAAAGAGAGCAATGAAGAAGGGAGGTGGTGATATTGAAGGGGGCGTGAGCATATGGCTTGCGAAGTTGCAATTAGAGTGGGGCTTCAGCTTTCAATGCAGACCTCGTGCGTGTATTTATGTACATGATATGATGCCATGCGCTTGTGTTGCTTTGAGTAGAGATCCCATCTCTTTTACCCCCACGTCCCTTCAGGTTGCATTCATTGTAGAAGCATGCATCTTGTATTTAATCTAGATCTTGTTAAACTATTAAATAGATCCAAATAAATATGAACAATTTAAGATTTGTCTTTGCCTTCTTCCTAATATGCTTCGGTCCGGACTAAAAAAATCGACCGAACCGATCGAAAATTAGCAGTTCGGGTCGGTTTTGTTTGTAGGTCGGTTCGGATCGGGTTGAAAACTTTTCAACCCGAACCGACCGCATCACTAATAACACTATAATTTGTAGGGTTGAGCACGGTTCGGTTCGGATCGGTTTTGCCCGGTCCGGGCCCGATTTCTCAGGTCGGGCCGGGCCGGGCCGGATGAACAGGTCTAGATAGAGGATTTTTGATTTAAATCTGTCTATATATTTTAAATTTATTTGAAAGTGATCGGTCCATGGTTCATGGCAATGGTAATAATTCTCTCATTTCAGCTAGTATAGTAAAATGTACTAATCACAATAAATATGATTAATTGTGTACTCAACTTTCGAGAATTTTAGGGTATCAATGAAGGATACTCTTATTCTACTTTGCATTATTTATCAAGTAAAGCTAAAGAGAAAAATTAAGATGCAAACACATAATACTTTGACTGGGATGTGTCCCTGTTTATTTTAGCCAAGACCGCGAGAATCATACTAAAACCATCTAACGGTTCGGACCGCCCGCAACGGGTTAATTATTCTTATTTTTACACGATTTGCAAAATGGAATTGTTCAAGGGGCTATATACATAATTTAGCCCCACATTATGAAAAAAAGGAGAAAATGGCAGCGAGTGCAAATCGGCAGCCGCTTAAAGAGACTACCGATATAATTCCTCATTAAAAAGAAAATGACAGTTTAATCAGGGAGAGAAAAAGAAAATGAAAGTGACAATTAACAAACCTCACCAAATATAGCATTAAATATTCCCACAACATTCTAATTTCTTACCAAGAACAGAGAGTAATTTATTGTAAAATATTAAAATGAAATCTCAACAAATCCCGTCATTTTCATTCGACACGCCGCACGACCAAACTCGATCAAAAGACGCAGACACATTCGGCCTCTTTCCTTTGATTGATTTAATTTTCAGTCCAACGTGGACGGACTCTGTGAGTCATCGGTGTTGAATCAATTAAAATCCGAAGTTAATCAACATACTTTTTAAGGTTAGTTGTCATGGTGCACCGTGTTTATTCAATATAATTTTGAAATGAATACTTCAGGAGAACCCATGGAATGATCTTATTTAATAAATATATTCTTTTATATTAATTTAAGGATTATGAAAATCACCCTACTTACTACCATCTAATGTTTAGACAGCGAAGTAATTGTATACGAGCATATTTGGCAACTTACTTATTTCTCCTTATAAATAACTTTTTACTTGTAAGGTGTCAATATGGAGTTTGATAAGAGTTACTTATTTTACTTACTAGTTTTTATGCACGTGCATTGCACGTGGTTAAATATTAAAAAAATCTTTTATATTTATTTCATTACTTTAAATAAGTCAGATTCATCTTGAGTTCAAATATGTAAAATTGAATTATTAGATATATTAGTATTTTATTTAAATATTAATAAAAATATATATAATAGATTTTTAAGCTAAACTGGAAAAGTATCCTTTTATTGATAAATTTGGGGCTAAGACAATCATATTCATATATTTATTTATTAAACCAGAGTTTAGTAGTGAGTGTGTATGTAAGAAGAAGAAGAAGAAGAATTATTCACAAGAATGATTAGAATAAGTTGTGGTCAAATGATTTTCATGTTCTTACAACTCAAAGATTCCAAATAAAATCTCTGTGAATTCCAAGTTTTTAATTGACCAAGAGCTAGGAAGGGATATGGGCATTTCTTATGGGAAATGAGACGATGTTAGCACAAAAAAAGGATATAAGGGCAAAAAAGGATAAAAGGGAGAGAGAGGGAGGGAGAGAGAGAGAGAGAGAGAGAGAGAGAGAGAGAGAGAGAGAGAGAGAGAGAGAGAGAGAGAGAGAGAAAAACAGAAACTTCATGTGCTGCAGCCCCTCCTACTTTCCCCCATGTGATTCAGCCCCTTGAAGTGTGACGTTTTGTGCTGCAGCCCCTTTTTAACAATTATTGCATGCCAACTAAGCTAAAATCCCCAAAACAACCTTATCCCCTCTCCTCAATCCTTCAAACCCAGTTCTCTCTCTCTCTCTCTCTCTCTCTCTCTCTTTAAAAACAAGGGTTTTCTTAAGCTCGTCGCTCTGGCCCTCGCCCTCCTCGCCGTCGCCCCCTCCGCCCAGGCTCCCAAGCCTCCCTAGAGTTTGTCGCCGTCTCCCCTCCTCTCCTCCACCCGACCTCTTCGCGGTAGCTCGCCGTCGCTCCCTATCTCGCTCTCGACTACGCCGGAGTTCGTCGTTGTGCCTGCCACTTTTGAACCCATAGTATGATAGGCCGGAGGAGGATGACCAAGAGAAAAGAGTGCACGATGCCCAAGAAAAGTGAAAATGAAGGGGACAGAATAGAACTAACATTGTGCAGATTAGAACTAACACTGTAGACAGAATAGAACTAACATTGTAGACAGAATAGAACTAACATTGTAGACAGAATAGAACTAACATTGTAGACAGAAGAGAACTAACATTGTAGACAGAATAGAACTGTAGACAAAATAGAACTAACATTATAGACAGAATAGAACTAACATTGTAGACAGAATAGAACTGTAGACAGAATAGAACTAACATTATAGACAGAATAGAACTAACATTACGGTGGGATCGAGATTCAAGTCAGTGAATATTGAGAATTAATGTTTTGGGATTTCCCTTGCTAAGCCACTTTAAAGGCCAGGCCACCGTATGCTTATGACAGCGTTGTACTTAGCAAAAGACAATCAGTACATATAAATGATATTAAAACTAAATTAGCTTACCTCAACATTTGCACCTCGATGGTAATCCATAGCCAATGTTTCTGCTGTTCTTTTTCCTTCATCATAACAACTCCTAACTCCTGGAAAGGCATAATAGTGAAATTAATATATTGATAACTCACTAAGAGAATAATGGAAGCTTACTTTCATTCAAAAAAGTCCATGAACAAACATTAGCTTCACTAAAACTAGCAAGATAGGATCACTAACCTATAGGGTTGACATAGCCCTAGTAAGTCTCCTTCTGTGGATGCTCAAGTGGGTCACTATAAACTTCACTAGTGCTGGTCAACAGGAAACGTGCCCCAATCCTCTTTGCCAGCCCCAACATGTTCAAGGTTCCCATCACATTTGTCTTGTATTCATGGTTAAGGATCCCCAGATAAATTCGACAGAAGAATCATAAATAGATTAAAGTTGTATGCAGATCAAAATTATCTAAGGTTGACCTAAAATAACATGTCAAACCATTGACAGGAGATGAACATAGTAAATCCAATAATCATATTTTATCATTCTAACTGAATGTCCTATTCCTAATTCAATCAAAATCCAATAAGCTTCACGAAACATAAATTGCAGGCAAAATCTACTATCAGTAGACACCTTGTACACGTCCACATATAAGATCAATTTTGTACCACTTTCTGCTGTAAGTGATAAGAAATCATTACCTAACACTACCTTTACGCCAGATGTATTGTTACCGTTAAAATCATTCCAGAATAACTGACACTTCAACATAGAACAGATAACCATCACCAAATAAAACATTCTATCCTAGATAATGTGATCTATGATGAACCCATAAAACAGATGTATTGTTACCGTTAGTTCTATTCTGTCTATAATGTTAGTTCTATTCTGTCTACAATGTTAGTTCTATTCTGTCTACAATATTAGTTCTATTCTGTCTACAGTGTTAGTTCTAATCTGCACAATGTTAGTTCTATTATGTCTACAATGTTAGTTCTATTCTGTCTACAATGTTAGTTCTATTCTGTCTACAGTTCTATTCTGTCTACAATGTTAGTTCTATTCTGTCTACAATGTTAGTTCTAATCTGCACAATGTTAGTTCTATTATGTCTACAATGTTAGTTCTATTCTGTCTACAGTGTTAGTTCTAATCTGCACAATGTTAGTTCTATTCTGTCTACAATGTTAGTTCTATTCTGTCTACAATGTTAGTTCTATTCTGTCTACAATGTTAGTTCTATTCTGTCTACAATGTTAGTTCTATTCTGTCTACAATGTTAGTTCTATTCTGTCTACAATGTTAGTTCTATTCTGTCTACAATGTTAGTTCTATTCTGTAGGAGGGCGAGGGCCAGAGCGACGAGCTTAAGAAAACCCTTGTTTTTAAAGAGAGAGAGAGAGAGAGAGAGAGAGAGAGAGAGAGAGAACTGGGTTTGAAGGATTGAGGAGAGGGGATAAGGTTGTTTTGGGGATTTTAGCTTAGTTGGCATGCAATAATTGTTAAAAAGGGGCTGCAGCACAAAACGTCACACTTCAAGGGGCTGAATCACATGGGGGAAAGTAGGAGGGGCTGCAGCACATGAAGTTTCTGTTTTTGGGGCCTGGACACATTTTTCCCTAAATTTTATGATCCGGAAAGAATGTTTAAACATCCAAATTCCAGAAAGGAATAAAATCAGGGGATCCTTATGTATTAGCAACATCTTCCTCATATGGTCGGACTTTCTTCTGTCTGCATTCATGGAACTTCTTATGTGAATGATTACACACAAATGTGTCAATGCATCATGAAATAATTGTGTTTGCAAAACGCTTTTGATGATCTACATAGCTTTGTTTGCATGACCAAATGGTGCTTTTTAAGTGAATTAAGCACTTGAAAATAATGTGATGAAAAATTATATTGTTGAAGGAGTATAATAAGAAATTCATGTCCTCCATTCTACGAATGCATTGGGGACTAAAATTCCTCATTTTGAAGCTAAGGAGAAATTATATTGTAACTTGTTAAAATTACTGTTATTGCAAGGTTGTAAGAAAGTTTAGAACTGAGGTTTATTGTATTGTTATCTAATTTGTCATCAAAATTTATATTTTTATGTCTTAGGCAATTAAAAAGTCACAAGAAAGCTTCCGCATTTTGGATACTAACATCTCCCTTAATAGAAATACTGATGAGGAAATAATTAAGAACATATGCTACTTGCACATGCCAATATTGGATGAGATGGAAATCCGATAGCTACTTGCACGTGAACAAGCTATTAGTGGAAGAAGAACTTGCAAGGGATGTAGAATTAGCAAAACAAATATAAAAGGTACTAAATATTACTATAAAAGGGACTAAATATATAAAATTAAATTATTTTGATATTATGCCTTATAATAAGAGAGCCTTGACTAAGTATGAATGTGTTGTAATCTACGCAAAAATAGAAACTAATTAAAAGCATGCAAATAAAAAAATAAAAAAAGATAAAAAAAGAAGAGGAAAAGTATTTGATTTCTATTTGGTTTAATCAAATAAAATATATAATCAAATAAATCTAAATTAAAATAATATCAAACATGAAGGTTTATCTTGATAGATGGGAGAACCTGCAACAATCAAATCCTTAATCCTCTAAATTCTGCATGAAAATTTAAAAAAAATTAAAAAATTATCAATTGCCATAAAAAGTAATTACAGTGTAAAACAAGTATCACCATTAAATCAAATACACAATATTTCTAAAGAATAATCTTGAAAATAAAAAATAAACATACATGTTGAAGGAGATGAAGTTACTATAAAATTTGTGTAATTTCTTTGTTTAATATAGACATGAGGTATTGCATGTCACAGGTAATAGTCATAATTAGAGTTTTATTAGGATTTGAATTGCGTTACAATCAATCGGGGAAAACAATATTTAATCAATCGGGGATTTTATTAGGATTTGAATTGTGTATAAAGTTTAAGTCTACAGATAAGAATAGTCAATTTTAGTAGCGGATTGAGCTAAACCATGCGTTACACTCCATGGATCCCACTACATTGCCCTAACGGGCTCAAGGGTGCAGGGTGTGACAGAGTATTCATCATATACATTGTTTCTTCTTCAAACTACAAAGCATGAGAACTCATTTTCAATATGAAATATAAAAATACGGTCAATAAATAAGAAGCTAGAGCAAAATATCTAACAACATGAAAGAACTACTTTGATTGGTCTTCTGAATTGCCTAACCTAGCTTATTAGAAAATAAACAAATCCTACTCCCAGTCTGTATTCGCCAAGTGAAGAGAAAAAAAAAAAAAAAACCTTAAAAGCCGGTTCATCCTAGCATGGAAAGCATCGTCTAGCATCAGTAAGCTTGAATTGAGTAACAGCCATGTTCTTCTTTTCTCCATTATGCTTGTAAACACTGTAATCAAATACTAATATAATAACTCCAAGTAAACAACAAGCAACTGATCAAAAAATTAAAAAAATCGGGGATTTGTTATCAATAATCAGTTTATGAATGATAATCAAAGCAAGTTAAATCGGGGATCTCACCTAGTTATTGTGTACAGATAAGAATGTTGGAGTTTACGGAAAACACTAGTAGAAAAACGACCAACCTAGACGGAAATTTCCGTCTAGGTTGGTCTACAATCCGTCTAGGATGGGGGAAAGTAGGAGGGGCTGCAGCACATGAAGTTTCTGTTTTTGGGGCCTGGACACATTTTTCCCTTAAAAAAACTATAGAGTATATATGAAACTACTAGTCTTGGGCCTTTTGGTTTTCGGCTGTGGCTTGGGCTTGGGCCTTGGGGCAAAGAAGCCTTTGCTATTTGTACAATTCATCAACTACATAACAATCAACGCTCGACTACCAAATTTATTACCGTCTAGAAAAGTTTGGTTTCCTTACTAATTGCTTACTTTTGTTCTAAAAAATTATTAGCTGGCGTAAAAATACAGATATACACACTTGTCTTGATGCATTAACATCCGATTTCGAGTTGTTTAATAAGAACGAATATGAAATAAATTTGGCTGGAAGTTTACTAATTATTCTACAACTTCCTACGGAAAATGAAATTGGATCTCAGAGTCTACGAGTGTGTTTGGCAACTCTCTAAAATCGGACTAGACTTGAACAAAGGCAAGATTTAGACGATCTTTGCTGATTGGTGAAAATTAGAACAGAAGCGAACTCGTTTGCTTTGTCTCATTTTTAGGCCTCCTAATCTGGTTTAGCGGTGGACCGGGAGGGAGCTGATCCACGACTAAACAAGTTCTTTTCAAAACCAGCTTAAGAAACAAGTGTGACTCAATTTTCTTTCTCTCTCTCTCTCTCACTCTTTGAGATGTAAAAGTTCCGAGGCCAGGGGTTAAAATAATTAACTTACCACAAACAAAAAGAAAAGGATCACATAAAATTCCTCGTCCAAAGTTTTGGCCGAGGAAGGAGTACGAAATTAAACAAAGACAGGAGCAGGGGCGGATCCAGGATTTTAATTCTGGGGGGGCCGCGTACAAAAGATAGATGAAAAATTTTCTTAATGTAATTTTATTCGCAAGAGATATACCACAACCCAAATAAAACGAGTAGAATAGCCAACATCAATATCTCCAAAATACTTCAAAAGAGGAAGACAAATATTATATAGAAAATAGTCAAATAAGCATCATCTATTTTTTTATAACTTAAATTTCTCTAACTAAAAGGAATTCGACGTTCCTTAAAATTTTTAAAGTCTTCAATGATAGCATCAATGCTCAGACTTTTAGCAATTTCTCTTTCAATAAACATCATTAATGTGTTGGAGAGGAAAGCATCCTCCATTTTGCTTCGAAGCCTAGTCTTGACGATATTCATAGCTGAGAATGATCGTTCTGCAGTAGCAGTAGAAACTAGAAGAGTAAGCACAAGTACGATCACTCTAAAAATGAGGTCGTATGTAGCAGATTTATTAGTCTTTACCAACCATTGACACAACTCAGAAATGGTTGAAAGAGTTTTGAAGTCTGACCCTTTGACTACATTATGCTCATAATGTTTCAGTTGCATCTTCAAACTCTCTTTTTCTTCACTTGTAAAATCTTGTGCATAAAACTTGACAATAATGCTCTTTTCTTGAATGAATCCATCAGTGTCCACAAACCACAACACAATAGACATTTGCTCTTTTTTTTACTCATCACGGGCTTCATCAACAATAATGCAATACTTGGCAACTCCAATTTCTTCACGAATTGCATTTTTCAATCTCACTGAAAACACATGAAGTATTTGTTTTTGAATATCATGACTTGTATATTTGGCATTTTTGGGAGCTTTCGCAATTGCCTTTGAAAATTCGTCATTCTCCATGGCCAGCACATCCAAAAATTCAAGAAAATTGCCACGATTGGACGAACTAGATTTCTCATCGTGGCCTCTAAACGGAATCCCTTGGAGTGCAAGCAATCGCACCACAAGTATGTGAGCTCTTAACCGAAGACGATTTGTTGCAACTTGTTCAGCATTGAAGTTGTCGAATCGCCTTGATATATGCTGCGGTTGGTTCATCAAATCCTCACATGCCTTTTCAGCATTACGATGGAGTGAAGATACATTATCTTTTCCTATTTCAATGAAACCCCCTTTATTAATCCCTTAAGAATAACCCCCTTTATTAATAAACCCCCTTAAGAATAACCATTCGCTAAATACCTCTTCATAAATTTCAATTTCAATGAAACCCCCTTTATTAATCTTGTTGCTGCTCATGGTAATGTATTTACTATTAATATATACATAAAACCCCTCAAATAATTAATATTCACAAACTAATTTTTTCCCCAAATTAGGAATAGAGCACCCTAATTCCCCCCACC
>NC_033794.1:17000204-17011845 GCF_001876935.1 Asparagus officinalis | reverse complement strand
GTATTCGTAATTAATTAGTCAATTAATTTCAATATTACTAATTAATAATCATAGATAATATAATATATATAAATATTTTGATAAAGTATGTTTCTTACTATGAGATAACTAATTTTATATATTAATTAATTATATTATTAACCATAGTATTTTATTAATATGAAGTTAATTAAATTAATCACAATATTTATAATTAATAATCAAAATATAGTATTATAAAAAATATTTAAATAGAATATATTTATTATTATAACTAATTTATTAATTTGTTAATAATAATATTTTATTTATATGAATTTCATTAATAAAATCTCAATATTAGTAATTAATAATCACAAATAATGTAATATATAAAAATATTTTAATTAAATATATTCCTCATTATGGGATAACTAATTTATAATTAATTAATTAGTTTTATTAACAATAATATTTCATTACAATGAAAAAAATTGACTAATGTCAATGTAATCAATTAATAATTATAATTAATTTGAAATAATTAAATGTAAATTAATTACTTTTTTAATAATTAATAAGTTTAATATTACTAACTATCTGGTTAACATAAAATGAATTAATTAGTCACAATATAGGTTAACAATAATATGTCTTTTTTTGTCATTTGATATTTAACACTACCTTATAAGTTATTAGTTTACCAAACACATAACTAGTTATATATGCTTATAAGTTAAGGAGTTTACCAAATAACTTTCTTATCTTCTTACATACTTATAAGGAGTATTGAGAATGAGTAATAAGTAATTTATTAGAATTCAAAAAATAAATAGTAACCAAACATACTCTAAATCATTAGCTTGAATTGAGCACAGACAGATATATGGGCGACGTAGCGTGTGCTGATTTGTGATATAGAAGTAAATCGATATGTTTGGGTACACTATGCAGGGTTAATTTCACAAAGTTACCTCTAAACTTTGTAAGGTTTTCCTATAGCCTTGTCAAGCTAATTTGTTTATCTCACATGATCCTTTCTCAACTATGGGGGGTGTTACAACCCCCATCCCTCCCTCCAAACTTTGATTTTTTTTTCTCTCCCAAAACACCCTACATGTATTTGCAAATAAATAAACTTTCCTTATGAGAACAAATTTTCAATTTTTATGGGAGATTCTATCTTAAGTGGACGTTTTAGTTATTTACAAATTACAGGTAAGGAGGTCCAATGAAATACATCAAGTTTAGGAAGATTTTTTAAGACATTCCAGAAGTTCTCGCTGGCTATGCAAGATAAACAGAGTTCAAGCAGTTAGGTGAAATCCCTCTAAAGTTTAGGTGGTTATGTGAAATTAATCCTACTCTATAAAGACATGATTTATTAGTCTTAGTGCTACATTTCAAATAAAGTTAATAATAAATAAGTCGGTTTTTTTAAAGAGTGCCCATGGGCACTCTATAAGAGAGGAGAGAGGGAGAGAAATGAATTATGCACAGAAATAAATGCAAATCAGGGAGCCAATGAGCTATTCATTTCTCTCTATCTCTCTCATCCCTTATAGAGTGCCCATGAGCACTCTATAGAAAAACTGTAAGTAAGTACACAAACAAAGATATTTGTTTTTTGATCTATAAGCAACAAATCAAATGAATTAATCCTGACTGAATGACCGTCTTGGATGAATGGATTTTCTCCCTATTCAACAGTTATAAATTCGAATATTCTTGTCATTGTTCTTGGAATTGAGATGGATATGTGGTAGGTTCAAATTTTTAGAAA
The DNA here is from genome assembly GCF_001876935.1 of Asparagus officinalis. NCBI lineage: Eukaryota > Viridiplantae > Streptophyta > Magnoliopsida > Asparagales > Asparagaceae > Asparagus > Asparagus officinalis. The sequence continues at coordinate 17,010,104 of NC_033794.1, read as the reverse complement.
CTTAAAAAGATTGAGTTCTTATGATGGTGTGTGGACTCGAACTCCGACTTTTCCTTAGGGGCCCGTTTGGTTGATGTTTTTGGCTTCGGGTGTTGGGCAGAAAACCTGCCAAAAGTACTCTTTTAGCAGGCTTTCTGCCTAACACTCGGGCCAAAAACATCAACCAAACAGGCCCTAGACATATAAGTCCCCCAACTAAATTTCCCGATTGCTAAAAAAATGACGGAATCAAACTATCATTTGAGTAGCAATTATTGATATGAGAAATTAAATTATTGATGCAAAAGTATTGACAAGTTAAGCTTTTCTAACCTTCTTTAACTTTAGGTATTTTGTGAAATTCAAAAACGGAAAAAAAATCTGACTCAAATACTTTAAGCATAAAAAAGTTGTGGATGAGGAACCGGTGGCCTTATTCAATATTTATTTATTTTTAATATTTGGACGTCAATTCGTTTCAACTTTATCTGACCACCACATAAAAAGTCAAAAGAGTATGATATGCACAAGCGATCAAAAAATAATTGTGATCGTATACAGATTTTTTTATTTTAAAGAATTTATTAATTTAGAGGGTGCGCAACTATCCTTCTAACTTATCAGTAGGTAAAAAATAAAAAATAAAAAATAAAAAATTAAAAAAAAATTTCAATAGTTCAAAATTAAGTTAATTTCCAAAAAAAACCTAAAGTTTGGAGGTGTTGCACTAAACCCTCATGAATTTTTATTTTACTGAGGGCATCTCCAACCCTTTGCCTCAAAATGGTGCAAATTTTGCACCAAAATGGTACAAAAGTCACATCTAACAGTAATTCATCTCCAACCCATTGCACCATTTTTTGCACCAAAAAGGAATATTCTTAGTATCTTTTTTTTATCTACTTTTATATGATTATTTTTATTCCCTATATTTTTAACTATTTCAACAATTAACCTCACATATCAAATTTTATTTTTTCACATATTTTCCAAACAAAATGATTTATTATTTAAAAAATTAAACTAATAAAACAATAAAATATTATATACCTATTATTAATATTGCCAAAATATTACATTCAAGAACACAACAGAAAATAAAATACAAGAAAATAATTAAACATTAACAACAATATAAAAATTACAAATTTAGTATGCACTTAACTATCTGAATTAGTGTATTCCTCCCATAGATGATCTATCAATGCATTACGAAGCGCAATATGGGCATCTTTATCCTTGATTTTTCCGTAACGTGCAATAAATTGAGTAAATCTTGTAGTTTCATCTGCTACCATATCAACTTCTGGTGTTGGTGCTTCTCTCACTTCTTGAATTGGTGCATAAAGATCACGTTCATCCTCGATTATCATATTGTGCATAATAATGTGTAAAGCTGACCTGATTTCAAATTTTGATTCCCACCGACAACGTTGGATAATGTGTAAAGCTGACCTGATTTCAAATTTTGATTCCCACCGACAACGTTGGATAATGTGTAAAGCTGACCTGATTTCAAATTTTGATTCCCACCGACAACGTTGGATAATGTGTAAAGCTGACCTGATTTCAAATTTTGATTCCCACCGACAACGTTGGATAATGTGTAAAGCTGACCTGATTTCAAATTTTGATTCCCACCGACAACGTTGGATAATGTGTAAAGCTGACCTGATTTCAAATTTTGATTCCCACCGACAACGTTGGATAATGTGTAAAGCTGACCTGATTTCAAATTTTGATTCCCACCGACAACGTTGGATAATGTGTAAAGCTGACCTGATTTCAAATTTTGATTCCCACCGACAACGTTGGATAATGTGTAAAGCTGACCTGATTTCAAATTTTGATTCCCACCGACAACGTTGGATAATGTGTAAAGCTGACCTGATTTCAAATTTTGATTCCCACCGACAACGTTGGATAATGTGTAAAGCTGACCTGATTTCAAATTTTGATTCCCACCGACAACGTTGGATAATGTGTAAAGCTGACCTGATTTCAAATTTTGATTCCCACCGACAACGTTGGATAATGTGTAAAGCTGACCTGATTTCAAATTTTGATTCCCACCGACAACGTTGGATAATGTGTAAAGCTGACCTGATTTCAAATTTTGATTCCCACCGACAACGTTGGATAATGTGTAAAGCTGACCTAATTTTAAATTTTGATTCCCACCGACAACGTTGGATAATGTGTAAAGCTGACCTGATTTCAAATTTTGATTCCCACCGACAACGTTGGATAATGTGTAAAGCTGACCTGATTTCAAATTTTGATTCCCACCGACAACGTTGGATAATGTGTAAAGCTGACCTAATTTTAAATTTTGATTCCCACCGACAACGTTGGATAATGTGTAAAGCTGACCTGATTTCAAATTTTGATTCCCACCGACAACGTTGGATAATGTGTAAAGCTGACCTGATTTCAAATTTTGATTCCCACCGACAACGTTGGATAATGTGTAAAGCTGACCTAATTTTAAATTTTGATTCCCACCGACAACGTTGGATAATGTGTAAAGCTGACCTGATTTCAAATTTTGATTCCCACCGACAACGTTGGATAATGTGTAAAGCTGACCTGATTTCAAATTTTGATTCCCACCGACAACGTTGGATAATGTGTAAAGCTGACCTAATTTTAAATTTTGATTCCCACCGACAACGTTGGATAATGTGTAAAGCTGACCTGATTTCAAATTTTGATTCCCACCGACAACGTTGGATAATGTGTAAAGCTGACCTGATTTCAAAATTTGATTCCCACCGACAACGTTGGATAATGTGTAAAGCTGACCTGATTTCAAAATTTGATTCCCACCGACAACGTTGGATAATGTGTAAAGCTGACCTGATTTCAAAATTTGATTCCCACCGACAACGTTGGATAATGTGTAAAGCTGACCTGATTTCAAAATTTGATTCCCACCGACAACGTTGGATAATGTGTAAAGCTGACCTGATTTCAAAAATTGATTCCCACCGACAACGTTGGATAATGTGTAAAGCTGATCAGTTTGTACAAAATGATTCAATTTCAAATGTTGACCACCGACAAATTCAAATTCAAACAAAAAAAAAACAAATTTGGATTGGCTATAAATAACATTCACGGTTTCTACTTCAAACCACCCAATTCTAAGTATTTCTTCAAAGTATTTCTAATCTCCAAACCAACCGCTTTTTACAAAAAAATATCAGTTCGATCAACTGGATACATGGTTACTAAAGATGTGCTCCTTTGTTAAGTATTCTTGGATATTTCTCAAGACCCTATTATCGGTAGAAACCAGTCTCGAGATGCATTTTGGTCTCGTGTGGAGGACAAATACAATGAACTTCGAGATCAGCATTTTGAGATGCGTACGAGCCGATCAATTCGTTCTCGAATGGAAATCATAAGTAATGAAGTAAGGAAATTGAATGCGTGCTTGAGACAAGTAGAGAATCTGAATCCAAGTGGTGCTTCAGATGAAGATATTGTAAGTATTCTATTAATTATCGTTTGAATTTTATTATTATTGTTGAAATACATAACTTGATGTTCACTATAATTTGCAGTTAGTTCGAGCAAAGATGTTATTTATGCAAGAACCAAAGTACAAAAAAGGTTTCAAATTTGATCATGTCTGGAATATGGTTAAAAATTTCGAAAAATTCAAAGATGATGTCCCCACAGCAAGACAAGTTGGTCAAAGACAATCCCAAAGTGTGAACTTCGACTCGTCATAATCAGATAATCCCACTCCGGAATCTCCTATATCAACATCTCCTGGACTGTCATCATTTACTCCATCTGAACGACCTATTGGGGTAAAAAAAGCTAAATTGAAAAGGAAAAATAATGATCATGAGTCAAGTGTAGCGGACTCCATCGAGACCTCCAGCAACCGACTTATAGACAGGTTAGACAAGGCGAGCTTGGACAGGCAAGTAGCATTTGATATCGAACGAGAAAAGATAGCCATGAAAAAAGATAGAGATGAATGGAAAATTATAATGAAAGATTTGAATTCCATTGCTGATCCAAACGTGCGTGAGTACGTTCGAGCTCAACAGATTAAAATAATACAAAAAAGAAATCAACAAGAACAAGTGTCTGCTTCTAATTTTGACAATTATTTCAATGATATTGGACACTCTGGCCCCGATCTACCAGATTATTGAGAGTTGCTTGTCCATCTCAGGAAATGTTCTATGTTTAGTTTGTATTTTATGTTTTATTTTAATGAAGTTTTATATTATGCGTGTCAGTTTTTATATGTTATGTATTTCAGATATGTAAATTATATTTTAATTATGTATTAGGATTGCTCTTTATATTTCATGGGACTTTACTTAATATCTAGATTTTAATATTATAATTAATAATAATGTCTTTTAAATTTTAGCATTATTTTTAATTTTAAAAAATAATTTATTTTGTCCAAATTATACAATTGGGGTAAAATTATAAAATTTAAATATTATTGAGATTGTTTTATACATTTAATAAAACAATTGGGGTCAAATTGTAAATACATAAAAGTATAAGGTTAAACAAAAAAAATAATAATAAATGAACAGTAATGCGGTGATGAACAGTGCAACGCCAAATATGGCGTCGCGCTGTTCACCACCGCTAAAATAGCGCCCAAAATGACGCTCGGTTGGAGAAAATTCGGAGCCGCAAAATGGCGTTTTGCCTCATTTTGACGCGGGGTTGGAGATGGTCTGAACCTCTGAAATGTAGAGGTTATTTGCACATGGCTCTCATGAAAATTTTTAATAAATCTTACCTAAAAATTTCTCACATAATCCTCAAACTAGCATCATCAATACTAACATGTCACACCTTAAACATATGGCAGAAATAAGTGAAAGTTCATTCTTAGCTAAAAATTATTCTTTTATTAAATAGACAAAAATGAACTTTTTTTTGAGACTAAGGGGTAATTTAGCCTATGCTAATGTTGAAGGATCAAATAGAAAATTTTCAGGTGAAATTTAGTGAAAGAAAAAAAGTTTAGGAAGGTTACATCTAATAACCCCTAAAGTTGGTTTAGTAAATAGAAAAGTTCAGTGGGTTTTTTATGAATTAACTTTTCTTTTGGTACAGGGAATAGTTTGTTACATAAAGGATGGCAGGGGGGTAGAAGGAAAATTGACGTCTGAAGCCTGGTCTCTTCTTCCATGCGCGTTTCACGTGTGAAAAGTCAAACTAATAAAGCCGCAATTTACAAACTCTCAAGGGCGAAATCAGTCATTTCACCGAAGTTACGTCCGAAGTCCTCATCGTTTCAATATTTATGCTTATCCGTTACGAAAAGACTAAAAAGAAAAGAGTTTCACCGCGTAATTGACTCAACTAATTATTTTCAAAAATGGATTTTTTTTTTCATTTACAGACCAATCTTTTATCCTAATTAATGTTTAATCCCTACAGCTAAATTATCTTTTAAATCCAATTACAATAACTTCAGCTAAACATAGCAACTTAAATCCTAAAACCGATTTAATTTTGTTTAAGGTTGATGTGTTTAAAATCGATTTAATTTTGTTTAAGGCTGACATATTTGTTGTATGCAAGTAGGATAAGACACGTTATTTTTAAAAATCTTCAAAGTAAGGGTAAAAGCTTCGGATTGGGGGGGGATTTCATAAGACCAGAGATTTAAAAAAAAAGTTTTCTATAGAGTGCCCATGAACACTCAATAACAGAGGAGAGAGATAGAGAGAAATGAATGAGGAGGGGATCCTAATGCAAATTAGAGGGTCCCCAGTTTCATTTATTTTTTTCTATCTCTCTCCTCTCTTATAGAATGCACATGAGCACTCTATAGAAAAACCGAAAAAAAACTCTTGACTCTATGAACATTTATCACGCTGGACCGTTTCGGTTTGTTTATGGAACATTTACCTTGTGCAATTTATTAAAAGTGGAGGAGGCGAAATGTAAGAAAACGACTTGTGAAAAGAAGATCTTGGAGACCATGGGGACGAGAACGGCAATAAGGACCACCTTCTCACTTGCTTCCACTTCCAAAGCTCTTCCCTCCTCTCTCTCTCTCTCTCTCTCTCTCAAACTCTCTCCCTCCTTCTCTTTCTCTCTCTAAACTTCTCATTCTCTCTCTCTCTCTACAACTCTCCTTTCTCTTTCTCTCTCTAAACTTGTTCTTCAAGGGATTGACATCTGAACCGGAGGAGCTCAGCTGTGAAGGTAACGGATCTTGATCTGCTCATTCTCTGCTTTTTACTGTGATTATCGTCGATTTTATTGGTTAATTTTTGGTTTTTTTTTGCTGGGAAATAGAGAGTTTAGGGGATTTTAGGGGATTATATTGTTTGTAGAGTTGTAAATGTTGAATTTGGAGAGATGTTGGTGTTTAGATCTGAAGCGGTTTGATTTGACATTGAGAACTAGGGCTTTGATGCTAGATTGTCTTTGAATTGGAGTAGAATTTTAAATTGAAACCGAATTTCTTTTTTGGATCTTAGGAATCTTCTAAAGCTGGAGAAATATTGAGATGCCTAATTTATTTATTTATTATTTTATTTGATGATCTCTTGTTATCTTTAGTTATGGTGGGATCTTTGATTACCATTGGAAGTATCCGATCACATGGCTACTTTATCTTTTTTTTTTTTACTTTTAAAAAAGAAGGTGATTGCTTTTGAGTTTCCCTTCTCTTTTTGTATTTATTTGGTTTAGATCTGGAACTTTAAGTATGAAAGGAGCAGAGTTCAACTTTAACCAAAACAATGTTTATTAATTTATTTTCATTCCTGGATCTCATGGGAATACTGTTGTTGTCAGTGTAATTAGATTTCTTCAAGCAATATTTGGTTGAGGCTGGGTGTTGGGTCTCCCTCTCAAAACTTGATAAAGCAATATTTGGTTGAAACCTGAAAGTAGAAGTGGTGACAAGGTTTTAGGTAATTCACTTTATGGATAGTTACTGCCTTAGATTTTTACATGGTCTTGTAGTTTGATTAGTTTGTGACATTTTGGTTGGTATACTTAATTACTTATTGTATAAGTTCATTGCCTATACTATAAAATGTAATGGGCGTTGTTTGTTCGGTTCATATAAGCTCATGTTTTCACTGTTCTTCAGATTGCATTTCATTTATACACTTATGGTAATGCATACTGATATTTAGCTTCCAATTAAGTTGTTTACCTAGTGGGCTCGCAGCTCAGTATCTATCATGAAAATTTTGCTTGAATCCCATCAAAACTCAGTAGTTAGGATTTGCTCCTAATAAAACTATGGATATAGAAACTTTAAAGTGACTGTTTTAGGTATGCAAATGGGAGGGAGGATTTATAATTACAATCCTCAACCTCTTTTTTATAGTGTCGTTATTTTTCTTATTTCTGCACAGTTTATTTTTCTTATTTTTCTTATTTCTGCACAGTTTATGATCCGTAGGCATGCTAGACAAATGCAATATCTTAAATCTATCTGGATTAGACAGCTGAATGAAGGTGGAAGTGGAACTCCAGAAATAGTTTTAATGGAATTATGCTATTAAAAATCAAAGAAGCTTAGCTTTCTTGAGAAGCAGCTCTATACTAGTACAAAGGGATCAAGATATACCCTTGGGATGCAGCTATACATTATGGATATGAATGTAAAAATGCAATTAACAGATTTTGGTATCTGCATGAGTCAGTTTAATGAAGAACATTGAAAGAAGAAAAAGAATAAATATAGTATCTGTTGTGCAAACCATTTCCAACGGGAAAAGGTTTAACATCGTCATGCAGCCTGTGGCCTTAAAGCTTTTGCGTTCATAGATAATATGTAAAAAGATTGAAGCTAAGTACCATAATGATGTCGAGCAATAACTTTCATCGAAAATCAATATTTATTAATTCTATTCCCTTCCTTTGTCCTTTGGAATTTGATCACGTCCCAAAAAAGAAGCAATGTTCTGCAATGCGTAATATTATGCGCTTACAAGTCACAAGAATCATATGCCTGGATTTGTTATCAAATTTTGAAACCCATATTTTCCCTATGTGTCTACTGGCTATACTATATTATATAATATATATACTATATATATATATATATATATATATTATAATAATATATTATATATTATATAGCTTCTCTTAAATTGGTCACTCGGCGTCATTCTAGAACTTTTCTCCTTGCCAAGTAATCGATCTAAGTTTAAATCCTCCAATCAAGTATGTTTGTTGCTTTAATGTTTGCGGAAGTTGTGTAATTTAGGTGTATTCATATAAATCCTCTCTCTCTGGCTTTTTAGGTCCCCCCCCCCCCTCATTTTTTTCATTTTTTCATTTTTAGTGTCTGTTTAGAATTTGATATAAAGAAGGGTTATTCAATCATTCAGACATTCACTTGCTTTGTTGATCAGGTAAAACTTCTTCCTTCATCTTGAAGACCTCTTGGGAAAATATTGTTCCTTTACAGGTGGTTTGGGACAATGATGAACAACTATAAGTTGGGTGTGGAAATTGTAGGTGCCCATGATCTCATGCCAAAGGATGGGCAGGGTTCGGCCAGTGCCTGTGTGGAGCTTCAGTTTGATGGCCAGAAATTCCGTACCACTGTGAAGGAGAAGGACCTGAACCCAATCTGGAATGAACAATTCTACTTCAATGTCACTGACCCTGCTTTCCTCCCTGAGCTCGCACTTGAAGCTTATGTGTACAATATTAACAAAGCCACGCATTCCAAATCCTTCCTTGGAAAAGTTCGGCTTGCTGGGACGTCATTTGTCCCCTACTCTGATGCTGTGGTCATGCACTATCCCCTGGAAAAACGTGGAATATTTTCACGTGTTAGAGGGGAGCTTGGGCTGAAAGTTTTCCTCACTGATGATCCATCCATAAAAGCTTCAAACCCGCTACCAGCTGTGGATGCTTCTTTGAACAATGCTTCACCAGCTCAAGTTCATCAAGCACCAGCTCAAATCTTCAACCAAAACCCATACCCTCAAGAGATCAGATCAGAGTCTAGACATACTTTCCGTAGCATCCCTAGAGAGAACCAGCACCATCATCACCATAATCCCGCAGCAACAGTCGGTGGTGAATCTATGAGGTATATGGCTGATGAGATGAAACCTGCACCGCCTCCACCTCAAATTGTGAGGATGTACTCATCTGCGTCGTCAGCCCAACCAGTGGACTATGCTCTCAAAGAAACAAGCCCTTTCCTTGGTGGGGGACAGATTGTCGGTGGCCGTGTTATGCATGCTGACAAGCGATCTAGTACCTATGACCTTGTAGAGCGGATGCAGTATCTCTTTGTGCGGGTTGTGAAGGCACGAGATTTGCCTTCCAAAGATGTTACTGGAAGCCTAGATCCTTACGTTGAGGTACGGGTTGGAAACTACAAGGGAATAACAAAGCACTTTGAGAAGAAGCAGAACCCAGAATGGAATGAGGTATTTGCATTTGCCAGAGAAAGGGTGCAGACATCCGTTCTTGAAGTTGCTGTCAAAGACAAAGACCTGATGAAGGATGATTTTGTTGGGTTTGTACGCTTTGATATGAATGATGTGCCAACCCGTGTCCCACCAGATAGTCCTTTGGCTCCAGAGTGGTATCGTCTTGAGGATAAAAAAGGTGATAAGACGAAGGGCGAGTTAATGCTTGCAGTCTGGATCGGTACTCAAGCTGATGAAGCATTCCCAGATGCATGGCACTCAGATGCAGCAGCAGCAATTGATTCCTCTGCTGTGGGTACTCACATTCGGTCAAAGGTCTACCATGCGCCAAGGCTGTGGTATGTTCGGGTGAACATCATTGAGGCACAAGATATTATTATACCTGAGAAGACTCGATTTCCTGATGTCTATGTTAAGGCACAGATAGGGAATCAGTTTATGAAGACAAAGATTGTTCAGGCTCGTACAATGAACCCATTTTGGAATGAAGACTTCATGTTTG
>NC_033794.1:16999365-17000194 GCF_001876935.1 Asparagus officinalis | reverse complement strand
TTGAAGAACACCTAATCATCTCTGTAGAAGACCGTGTAGGACCAAGCAAAGATGAAATCATCGGGCGTGTTATTATACCACTTGGATCTGTAGATAAGCGAGCTGATGACAAAATCGTGCACACACGCTGGTATAACCTTGAGAAACCAGTTGCAATTGATGTCGACCAGTTGAAGAAGGAGAAGTTTTCGAGTCGACTTCATCTCCGAGTCTGTCTTGAAGGAGGGTATCATGTGCTAGATGAGTCCACCCACTACAGCAGTGATCTCCGACCCACTGCAAAACAACTATGGAAGCCCTCAATTGGGCTGCTTGAGCTCGGAATTCTTAATGCTACAGGTCTCCATCCAATGAAAACCCGAGAAGGTAAGGGCACATCAGACACCTATTGTGTAGCCAAGTATGGCCAAAAATGGGTGCGAACTCGCACAATCATCAGCAGTCTCAGTCCGAGGTATAATGAGCAGTACACATGGGAAGTATATGATCCTTCCACAGTTCTCACTATAGGTGTGTTTGACAACTGCCAACTTGGTGAAAAGGGTACTAATGGACACAGAGACTCAAGAATCGGGAAAGTTCGAATTCGTCTCTCAACCTTAGAAACCGGGCGGGTCTACACTCACTCATACCCGCTTCTAGTTCTACACCCGTCAGGCCTCAAGAAGATGGGCGAGATACATCTTGCAATCCGCTTCTCATCTACATCATTGGTGAATATGATGTACATTTACTCTAGACCCTTGCTCCCTAAGATGCATTATATCCGTCCTTTAACGGTGATGCAGCTTGACATGCTTCGTCACCAAGCAGTCCAGATTGTGGCGGC
>NC_033794.1:16967718-16998737 GCF_001876935.1 Asparagus officinalis | reverse complement strand
AGCCGCCTCTTCGTAAAGAAGTTGTTGAATATATGTCTGATGTCGATTCTCACTTATGGAGCATGCGAAGAAGCAAGGCGAACTTCTTTCGCCTAATGTCGGTATTTTCTGGAGTTTTCGCAGCTGGCAAATGGTTCGGTGATGTGTGCGCTTGGAAAAACCCTATCACTACGGTCTTGGTTCACGTTCTCTTTGCCATGCTCGTTTGCTTCCCTGAATTGATCCTTCCGACGATATTTTTATATATGTTCTTGATCGGGATATGGAACTATCGTTATCGACCTCGTTATCCTCCACATATGAACACTAAGATTTCACATGCTGAGGCTGTGCATCCTGATGAGTTGGATGAGGAGTTCGATACTTTTCCTACTACAAGAAGTCCGGAACTTGTGAGGATGAGGTATGATAGGCTGAGGAGTGTGGCTGGTAGGATTCAGACAGTAGTGGGGGATGTTGCAACTCAAGGGGAAAGAATCCAGGCTTTGCTTAGTTGGAGGGATCCTAGGGCTACTGCTATCTTTATCCTCTTCTGTCTACTAGCGGCATTGGTACTATATGTGACTCCATTTCAAGTGCTTGCAGTATTGGCCGGTTTCTATACTATGAGGCATCCAAGGTTTAGGCATCGTTTGCCTTCAGCACCGATAAACTTCTTCAGACGTTTGCCAGCAAGGACCGATAGTATGCTGTAAATAGGACAGGTCACTCAATGGAGCTGTCTTCCACCAGGAGGTACTTTGACTTGTTTAGTTTCAGTTGTCCTTTTAATTTACAACTTTAGCTCGTTTGTTTTAGAGGTTGAGGAATCAGCTTGAGAACTTTGAATAATTAATTATATTTAACTTGTGTATCATCATGAAGCAGGCTGAAGAATATCCAGTTTCATTAGAGACGTCCCAGTTGCAAAAGCTGGGTGCTTTTTGAATTAACTGCATGTCTTATGTGAGCAAGTTCGGAGAGTAACAGGATGTTATAGTATCTGGTTGGGTGCAGTTTTGAGTATTTCGAGGATTATCGGACTACTCAGATGCTACCATTTCTCCTGTTTCAGCTTGTCTTGGTACAATATTTATCTCGTTGTAGCTTGCAGGACTTGATAGTAATGGACGCATCAAAACGCTATTGTTTCTTCTTTACCTGATCCTAAGCTTTTCTGTGTTTGTTTCCGTAGTTTGGTGAGATCATAAAGTTTTTGAATATGGAACATTATTTCAGTTACATCTTGATTCAAAACCTCTATTGTGTGCAGATTAAATTAAAAAAATCGTGTGCACTATTTGAATAGCTGTTGTCTTCTTGAAGATATGCGATATATGGATGCAAACACAGTTGCATAGCAGACGAAACACCGCCTTAGTAATAATCATAATAAGATCCCTAGCCAGAAAAATTCAATATTGGATTGTTTCTATACTGGTAATTCATCTTCCTTGTGATGCGATGTTGCAAGTCTGTATCCAGGATTATTTCTAGGGTTAATTGTGGATGGACCCCTAGTTCTATCGTCGAAGACGACTCCCCGAGTGAAAAAAAATTCAGTTCTTTCTCGACTCTTTCACCCTCAAGCGGTTTAGACTTTAGAGCGCAAATTTCCATGCTAAAGGAGTCGGTTTTTACTTGAGGGTCTCTCAGCAACAATAGAACTACAGAGGATCTGTATGCAATCTGGCGATAATCCAAGGGATCTACCCGCAATTAACCCTAATTTACATTAGTCATGACTGCAGCAACTGCAGCAACAATCTTTCATCAGATTCAACACTGCATGGACCCTAACTGGTAATTTGCTGATATAAAAGATGAATCCCTCCTTATTTTGCCATTTATGCGTTGCAACTTTGAAGCAGCAGCGAAATAAGCATTCACAACTGCAACAGGAATAACTAAAACATATTACCTGGGAGATTGGGGTCACAGTGAAACCCAGCTCAATAACCACATCTTTATACATAAAAATGTGATAACCTCAGTTCAATGAGAACAACTACAAATGTCACAAAGCTAAATTAAGCAAATACTAAATGTATCAATCTACCAGGCGTCATGATCCAACGATTGATCTTTTTTGCTACAAGAATCAAGTTAGTATATGATCGAGTGAGCAACAGAAATCCTCAAGAAAGAGGGTTCTCAAGTACCTGCCATCTAATAATACCAAATAATATACATTAAACACTTCCACCATAGAATCGCAACAAGTCACCCACGAGTCAAGTCGATATCGAGGGCACTCCTCATATTGAGCCCTGATCCTGGCCATCCTCCCATCAACGAAGTCGGGATCGTCTGGTTGGGCATTGAACCCATCGGCGTGCTCTGTTTATCGCCCATATCAAGCTCATTTTCGATACCTGATGAGTCCTTATCATTTTTTGATTTATTTTTCATTTTCGATCCGCCATGAAGAAAACTCCCCACGATTACCTGCAAAAGATGCATCCTGAATCTTGAGTGACAAAGTACAGGCTGTAAAAGCAGAAGATAAAATTACTCGATCGTCTTCACCTACTAATGTACTGCACTAGCATAGACAACAACAATGACGACAACATAGCGTTTATCCAAAAAATTTGGGGTCAGCGAAGTTCATGCTACTCTTCCATTTAGTTCTATTAAGGGCTATCTGTTGAGTCAAATCACTACAATATCATTCGTAATTGCTTTCAACCAAGCTCCATTAATGCCTATCTCTAATCTTTCTTGCTCCATTAACTATAACCTTATCAGTCATATCAGGTGCATCTAGTGGTGTCCATTGCAGACAACCAAACCTTCCCTTTTTTCCCCCATATTACTCTTAACGTATTACAATTTATTCTTTATAATCCTATCCCTTAAATATAATCCATTCATCCAAATTCTTATTTCTGCTACACCCATATCCTACACGTGTTATTTTCTTAAAAGTCTGACATTCTATAAAAGAAGAAAATAAAATTGCTTCTCTGGTTCTGGTATTTGAAGCATATACATACTAAAACAGTGCGAGTATAGAAGAGAATAATACATACCTGGACAGGGGTTGCTGCTATTAACAACCCACCAACACCACCACCAATCACTCGGCCATCAGGACTTGAAAGAGCTACGCTGAGGCCCCCACTTCTGCTTCGTGATCCACCATCTTCCGTTATCAGGTAAGAGCCAGATAAACATAGTATCTCAAATCGGCCCTGCACAATTTTGTCAATGAGTCATGAATGCTAAGACTTCTTTATCTAATGCCCTCTAGATGGGAACTCATAAACGATGCCTCTCTTACAGGCTCTGGATAAAAGAACACCACAATTAGTCAGGGTAAATTCCACAAAACTATCATGTTCTGGGAGGTTTTGCACTATGATGAACTTCTTTACTGGAGAAATTATCGATAATTTAAAAACAAAGAAAAATATCATGAATTACTTGAAGCAACATTTGAAAAAGATTCTCACATCATGCTCCATGAAGATAAGCTATTTATCCCTTGGAGCATACGTCTCATCACTTCAAGCGATGACTGAAGTGTTCACATCAAGCTCCATGAAGCGCTTCCCTTTTGAAGTTGCATGCTTTAGACAAAATATGAGAGTACACCAAAGATTTTTGACTAAAATCCCCGCATTTTCTTCTTGTCAAAACAATCATCTTACGAAATCATATTGCCGGTCTGCTTCTTTGTTGTGCTCCTAATTAACATTTCTTTCTATTGATTGAACGTGATTTCCAACAATTCTGAATATTAGGTTACTTTTTTTTCGTTTCTTTGTGTATTAGGATGGATTTTATACTCATACCAATAATTCAATCTTTTATCTTTTTGGGAGTTTGCCTATTTCCTAGTTCATTTGTGTATGGAGTTCTGAATGAATATAGCAAGTGAACTTGGTTGTTTAATAAGGAAATTTAACTTTACATCACGTGCCTTCAATATGCCCATATGACTATTAAGATATATATCTTATATATGGTGCTTACTTCACTACAATTTTCATACATACTGAGCATATTTAATTTTAATTTACTAATCAAGACTAGAATGTATCTATTTGTCAATTATTATCTCACCATACATCAATATTATGTGTCCATAATATTTATAAAGTTTTAAAATTAAAAGGTGCCACTTTTTTAAACATTGACTGGGAGTGGTTGCTAATATCTTTTCGGTCTTGGATAAATGATTTAAACTACTTCAGTTATTTCTACCAACCCACAAAGTTCACAAGGGTTCGCTGATCTAGTAACGGCAAGGTCAGTGTACACAGGTAAAGCATATCTGAACTTTGAAGATCAATTCCGGACACTTAAAACTCGAGGCCATTTAAAAGTTCAATTAGAATATACACAGTCCAACACTCTACATGGATTCTGCCAGCAATGAGTAGAATTATGGTCACATTTGACCTGCTTCTAATCTTGTAACACCACACTTTTGAGTCTGAAATTCAAACATATGCAGCCAACATAACACAACCAAACAAGGTAAGGATGTCAACATTCTTTACTGGACTGATTCACTGATTCAGTAATTGTATTTACTTATCAAACCACATTATAGATAATTACACTAATTATAGACAAAAATAAATTCAAAGATACCAACAGCTTTGGCATATGAGGAACGTATTGCTAGCCAGATTGGGGGAAAAAGCAGCACATCTTATAGCCAATTTATGAAGCAAACTCCCATATAAACACAAATGAAATAATTATATATGAGAAAAATGGATATGCTTGGTACCAAGCACAAGTTTTTTTTTGTGCTTGGTAGTGAGATAGCATATTCCCCTCCACTCATTGAAATCGGGGCCCACATTCACATGGATTGGGGAGTGGTTGGGAATAGGGCACCTCACTACCAAGCACAAAATTTGTGCTTGGTACCAAGCATACACATTTCTCTCTCTCTCTATATATATATATATAGAGAGAGAGAAAGAGAGAGAGAGAGATGGGTATGCTTGGTACCAAGCACAATTTTTTGTACTTGGTAGTGAGGTGGCATATCCCCCACCACTCATTGAAATCGGAGCCCACATTCACATGGGTTGGGGAGTGGTTGAGAATTGGAACGAGTGGATGGGAATATGACACATCACTACCAAGCACAAAATTTATGCTTGGTACCAAGCATAATACCCATTTTTCTCATATATATATAGTGCTTGGCTGTCCTGATTTTTTTTATATGTTCACAAAAAGAGACAACTGCTCACCATATGGTGAGAAAAAAGGTATGATCTGGAAACCAATTGAAAAAGATATTCACATAATAAAACATTGTCAAATGAGTTCATAAGCTACACTTACTGCCTTTAAAACCTAAGACTAAGTATCAAGACCGAAAAAGAATTCATCTAGTTTTTACGTGGAATTTTGTTTACGAACTTCCTTCAACTCATTAGCTCTCAAAAAGTTATACAAGGTAAACAACTTCTATTCACTCGAAAATATCAATCGTCGTGACTATATCCCCTACTCCTATTCACTCAAAAACATCAATCATTGTGATTATAAATACTACAATGGCAACTACTAGATGTTCCAACTTTTCTCTAGATGTGATTTAGCACTAAAATTCAGTTGCATCTTGAGCAATAAAATTTAGTTGCATCTTGTTGCAAGCTAAACTTGTAAAATAACTTCAATTCAATATTAAGTAAATATGCATTCCTCAATCATAAATTGGTTATCAATTAAGCACCACATACAAGATCTTACATGATTTGCCCTTCATAAAAGCACCCTTTATTATTGCTATAGTATAAAATAACAAAGCTCAACCCTCAGAGTTTTGGTGTAATGGCAAAGACTTTAATATGATTTCAGAGCAACCCAAGTTCGAATCTTGTTGGTCACGAATTTCTAAAGCATATTATTAAAACAAAAGATGTTACTCAGTGAGGTAAGATTTCAGGCCAGAAAGGGCTCTCAACCCTCACAACAACTTCTGAATTCCGATGTAGTGGTAGGGACTTTAAGAGTTGTGTCTCTTAAGCCAATGAATTGTGCAAGATATTTACTCCAAATAGATCAAAGTACATCCATAATTTCATATGATGACACAAATAAGTAATATGTACTTCATTTCTAAGTTCTTTGAATAATATAAATGCCCATACTGTCTCAATTCCAGACAATCACGCATTCCTTAATAGACAATCAATGCACTGAAATTCTATAAAGAGTTGCTTCCCCATACTCAAATTTTGTTTCTACGTCATGCAGGAATCAATGTCAACCCTTGTTGAATAAGTCATAAATCATACTAAATCATATGTAAGTTAGTATGTCTTTATTTTTATTTTTTTTAAAACTCGTGTCTTATTATTATTAATTAGCACATATCTCAAAAAACAATAAAAAACTACAAAGGAAAAAGTATACAGCGTCAGTTTCCCATCCGATTGACTTACCTGGCTTACTGTATAAATGAGAATATGACTTAACATTTCAGTTATTCAACAGGGGTGACCATAGGATATGACATATCAAAGTTACTGTAGGTTCCTACAATAACACTATAGACCCTGCTGACTCTGGTAACAATGAAAGCATCAATAGTTAGAAAATTTTGCCTTAGGCAAAGAAAATAAATCATAACGCGAAGCTATTATTGCGACCAATCTTTTGTAAAGTATTTTTTTCCCTCCCTCCAAAAGAAAGGCTTAATTAACATTACTATTCTTTTCAGATCATCCATTTAGGATGGACTACCTCATCACCTTGATAACAGTGATAGACCATCTTCGGACATTATTGGTGA
This sequence comes from Asparagus officinalis, assembly GCF_001876935.1. Taxonomy (NCBI): domain Eukaryota; kingdom Viridiplantae; phylum Streptophyta; class Magnoliopsida; order Asparagales; family Asparagaceae; genus Asparagus; species Asparagus officinalis. The sequence goes on along the minus strand of NC_033794.1, from coordinate 16,991,986 downwards.
TCAAGTTTTCCAAATATTTTTTTGTGCATTATAAAGATGATTGCTATAAGCTAAGAGTGGGCATGACATAAACATGGCAGGAATTAGGGACTGGCTGAGGAAACTCGAAATATGCTATATTTAACTGAAAGGAAAAAAGAAAAAAAGAATATGATCCTTACAAAAAGGCCGTTTTGTAAATTATTAGCAACTGTAAGCACTCACAAGCAGGAAAGAATAAATAATGTCAATGTTTACTTTATTATCAGTATATATGAAGTTTGTCGAGTACATCGTTACATTCTTGGATTCCACTGTTCACTCAAGATTTTGAGAAACTTTGCTGGGATGTGCAAGTAGAAATTGCCATGGATATCCTTACATTATGATGTCTATGATTCTCATGATTCTAAATATTACTTTCAAAATGCTAAGTGATTTGTTGTTCTTCATGAGGAAGATAAATGAAATAACTGGAGTAACTTCAGTCATATCTAATGTACTGCCGATACTCAAAATAAACAAGACACTATTTATTTTATATAAATACTAAATGTATTCTCAAACAACTAAGTTATCATAACTCTGGACCCCCATTATTTTATATAAATACTACTCAAACAACTAAGTTATCATAACTCTGGACCCCCAAACCAACTAGTAGAACAAAAGGCTAAATGATAGTGGACCTCCAAATAAATCACAATACATGCAACCAAATATATTTAAGAAGCAGATTGTCAAATACAACAACTAAAAAGAAAAGGAAAAACATGTACCTCATATGTAACAGTACCACCAGAAGTCGCAGTTTGGCGTAAAGTTACTGTGGACACAGCACCATTTGCTGAAAGAATACAGATAGCTCTTGGACCCTGTTGTGAGAATGACATTATCTTTGATGCAATGTCCTACAAGAATAGTTAAGAACAAATATTTCCTAGGTTAGTTAAAAACTTATACCATCCTTCTAATGATAGACTGCACGTCACAAAGAAACTTAGTTATAATCTTGTGTATAAAAAAGTAGTACATTCAGAGCAAGATTAGGCTCTCCAAATATGTGATCACTACAAATACAGTTAGTAACAGAAACAAGGAATAAAAAACTCGTCAAGCTATACTATTCAATGGATTTGTCACAAGTTCAGATCATAACATACTTGATATTATTATCAATTTTCTCATGAGTATCTTGTTTAAATAAGCCTAAATTATCCAATACATAGTGTTTGAGAATACCATAAACTAAAATGTATTCCTAAAGAAATACCCCTATTTACTCACGAAACACTGATCACCCTATTTCTCAAATTAGGCTCTCCAAATATGTGATCACTACAAATACAGTTAGTAACAGAAACAAGGAATAAAAAACTCGTCAAGCTATACTATTCAATGGATTTGTCACAAGTTCAGATCATAACATACTTGATATTATTATCAATTTTCTCATGAGTATCTTGTTTAAATAAGCCTAAATTATCCAATACATAGTGTTTGAGAATACCATAAACTAAAATGTATTCCTAAAGAAATACCCCTATTTACTCATGAAACACTGATCACCCTATTTCTCAGCCGCTCAGTTCATCATTAATCTCCCTTTAAGTTTAGTTTAATTCAACTCTTTTTAGACCCTAGCAACGGACAATTCATAGAAAACAGAGTTAAAGAGCCTACCGATCTTTCAACACCAAGCAAATAAACAGAAATCACCACAAAAAGATACATCCTCCACATCCTTGATTTACTAGCAGTTGAAGTTAGTAGGTTACGAAACAGCATTCAACTTCATAACTAAGCCGAATTCTTTAACCAGATAACCACACATCATTATCTAAGCTTTAAGTAAATATAAAAGAATGATAAAAACGTGCTCTCATAAAATCAAATAACCGCATAGAATTCAATGGAATAGCCTACTCATACCTCTCCTACTGCAATAGTTATGAGATGTGGAGTGAAACCCATTCCTGCAGAGCCAGCAACCCATTCCCCTACGAACATAGTAAAAAAATAAGATGTAAAGAACTGGCAATGTTCAATGTTATCTCTCTCGCAGATAAGAAACCAAACAAAGATAGCACACAAGAGGTTCTCATTGGGACTGGGACTAATAATTTGCAATTAGAACTAAAAAACATTTAAAAGAAACATATACAGTAAATTTCATTACAGAAAAGGGCAGCATATTAGGATGCAGTAGATCAAGTGTATGAATGTTGAAAGACATGAAAGACATTCTGAAGAAGAGGACTCTAATTATAAGCCAGTCAACTCTCTGGGAGGACCAATTTAACCGACATAAACAAGAAGCACGCAAGAACTGATTTAGTTAGAAATCTTTCCGAGCTATGAACTTATATAAGAGTTACTCTATCCTTCAATACCTACCATATCTATGCACAAGTAACAAGAAAGAAGAGCACCGTTTAAGTTGGACGCAAAACAAATACCGATATCGTGGATATATCCGTATTGGGTAGATATGGATACATATATATCAATGAAATATTCGGGTTCATATCTGAATATATGTAAAGATTGTACAATTGAAATTGCTTTGATTTTTTGGCCACTAGATTTGAGGTCAATTTTATTATAATTAAAATTGCTATAACTTTTCAACTATGATGGACATGTATTTTCAAATATGATGAACATTATTAAGGGACTTCCATTTGAGCAATGTGTTACGTTTAGACATCTCGTGTCATATGACCAGTAATCTCCTTTTCCCCCCTCTTAGTCTTATCCGTTATGTGTCCGCTTATCTAATGTGTCTGTATCCAATTTTAGCGGACATGGACATGAGCTTCCTTTACAGACATGTATCCATATTCATATTTGTGTTTGTGAGTAGTAGGCATGGTAAGATTTTTATTCAATTCATTTGTACCGCTACAGGCAAGAGGAAAGACAGAACTATGTGAAACAAAATTAAATTTCAATAAATATTTTCAATTAGTAAATATTTCCTACTTTTGACAACTTGATAAAGTGGCAATGTTTAGAGAGTGAAAACACAAAGTATAATTATGTCTTTCTTTCCGAGAAAAAAAACAGGCGCGACTTCGTTGCATGACCTCATAATGCATTGGGCTAGAAAGGGGAGACATATTCCAATGATTTAGCAAACCATTAGTACAACCTAAAAAAGAAGTTCCTAGAAGCTAAAATGTCCGAAAATGGATTACAAAAACAAAGTGCAAAATATCAAGAAAGGAAAGCTTGATCTATCACCAATGAATTGAGTTTACAGACCCAACATTGCTAAACAACTTTAAATCCTTTTCTGAAGCAAATCCCAATAGCCAAGCCAAATAACTAATCATACTAAATGAAGCACAACTCAAATCACAAGAATCATCAAATAGCAAGATTAACCCACGTTCATAAAAAGGGGCTAAAATATGACACTGTTTATGAGATTAGTAGAATCAGTAAAAAAGTTACCATTTTCTGAATTGCTGGTTTTTCCCTTCCCATTTCAAAGACAAAAAACATGTGTGCATGGAGTACAGCGAGTTAACCTATATTAGTTTGTCAGATGAGGAAACTACATAACGTTAACCTGTGTTAATTCATTTAGACCAATAACCACCTGCAACGAGAGGTTTACAGGTTAATCTCTTTTGAAAAGCTACAAAATAAACCATTATTTATGAAGTAAACGATGAAAGGCCTCTCTCTTCCGGAACACCGCTAAAGAATACCTCATGAATTAATAAAACATTTACCTCATAAGCTAATCAATTTAACCCTTTATTTACTCGAAATTAGTTAAAGAGCTTAACCCATTTTCTTAATCTCCAATCCATAAATCTTTGCCAACGGGGTCCTATAATATTAGGGCAATTAAACCAGGTGGCAGTTCAGAGTTCTAATTTGCTATAAAATATTTGACTGCTTCTTCCCTTTTCATGCACTTATATACACAAGCAGGGAACAAAATAATTGAATACAACAAACTAGACAATTAAATATGCACAATCAATAACACCCTCCACAAAAGAACTTTAAAACACTACAATATTTTAATCAACCACATAAAAACATACCAAATCAAACACAGCTCAAATCTCAAGAACAATAAGAAAGCAAGGTCACCAAGCACCACATTAACCCTCCGTCATAAAAAAAAGGGCTAAAATTGTTGACAATCTCAGTTAAAACTCGTGAGATTAGGCTCATTAACCGAGTGCCATTGCTGAGTTGCTAGTTCCCTTCCCATGCACTTCTATATAAAAAACCAGGGAACAAGTACTTGAATATAACAAACTATTAATAAAATACACACAAACATTAAACTACAACATTATTCTAATCAGTCATTAATTAACCGAACATATAAATAAGTTCACGCAAATCTCACCAAGAGAAGCTAACTGTTGCTTCCTCCCAGTCCCTGGTGGCCTCCCTCTTCCCCTTTTCGGGGTCACCGATCCCGACTACCACCGGAGGCGGCCGGGGGCGTTGGCGGATAACGGCGAGAGAGCCAGGGCGACACTGCATCGGGCCCGTACTTCCTTCGCCTCCCCCTGGTTTCTTACCGGCTCGCCCTCCCTCACATTAACCCCTTGAGAGGACATTGGCATTGACGATGGCGACGATGAGGACTCTAATTGGAAACCTGGACTAGGGTTTTGGTTGTGTAAGCTAGGGTTTTGGTTGGGGATTGTTCTCAGGGTTTGTGGTCCAGGTCCATGGAGTCCGGGCTGTGGACCAGGACCATGGGCTCCTAGTCCTCTGTGGATGTAGTAAGATGAAGGGTTTGTGGGCATCGCCATTGCCTCTCTCCCATCCATGCATGGATTGGAGAGTTTCCACAAATAGAAATTTTACAGTGACAACTGAAAAATGCGCAGCAAAGGTGAGATCTTTAGCGGTAAGGAAACCCAAAATGGTTTTTTTGCTCCTTCAGAACTCAGATTGCAGCTCAAAAACCCTAGAATTCAAGGAAAAGGTGAGATCTTTAGCATGGAGAGACACGGAAAGGCAAGTGAGAGCTCAAAATGAAGCCCAAAGTCGCACCTTTAACCGATCAAACAAACCCTAGTCCAAAATCAGTTACGGCTCGATTAGGATTTTGGGGAGCCCGAAAATCTTCAGTCTCCTCCATTGATGAGTAATGGCGTCTGGGGTTAAAGGTCGAGCAGTTCGAGGCGGCTGGGAAATTACCAAAACACCCACCCTTTTTGAAACGCTCTCTCTGGGCTTGGGCTTCGTTCGCTCAGAGGGGGGAGAGAGAGAGAGAGAGAGGCGGAAGGGAGAGAGAGGGGCAGAGTTGTAAATAAGTAAGAGAGAGAAGGAGAGAAGATACAGTAAGAAGTGAGCTGGGGGTGAGAGAGAGAGAGAGAGGATATATTGGGATAGGATAAGGACTGTATCAAATCTCTTATACAATGAATAAAATATTAATAAAACTATATTCATGTATAAAAAAAAGGCGTCCTATGAATTTAAACTAAGTATAGATTAATCAAGGGATTAATTGTTAATCAATTAACAGAGGGAAAAGGTCACGTGTGCGGATTTGGTGTTTCCCAACAAACACGATTTTAATTTTTGAGCTCTGGGATTTTTATTTATTAAGAAAACCGAACTGAACCTACTTTTGTTTTTTTACGCGATCCTGAATCGAGCCTAGGAATGTAGAAGCCATAATTGAGCCTTTCAACCATCTGGATCACCTGCGGTTAGAAAAACTAAATTTCTAGGAGGGAAATCCTAATAAAAATTGGATATAACTTGTAAAACTATTACTATAAATTAATTAATTAAGCCGTGCATACATTATATAAATTAAGGTAACCGTCAACTTCAAATTTGAGAGCGAGTGACGCGTCAATTGTTATTATTTTAGTAAAATAACTTGAGTCCCATTGATCAAGTTGATCCTTGTCTGCCTTCTAATATGTGAGTATTTTGTATTATTTATTTATTTATCCTCTCTCCAATATTTTCTGATTAAAAAAAAAGGAAGACCAGCATTTTTGGAAATCGAAGTCTCCCTACACGGATACACCTACAAGTCCATAATGTTATTCTTCTTCAGAATAAAGTAGAGTATATAGTCATGTAATTCAACCAAGGGAATGAATAAAAGACTAGGAATTAATTTTGAATTGGATTTAGGAATGCATTTTCTTCCAATATAATATGAAAAAATTTCAAATCATAAAGTTTTGTAAAAAAAAATTCAAGCATAAAGAAAAAAGCCTCTCTGAAAAAAAAATGTTGATATGTTCATACATAACAAATCTCCATGCAAATCAACTCTCGTTGTTCTGCTTCAAAATCAAACTATTTGTAAAATTAGTCTGCATTAATGTCTTTCATATATTACCTCAAAATATTGACCTTTAGATATTTTAATCCATAATTTTATGTTTTTTTTTACGGTTATAATTTTATGTTTAAAAAGACAATAATACTGGTCTCGTTTGATTCGGTGGAAACGACTTGGAATCCCAAACGTCCAATATAATAAATAAATAATAGTTGACCACGGTTAGGATGAGAAAATAGGTCCCAAGCATGATGCGTCACACTGACCAATATTTAATGATAATTATTGATTGGTTAATTTAATTGGTTATTGATAGAAATATAATTTAATTAACAGTACTAAAGTACTTTGATCTTCTGGCCCTTTGATCAGAACAGAGGAAAGCTGACGCTCTCAGAACGCAATATCAGTTTCATGATAAATTATCTCTGTAGATCAGCTGTCACGGTCAAACACCACACATTACTTCAACGGCTAGAGTGAAGTCACGTAAGCTAAGGGGCTGTTTGGTTCACCAAGGACTAGGAATAGGATTAGGAATCCTATTTAATTTATGGATTCCAACCTAATCCATAAAAAATTTATAGACAAGTTTGAGTTTTATGGAATCCCACTTTTTTTGGCTTTTAATGTTTGTTTCACCCAAAGGATTAGTAATCCCACTTTTATAGAATTGTTTCAATTCCTAATACCATGTTTGGTTCAAGGAGTCAATTTTTTTTGGGATCGTCACTGTAGCAACGGAAATAACCCCCAAAAAACAGATTTTCAAGCATCAAAAACTGTAGCAACGGCTATTTAAGCCCCCAAATGCTTATTTCCAGCAAAAAGACACTGTAACAACATTTAAATTTCACTGTAGCAACGGTAATAAGCCCAGAAACCAGAATTTTCAAGCATCAAACACTGTAGCAACGGCTGTCTCTTAGGAATCACTGTAGCAACGGCTATTTCAGGGGTATGGTGTCTATAAATACACCTTGAGGCCTCACATATAATCCCATCTTTCTCATTTTTCAACCCAAAAAAATTCCCAAGCTCTTCAATTTGCTGCAGGATGATATCAGAAGGGTGCCATGCTAGTTATGAAGTTTATTGCGACTGCAATCTCCGAACACCGATGAAAGTGTGCAAGAATGGAAAAAATAAGGGTAGGTGTTATTGGGGGTGTGCAAAATTCCCAAATAAAGAATGCAATTTTTTCGAATGGGCTGAAGAAAGAGGAGAGTCATCAAGCACCCAAGGAAGCCAATATGTCAAAGAAAATAGGTACGGAGATAAATATATCTTGCAATCAAAGAAGCTGAAGAAAGAATTGAGACTTGTCGAAAATCAACTACTAGCTTGGAAAATTTCGGCAATTTTCTTAGCAATTTTTTGTGTTATTTTAATTATTACAAACTTCATGTCATGTACTTGTAATTGCAAAAACTATTGAGGATGTAATGAAAACTGTTGTTTGACTTGGGTACAAATTCTAATTGATATTGTATGGCTCAGTAATAGATCAACTTGTCATCATTGATTGCCCCACCTATAACTTACATGTTTATTACAGATTGCATTATAAGGATGAATTGCCTCGCCTAGACATTGTCAATTCAATGTAGGCTGCAATGTCATCCCCTTTTGCCTCATCTGGATATAATAAACAATGTAAGTTAGATTGCATTCTCAGTAAACGCTGATCATCATCATTGCCAAATATCAAGTGCAAGGAGCTACACAAGCTGAAAACCAAACCGCAAATTAATCCACAGGCAAGGAAAACCAAAACAGCTCCCACAAAGCAGCAATCCCCATTACAGGAGCTACACAAGCTATGAACAAAACAGAAACAAACCCAGGGGTCAAGAGCTACACAAGCTCAGAACCAAAAAACAACAAATCCAGCAGCAAGGAGGTAGACAACCTACAACAAAAACAGCAACAAACCCAAGTCACAGGAGACAAACAAGCTCAGAACAAAACAGGCACAAACCCACCCAGCAAGGCGGTACACAAGCTCTGAACAAAACAGAAACAAACCAAGGGTCAAGAGCTACACAAGCTCTGAACAAAACATAAACAAACCCAGGGGTCAAGAGCTACACAAGCTCTGGACAAAACAGAAACAAACCCAGGGGTCAAGAGCTACACAAGCTCAGAAGAAAAAAGCAACAAACCCAACAGCAAGGAGGTAAACAACCTCTGTCAAAAACAGCAACAAACCCAACTCACAGGAGCTACACAAGCTCAGCACAAAAATGAATTGCCCGACCTATAACTTAAACATGTTTATTACAGATTTTAATTATAAAGATGAATTGCCAAGCCCTAGCACAAACCCAGCAACAAAACAGCAACAAAACCAGCAGCAGCTTGAGCTGCAAATCTGGGGAAAAACAGGCACAAACCCCAGCTAGCAAGGAGCTACACAAGCTCAGAATAAAACAGCAACAACCCAAATGGCAAGGAGCTACACAAGCTCAAAAACAAAACAGCAGTAAACCCATCAGACAGGCGGTAAACAAGCAACAAACCCCAGCTAATGCTAGCACAAACCCAGCAACAAAACAACAACAAAACCAGCAGCAACTTGAGCTGCAAATCTGGGGAAAAACAGGCACAAACCCCAGCATGCAAGGAGCTACACAAGCTCCAAAAAAGCAGCAACTAACCCAGCTAGCAAGGAGGTACCCAAGCTCCAAAAAACAGCCACAAATCCAAACTCAAGGGACCACACAAACCCAAGAACAAAACAGTAACAAACCTGATGGCAAAATAACCCAAAGCCAAATAGCTAATAAAGCAAAGGAGCAACGTTAAGAGCTCACTGGTCATGCCTATCCATACTTACCTGCATCAAAAGTTAAAAAGTACCAATTCATTAATTACATGACGTCATAGCGTTTTCATAACAAGAAGTATTGCAACATGAATAGTTTGCAAATAACAAAATTATATATGCGCAACAACATATACGTGTGCACAACAAAATGCTCCATCCACATGTAATCCAAACCGCACAAATTAGTTAATAGACCAACCTTGGTCATTAATCAGGTTGGTAATGTACCTCTGCTGACCTTCCTTTCCTTTTATGAAAAACCTTCTAGCTTCACGTTCATTGTCATATAAGTGATCTAAAATCCTATCCAGGAATTCCTCAGAGTATTCATCCCTATGTTCCTTCAACGCTGCAGCCAATTGTTCAGTCCAATGAACAATGTGTTGATTTCTCATGGACTGAGACATTGAGTCAACAAAGGCACATAACATTTCCTCTTCACGATTTGATTTTTTAGGTTTCTTGTTAGAAGATGAATTCATGTTGTCTTTACTCTTAGACTTACATCTAGTTGGTTGTTGTTGGTTACAAGCATCAGATTGTGGTGTAGTTCCACTCTCCTCTGGAATTTCACTATCATTTTCATGAATAGGTATGGACCTACTAGACCCAATGTTAGCATACACAGGCCTAACAAATTCACCCTTAGCTTGGTCATCACCCATGATAGTTTGTAAATTTTTGAAGTGAGGTAGGGGTTTGTTTATGTACGCTTTGAACTTAGATTTGGATTTGTCCTGCAATAACAAATAATCATAAGTTGTGAACCAAATGTATTAATTACTAATGACAATGTGGATGCTGAATGTTATACCTGAGACCACGATTTCAAGGTTTCGTCATCCAGTGTAATCATTTTATTTATTTCATCCCACCCAGCTCCACTTATATCAAGGCAAGCCTTCATGTCATTGAATTTGTTTCTCAAGCATTTCAAGTGGTTAATGACATGTATATGAGTGAAATCAGTCCTAAATTGCATGTTGATTTTCATCGCTGCCATTTTATAAGCTTCTGCCTTGAAGTTCTTGTCTGGCTTTAGCCCATCTAATGCTAATTCTGCAAGATAAGGAATGAGAACGTCATCGTGCTCTGGAAGCCAAAACTTATTAGCCACACCTCTTGAGTTCAACCTTGCCCCCAGTCCTGATTTCTTATGAGCTAATTTTTTCCCTTTTTATTATTGGTGAAGTATGCTCCTCACAATCAACATCATGAATAACCTTCTCTGCTGAATCCCCAGTGTTTGGTGAAAAGTGATTGGGTCCAATACTTTGAGAACTCGCTGTGGGAAATAGCAAACCTTGTGGGCTGCTTAACATGCTCACGTATGACATTGGTTGCTGTGTCATTCCACCATAATTAGCATCATATAATGAGAATGGTGAGAATGTATGATGGGGTGAAGAGAAAGGTTGTGGTTGAACAGGCGTGAAGTTCATGTTTATGTTAGCAGCTGGATTTGGCAGAGCATTAGAATGAGAAGGCAGGTGCTGCTTATCTGCCTTATTGTTAACCATACCTAATATATATTGAACAAGTAGACATTATTATTAAAGAAAGCAAAATCAATATATAATATGCATGCATTTAGCAATTTGCGTTAGAAAAGGAATATACGAAACGCCTATATGTATAGAAACAACATGAAAAGGTCGAAGATGATAATCGTAGAAATGTTTAGTACATGCTAAGAAACTTTAAAATGGATAGTTGCGAACAGTAAGAAAATAATACAAGCTATTACATCGAGATAGAACAAACATCACATTAAGCTAAACCACTTTCCATTGTGTTACCACCATTATACTTTGCACAATAATCCACCCACATCGCCCAAGCAATTTGATCTCGTAACTCCTTCCATTCATTTCTTGAATCTCGATCCTCTCTCTGTGTCCTACTTTGAGTATAATCCACCACACTTGAGTCATCGTCATTGGTCACTTCCCCATTATCTTCATCAATGTCTATATTTTCATTTAAAATATCATCATCTGGATCTTCTATAGCAATGAAATTGTGTAACACGGTACACGCTAGTACAATGTCCACTTGAGTGGGAAATGGATAATTTGGCTTCGCCGATAGTATTTTAAACCGGTTCTTCAATATACCAAATGTGCATTCAATTTTTGATCTTAAACTTGAATGCCTTAAATTAAACAACTCTTTTCTATTCTTTGGTGTCCTACCGGTGTGCTCTTTTAAATGATATCGTACACCGCGATATGGGGATATGAAGCCTGGCATTGTGGTGTATCCCGCGTCACATAGGTAATATTTACCTACATTACAATTAAACAATATCTTCATATCACACACTATTGACAAGTATTTAATTTTTTCTTAATTGTGAACAAGTAAGAATTAATACCATCATAAACTCGAAGCCCGTAAGGCTGTGGTCTCGACAAAGCATCCTGTAATATCCTATAGTCATTTGCTGCTCCCTCCCACCCAGCTAGGACATAGGTGAATAGTTTATTAGGGGTGCATGCTGCTAGGACGTTTTGTGTCACACCTTTTCTCCCTCTAAAACGGGCAACTAGGTTACTGGGTAATACTGCGTCAACGTGTGTGCCATCTATCATACCAATGCAATCCTATAAAAAAATATAAGTTATAATATATTCAATAAAATACATATTCACTTTAAAACAGATGTTGAGGTGTATGTATTATTTTTACCTTGAAGTAAGGAAAATAATTTGGGTTGTTTGCAATCTCTGCAGGAACTTCATTTGGAGCTTGCTTCATATAGCGATCACGTAACCCATTCATTGCTTGTAGGACTTTATTGAAATACCTACTCACTGTTTCTCCCGATCTTATGAACTCAGTCCTTATTATTCTATTTTTAGTTTTATGCCCCACTATACTCAGGAACATAGCGAGCTGTTCTTCGACCTGAACATGTCTTGAATCCTCTAATAAATCGTTTTCTTTCATTACTGCAGCAAGTTTAAAAAAGGCACTCAGTCTCATTCTAATGTATGACCGACAACTATCACTATAGCCTTCCAATACACGTTTGAAGTGAGCTTCTCTGCAATAAATTTTTTGGATTTTTTCCTCCTTCGTACAAGATGAAATTCTCTTACGCTTAGCACGCATTCTCAGAATACATGTTATTATTGTGACCACCGCAGACACAGCTGTATTAGCACACATCCTCTGCAATTGTTCTTCATCTACGTTTTCCATCTAAATCCATTGTAAAATTAGCATATATTTACAACGTAACAGTATATTGTTTGGAAACTAAAGATAATTAAATAACTAATAAAAATATTACAATCATAAAACCATATATCTACATATCCACAAATATATATAAAGTAGTGAAACTTTCATTTCATATTTTGCACCCTAAGCATGCACGCTGATCAAACAAATGTAATTAAGTTTTCCTTTCCATGGTTTAGTCATTTGAAATTCTACAACAACAACAAGCCCAGAGAACCAAAGCTCACTATTCAACTATATACCAAAACCCCACAGACAAATAGATGCCAATCAGTTGCGAATGAAACCCCACTAACAAATAAGTATAATAAAATCAGTAATAAACTATATACCCACAGCAAACAACCACCGAACAATACCCTTGTTTCAATAATTAAACATATACCAAATTCAATATTTCCACTACCAATGTTACTTTAATCAGAGCAAGCACAATTAAATAATCAAATTAAAAGGGTTAAATTGATTTATACCTACAGATGCCAAGCTGTTGCGAAGGAAAAAATTCAAAAATTGATGTCGTTACCAACAAACCCCACCAGACAGAACAACCAGCAAACCGAAGAACCCAACAATATCAAAGATCAGTGGGAGAAGAACAACATAAAAAACCCAGAAATTGATGGCGTTACCAACAAACCCCACCAACAAAGATCAAAATCGAAGAACAGCGGACAGCGGGAGAAGCCGAGCCCAAAATCTAGGGCAAATCCACAAACCAAAGAACCCAACAACAATATCAAAGATCAGCGGGAGAAGAACAGCCAGCAAGCCCAGAAATTGATGTCGTTACCAACAAACTTAACCAACCAAAAACAATATCGAAGAAAAGCGGATCGCGGGAGAAGCCGAGCCCAAATTCTAGGGCAAATCCACAAACTGAAACCCAATAATGTCGAAGAACAACGAGAGAGGAGGCGCGAAGGAACTTGGGAGAGGCGGGAGAAGAAACGCCCAGTTGCGATTCCAGAGCTAGGGTTCTTGAATCAAGAGGATAAGGAATCAGAAAACGAAAACAGTGGCAAATGTCAGATTTCTCGCCCAAATCCTCTCCCCCCCCCCTCCGATTTCGGTTTCTTGAAAAAACCCCGACTGTAGCAACTTTATGGAATACGTAATCCATAAATTTTTCCCCAGCCAAACTCTAGATTAGGATTCACAAAGATTCCATAATTTACAATTTTGCCACTGTCAGACCCTTAATACTAATCCTTTTCTATAAAAGTGTGAAACAAACAGCCCCTAAAAGCATATGACTTGAGGGTCTCAGGGTATGTATAGGAATCCAAAATGTAATGAAATTTATTTATTTATTTATGGAAGATTGATGAAGAAAAAGGTTCCACTAATCAATTTTTTTGGTTTGATGAGGGGACTTCTCTACGATTCTTCACGTATCAAACCTCTTAGCGTGGCTAAGGTACAACCCCCTAACACACGATATTGAATATTCTAGAAAATTAAATTCATGTGGGTGTTTGGAGTATTACTCATAGGCAACTTATCAACTTGGTTAGATCTCTTTTGATAATCCTTTGATGTTTGTATTGTTATATAAAATTATCTAAAATTCCAAAAAAAAACGCACTGGCATCCATATATACATAATAGACTACATTTTTTGAAAAATTAGTTGCTTATTATCATTAAGTATTGTTCGTGTTTATTTTAGTTTTCAAAAGTACATTATTTACTTTAAAATATAAATTTGAATTAAATAATATATTTTTCCTTCAGAGTTCTATCACTGATTCCTATGATCTTTTACTACTCAACTCTTGATTGGCAATTAGGGGCTGTTTGTTTGCCTAAAAAAAGAGGAAAATCAAAGAAATAGAAAACTATTTCTAAGAAAAATTATTTTGGGAACGTTTGATTGGCTAAAAAAGAAGAAAATCAAAGAAATGGAGATGAGATGATGTTAGTTGTCACTTTATTATAGGATGATGTGAGTGATTTTTTAAGAAAAATTGTTTTGATGTTGTTTGGTTGGCGAAAAAATAAGAAAATGAATTATAAGAAACATATATTCTTGTAATAGGTTGTTTTTTTTTGTTTGGTTCATTCTTAAAAATAAGAAAATAGATGAGATGAGATGAGTTGTCATTATATTATTGGATGATATAACTCACACTTAAGGAAATCATTTTCCTAGCTTTTTGGGAGGAAATAGGTGGAAATGAAATGTTAATGAGATGAGATGAGTTGTCACCATCTTATCCTAGCTTTTTGGGAGGAAATAGGTGGAAATGAAATGTTAATGAGATGAGATGAGTTGTCACCATCTTATTGGATGATGTGAGGGAAATGAAATGTTAATGAGATGAGATGAGTTGTCACCATCTTATTGGATGATGTGAGTGATTTAAAATTATAAGATGAGATGAGTTGAGTGATGTTGTGGATGAAAATAGTATTTTATTAGATGTGGTGTATAAGTTATTGGATAAAAATAATATTTTATTAGATGTGGTGGATGAGTTGTTGGATGAAAATATTTTTTTATTAGATATTATGGATGAGTTGTTGGATAAAAATAATATTTTATTGGATGTTGGGGTGAGTTTTAGGGATGGAAATGGATGAAATTGTACTTTTTAAAATTTTTACTTTTTCATTTCAATTTCTTGATTTTTTGGGAATAACCAAACAGACCCTTAAAAACAACAATAAAATAACTAATTCATCCTTAAAGTATGAGTGAACCTCATCTTCCCACCTAATGCATCAATTTACATATTTTGTCCCTTCGTGAGTTCAATATGATCATTTTGTAAGTCTGCGGTCAAATATTAAACATATTATAATGACTTAACATTCTTCCTTTACATTTCTTTATAATATTTTATTAGTATGTCTCCTTTTTTCTGAGACAAACTACTTTCTTCCAAAAAAAACTATGTATTCCTTCTTTAAAATTGAAAAAAATTTATCACTAATTCCTATCTTCTTTTACTATTAAATCAACTCTTGATTGGCAATTAGAAGCAACAATAAAATAACTAACTTATCCTTAAAGTATGAGTGAATCTCAACTTCTCATCTAAAGCATCAATTTACATATTTTGTCCCTTAAACTATGTTGTTAGTTCGATGTGATCATTTTGTGAGTTCACGGTCAAATATTTAACATATTCGTGACATGATAGTGTTTATTTACATTTCTTTATAATATTTTATTAGTACGTCTCCTTTTTTATATTCACGTTTATATTATATTTTATACCATCATTATCTATTTAATTTAAATAAATTTGTTACTAATAACATATTTTATCTTAATTGCAGGTTAATGAACAAAAGCTTAAGAAAAACTCAATATCTCATCTCTCTAAAAGCCCAAGAGTCCAAGCCCAAAAGAAGAATCAGCCAAAGAATGAAAAAGACTAGCTATCGATAGCAGTATCGATACCTAATTATTGTTACAGAATTAAGGGCTGAAATTGATTAACTTAGAGGTCAAGTTTAATCCAATGACTCTCAATCATTGTTGTAGGCTATAAATAGAGGTAGAAAGTGAGGGGTTGGGGTGTAAAAAATTTTGTAGGAGGGTTACTCTTAATTGAGAAGACCTTCTAATTTTATAATTTTTTATTACAATTATAAAAATACTTTTTTCACCTCTTCATATTTTTCTTTTCTTCTCTTTGTTTGATGATGAAAATGAAGTTGAAGATGGAGATGAAAATAAAGATTAATTTGAAGGTTTGCTTTCAAGAGGCTAAACCCTCTTGTAATGTAAATTTTCTCTTTTATTTTTATTTCTTTGTAGTAATTTAGATTTACATTAATGCCTTATAGAGTAGACTTATTTTCTTGTCTTTATTTCTTTCATTATTATCTTGCACTTTTAATTTGTAGAGTAGATTTATTTTCTTGAATAATTTAGATCTTCATTTATGTTCATTTCTTTTACAATTTAGTTAGATTTATTTCTATGTTTATAGTGTAAATTCCATTGTTCTCATTTCTCTTCTTTGTAATTAGTATTTATCTTTATTCTTTTCTTTTATTCTTCTCTAGTATAGATTTCATTTCTTATTTTTACTTCCTAAGATGTGAAACTAATTCTTGTAGGAATTCTAGAATTGTATGAAACTAGCATAATTTCTTTTGTAGTTTGCAAATTATTCTCTTGCACTTAAAATGATCATGTGTAGGATAATCAACTAGAGAACTAATTGGTAGAAGAAAAATTTGATAATCTATGCTTATCTTGAGTAATTTGATAGTTTATGCTTATGAATTCTAGAATTACTATCTAGTTATTGTTTGTTTCATGAATTTTAATTTTTCTTAGATAATAATTTGATAGGTTATGTTTTTCTTAAATGGTTTGATAGTCTATGCTTAATAAAAATAAAGTAAAATATGATTTAAAGAGAATGGTTTATATTCTATAATTGAAATTAGTTAGTGGATTCAGTTCTAGATTCCTCATATGTTTAATTGAATCCTCCATCTTTACTTTCTTGAATTTTATCTTGTTCTTGATTTTTTTCTCTTTATTTTCTTTGATTTCCTTCTCTCTTCTCGACCTTATTTTATTTTCCTTATTTGCATATATTCACAACCACTCCCCATATCTATCCATAATCATGCACTTACAACACACCTAATTGTCACACACACAACATAAGAACCAATTTAGATTTGTACCTACAACACCTTCCTCGTGGGATCAATAAATTTTTTATACTATAACTTGATAGTTGTGCACTTGTAACTTTTGGTTATCATTTAGACCCTAATATTTTCCGAGAAAAACTACATTCTTCCTAAATAAAAACTATTTATTCCTTCTTTGAAATTGAAAAAACATTTTTATAGATTGCATAAAATATAAGAAATGCAAAACAAATACTATTACATAATTAATCCGTTAAATATTTAATTGTGTGCTCATAAATCACCACGTTGAGCACATACACATTTTAAATAGTTCAGGCCCACTGTTTAAGCCTATGTTTATTTTTTATCCGATTTATACTAACATTTTTTTTATTTATTTTTTTGGTTTCTCACGAGGTATCCCCATACCCTATCATGGATGGTACTAATCCTCGTTCGTGCTTCGTGGCTGACACTAGCCTGGAGGTTTTTTACCTACTAGGGGATCCGAACACGGGGTTAGCGTAGTGAGGCCTTACACCCTTGCGCCAACCCTGCAGATTCTTCATACAATATTTGACGAGAGATTAGCTAACACTCAAAAAGAGGACTATCATAAACACACTCCTGTCCCATCTTTATAATACATGTATTAATTATCTAGGAGGAGGAAGATTCTTTTGATAAAAATGTCCATACCCTTTTTTAAATCCACCGCTTTTTTTAATATTTTTCGACAATTTTTTTCTTCCATGGATTCTTTTTTCTAAAAAAATTTACCCCGAGATTTGTGTTTGCTATTTTTTTCCTCTGCAGCTTTGATTTGTCCATCATCTTTTATTTTCCGCAATAAAGAGGGGAAAAAGAACGAAAGACTTCTACCAATCAATGTGACTCGACTCTAGAAACTAAGGAGGTGTTTGGTTCAAGATATTTTTTGGGGGTATAGGGTGGCTTTCTAATTATAGGATCCAAAATTGGGTTTTTTAGAGTTTTTGGATTCCATAAACTTTGTTTGTTTCAAATAAATTTTTAGGATATTGAATTCCTAATTTTCAAAAAACACTCAAATTTTAGAATTTGTAAAATCCTAACATTGAAAAAGGATTGGAGGCAGATCTCGCTTATATTTTCGTCTCCCTCCTCTCTTACCCACCTCCTCCATTTCTCGCTACCTATGACGCCCCTAGTTACACACAACACTGCAATCCAAGGTGAACCCAGAGATGTCAAGCCTGTCATCCAACACTGTGCATAAATATGTTTCACCATCACATTAATATCGCTTTAGTAGATATCAAAACAAGAAGTGAGGGAACAAATAGATATATCAAAGACGACAAAAATAGAACACAATATAGAGAAGAGATATCCAATAATAACTAAAATTTTGTTCCAACAGAAGAAAAAGTAAATACATCTGGTAAACTAGAATAAGAATATCGAATCGCTAATACATGAGAGTCAACTGAAAAATACATATGCACTCAACCTCCAAAATGAAATGCATCTCTAAAAAAACTAAACTCATAAACAGTCTACTGTGGAGCACTAATTAACTACTTATAATTGACGAAAATCTACACAGAGTCCCCGTCAACCTGCGCTCTCCGAACCCTTGACTCACTGCCTGAAAAAAGATGGAAATAACGAGTGTCAAAGCGCTAGCGAGAACATCTTCACCGTCCCCAGGGGGAGGGAGTTAGGTAAATAAAAATACTAATAATAAAATATATAATTCATATATCCTGAGCTAAGAGGACTTAAGATTTAGAAATCCACAACATGAGATGAGTACATCGAGCGAAATAATCCAAATAAGAAAACCCTCATATATATACCATATATCTCAAATTGTGGATCACTAAATATCAAATCCAAATCTTATAAATAAATAAATAATTAGCAAGGAAAAATAGACCATCAACATTTCATCCAAGACAATTAGTATATGTGGCATCATAGTATCTCACGCTACCCTCGGGTAGATGGCATGGAAGCAAAAAGTACAAACCTATGAAAGCTTCGTTGAAATATACACTACCGTATAAGAATGTCAAATGTTAGTTTATGTTCACAAATAGTACTTGTCTGAGCTCTAGGCTTCCTAAATATGTAGAGTGTAGTCATCTGCATTGTTATGCGGCTCACGGACTAACACATTTGGAGTGCCGTCACCCGCTATATCATATGGTACACGGACCTGAGAACTCAACCACTAAAACAATGATGCATCACAGAGTGTAGTCGACCGCATTCTCATTATGGTGCACGGACTAACACACTCAGAGTGTAGTCTACTGCGTTCTCATTGCGGTGCACAGACTAACGCACTCAAGCATCCATAACTACTATAAACTGAAACAATCGTCACTCCCTATTGTGACATACGCAAAACATTAGACTACGCATATCAATAGGCTCGTGCGTGCTCAAATCCAGTACGTGCTCTCTCATGGTCTCGCACGTAGGGCTGGCAATGGTACACAATTCCATTCCAACCAATTCATGTACCAACCGTACCAAATACGTTGGTATACCATCAAATCGGTATATGGTACATGGTACAGTATACCGTACCAGCTTTAAAATATGGTACGGTAGGTGGTACATATTTTCCTCTACCATGGTATACCGTACCTACCAACTTATATTATATTAAATTATTATATATAATATATAAATATATATCCTTAAATCTCAACCATAGAAGTAGGGAAAATAAATCACAACCATCAATTTTTTACCCTAACCTAATCTCTCTCAGCCTCCCACTCTCAGTCTCAGTTCGCCTCTCCCCAAAACTTCCCCCAAATTCCTCTCCCCAAAAATCCCTCTCCCCAAAACTTCCCCCAAATTCCTCAATCCCTCTCCCCCTTCCCACGATTTCAGCCCATATCACCGCCACGACACCGACGGTCCGACACCACCAGCTCGCCCTCCGTCCGTCGCCGACGACGCCACGCCGCCACGACACCGTCGAGCTCCTCCTCCACCGTCGAGCTCCTCCTCCTCCACCGGTATAGTTAAACTCAATTTTTGCTCCACTAAATTAGTTTAGGTGCATGGAATTGTTAAACATGTCCTTACTTCATTAAATAGGATTCATGAATGTTTATGGAGAGAACAAGGAGCACAGTCGCACTTGCACAGATACGAAGCTCGTTCACACACCTGCTCATGAAAAAAAAATATAAAGACCAACAAATTATAGAAATGTAAAACGCCATCAAACAACTGTATATGTATTTTATTCTTCTGCTGGTTTCCTTTAGTTTCCACAAGCAATTTTTTTGGGTGAAAGGACTAAATAAGTAAATATTGACTTGGGCTTGTAATTTTGGGTGAAACTGTGAGAGCACAAAAAGAAGAGATCTCGGTTTTCTTTAGAGATATTGGTTTTCTTTAGTTTCTTTCCACGGACCACGACATTGTCAATTTTATTCATCTGCTTGTAATTGGATTGACTTGGGCTTGTAATTGTAATTGTTGATTTTCTTTACGTTGTTTGGTTTATTTTTATTTTTATTTTTGAATTAACTGTGATATATGTAAATGAAAGAGGGTAGAGATAAAGAAGCAAATGAAATCTACTAAGGAAAAACTTTGATACTTTGTGAACTGGGTCATATATGTAGAGAAAAGAAGTCTAGCTATCTGATATAAAAAAAAATACATAAACAATATCATTCATAGCTAACAAACATGCGATAATATGGGAAAAGTACATTCTTAGCTATTAACAACCTTTGAAAATAAACAAAATACATGGAGCTGTCATCATTTGCATGTAGTGTTGCTGCTAATCTAAACATTATCTGAGAACACGTGTCTTTTCAAAGTTCATTAGGAACAATTGAGCTGTCATCTTTTGCATGTGCTCTTTGATATATGAAAATGGATTTTAGTGAAATGAATTGTTGACTCGTATCTGTTATTTACTTGATTGTATAAATGGTTGTATACATGATGGCTTTACTATTTTGCTTTCCCTTTCAGATAGGCGCAGGTGACATTCACCGGATGGCATTTACCATTGAACTTGCTATGGAATGATGTTTTAATTGTGACTTTGACACTATTTGCCTATATCGTTGATACAGATAGTTGATTGGCTAGAATTCCATTATAACATAAATCAAGATCTTGAACCATAACATTAGGGTCCTCACAATATGTAATTGTACACCGTCGAGCTCCTCCTCCACCGTCGAGCTCCTCCTCCTCCACCGGTATAGTTAAACTCAATTTTTGCTCCACTAAATTAGTTTAGGTGCATGGAATTGTTAAACATGTCCTTACTTCATTAAATAGGATTCATGAATGTTTATGGAGAGAACAAGGAGCACAGTCGCACTTGCACAGATACGAAGCTCGTTCACACACCTGCTCATGAAAAAAAAATATAAAGACCAACAAATTATAGAAATGTAAAACGCCATCAAACAACTGTATATGTATTTTATTCTTCTGCTGGTTTCCTTTAGTTTCCACAAGCAATTTTTTTGGGTGAAAGGACTAAATAAGTAAATATTGACTTGGGCTTGTAATTTTGGGTGAAACTGTGAGAGCACAAAAAGAAGAGATCTCGGTTTTCTTTAGAGATATTGGTTTTCTTTAGTTTCTTTCCACGGACCACGACATTGTCAATTTTATTCATCTGCTTGTAATTGGATTGACTTGGGCTTGTAATTGTAATTGTTGATTTTCTTTACGTTGTTTGGTTTATTTTTATTTTTATTTTTGAATTAACTGTGATATATGTAAATGAAAGAGGGTAGAGATAAAGAAGCAAATGAAATCTACTAAGGAAAAACTTTGATACTTTGTGAACTGGGTCATATATGTAGAGAAAAGAAGTCTAGCTATCTGATATAAAAAAAAATACATAAACAATATCATTCATAGCTAACAAACATGCGATAATATGGGAAAAGTACATTCTTAGCTATTAACAACCTTTGAAAATAAACAAAATACATGGAGCTGTCATCATTTGCATGTAGTGTTGCTGCTAATCTAAACATTATCTGAGAACACGTGTCTTTTCAAAGTTCATTAGGAACAATTGAGCTGTCATCTTTTGCATGTGCTCTTTGATATATGAAAATGGATTTTAGTGAAATGAATTGTTGACTCGTATCTGTTATTTACTTGATTGTATAAATGGTTGTATACATGATGGCTTTACTATTTTGCTTTCCCTTTCAGATAGGCGCAGGTGACATTCACCGGATGGCATTTACCATTGAACTTGCTATGGAATGATGTTTTAATTGTGACTTTGACACTATTTGCCTATATCGTTGATACAGATAGTTGATTGGCTAGAATTCCATTATAACATAAATCAAGATCTTGAACCATAACATTAGGGTCCTCACAATATGTAATTGTAATGCCATTAGCAGTAGGGATGATGACGATGCACTTCAGCTACAAAACTTGGTGTTTTAGTTTGCGCTATATTGTTTTTTGACTTGTTATTGGATTTAATTATGTATTTATGTTATTGTTGTAGAGAATGCTTTTACACAAAACTTGGAGGCAGTAAGGGGCGGCCCAAGTAGCAATAGCTCTGTTCAAACAACTGCTTAGGCATCAAGCGTTCGGGGTTTATGGCCTAGCACTATCACCGCCTACAACATGTCAACATGTCCCGCTTTTAGACCTATCATTTCTTTTTTTTCAATTGTTTTATGAATTTGTTAGTACTTTGGCAGTTTGACTATTTGGACTTTGGCATGTTCAATTTATGACTTCGTATTCGGTAATTTGGTTGAATTTGTATAACACTTTGGAGTTTGGATTTTTGTTGTTATTTGTTATTAGTTTCTTATTTATTTCGCAACAATGAATTACTGAATTAGACAATTAGTAAGACAGGTTTGGACTTTGGCAGCAGGAGAATTATGATCTTTTTAACTTTTTGTAATAGTGTTGTTGAGCTGGGCCTTTAAATTTTTGGGCCATATATATCTTGATAGAAGTCTATTACCAACCGTACCAACCGAGTACCAACCGTACCAAGTAGTTGGTATACCAACATTATTGGTTGGTAGAAATGGTGACTTTTTCCTACCAATTATATATTGGTTGGTACATGGTATTAGGAAAATATAATTGGTATACCTACCAATCCAGCCCTACTCGCACGTGTGTCAACGTGCGACTCGCACTTCGTGTTCACGATCAAAAGCATGTGGGAAGGATCAATGTTACAAACAGCACTAGACCAATCGATCAATATATCTCATCGATCGACCGAGCATGACGTGCATAACACATGCACAAAAACCAGCCTTGATCGGTCGACCGAATACATGTGTCGGTCGACCGACCAAAGGAAAAATTCAAATTTCCTGCTAACCAATCGGTTGACTGATTCTCTTGATCAGTCAACCGATCAGAGAAAAGTTTTCAACTCCTGAGAAATGTTAGATTTTCTCAAAAATTTATCAAAATCAAAAAATTGCAAAGTACTCATATATATAATCTTGATTTAGTGCAATTAGGGTTTACTCTGATATATGAAAACACAAATATTTTTTTGAGGGATTCTAATAACCCTAACATGTTTATGTTTGTAAACTCATCATGAAAGCAAATAGATTAACAAAAATCTCATGTCAGATTTACTTCAAAACTTCAACCCAATTTAAAGAATCAGTTTCATAACTTTTTAAATCAGAAAGATTAAATCTTTATGTGATACAGAGTAAAGGGGTGATCTTTATACATAAAATAGGTTCTAAAATCCAATAAAAACAAAGAAAATGAGGATGGGGTTGGAGGAGATGAAACTCGCCTCAACTCAAAAGAATCGGTGCTGATCTCTCAAACGCAAGAGAGACTCGATCTTCCTTCACCAAAGCCGAAGATCTCGCCCTCCTCTCGAACCCTACTTCACAATTCTTCTCCCAAAGCAAGATAGAATTTTCTATGGTTTTAGGGGGGGGGGGAGGTGGATGCTGCTCAGAACGTGAGGGATGATGAAGAAAAGAGAAAAAAGTCGGGTGTATATATATATATGAGAGAAATATGTATATGCTTGGTACCAAGCATAAATTTTGTGTTTGGTAGTGAGGTGACACAATCCCCTCCACTCATTCAAATAAGAGACTACATTCATATGGGTTGAGGAGTGTATGGGGATATGTAATCATTTGAATAAGTAGAGTGGATTATATCACCTCACTACCAAACACAACTTTTTGTACTTGGTATCAAGCATACCCATTTCTCTCTCTCTCTCTCTCTCTCTCTCTCTCTCTCTCTCTCTCTATATATATATATATATATAT
>NC_033794.1:16920384-16967700 GCF_001876935.1 Asparagus officinalis | reverse complement strand
TATAAATATACACATTTATCCCAGAATAATATCAACCATAATAAAACTCATTTATTATTATTTTTCATAATATTTTCAAATTTACGGGGTTTTACATTCACCCCTCCTTAAGGAGAATTTCGTCCCCGAAATTCAACAATTTATTATAAATCACCAGGTATGTATCATATACGTAATATTTATACTTAACATCTAGAATGTGAATACTCACATTTAATCTCTAATTAAATAGAACTAGTACGTCGAGTAAAAAATCCAAATAAGGAACCCCCATGTATATGTTAGACCCTAGAGGGGGGTGATTAGGGTCTTATGCTAATCTAATCCGATTTTATGCTAATAAAAACTAATTAACAAATTATCCTAGCAAGTATGAAATACAACATGATATGTGAACTAGGAAAAGCAATATGAACAATGAAATATATCCTGCAAAGAAATATACTATGAGATATATATGCAAGGATATGAAAATAACACAAGGGTAAACAAAATGAAACAAGATAGTGGATGATATAAATAATGAGACAATGGCGAAATGAGCAATGAGCACAAATAAGAATAAACGCAAAAGCACACTTAAACACAATCAAATGATCACGGAGTTCGGACCTTCCATCCTACGTCTCCGCTCCCCATTCCCGGTGAAAAATCCACTATCACAACCAGGTTTTCTACGTTCACCCGAATAATGTTTACAACCACACTATGTCGGTTTTCAACAATCACCGATCAACGTATACACTCACTCACAATGTCGGTTTTCAACATTCACCGATCAACGTCCACTCCTCACACTCGGTTTTCTAGTTCACCGAAAACTTCACAACAACACACTCGGTTTTCTAGCTCACCGAAAACCTTACAACATTCTCAATGTAATAATAAATGGTTTGTTCTCTCATACAAGGCGAGAACTCAATTAAGCACAACTCAATGTTACAATCTCTCACAACCCTAATATACTATGTATGCAAATACAATAAGCTCAAGTGGGTGTGTGTAACAATGAGATATAAATCAAAACTAAACTCAATATAATTCTAGCTTAATAGAAATGATAATCAACAAATAATTATAAATAAAAGCTAGAGTTGAGTTTAGGAAAACTTTTCTAGATGACAGGAGAGAGAGATGGATTGAATGCCCAAAATACAATTGATAATCTCCTTAAGCTCTTGTAATACTTTCTTCATAAACCAAACCCTTAAACAAGCTTAAAACAACCTTAAACTCTTTTTAAAACTCTTTAAAACATTCTCTTGTTGTGTATAGAGCTGAAGGTAAAAGGGGGTATTTATACAAACCCCAAAGCCAAGTCGACCGTGAACTGATACATGAAATACAGGTTTTGAAAAACTGTTTGCTGATTTTAAAACATTGTTTAAAAATATCAAATAAATTACAAAAAATATAAAACTTTGGGGAATGATTGTAGACATAATAATAAACATGCTACAATGATTGGTTTCCAAAAAGGACTTCCCAAATGAAAAAATATCATCATTTTACAAAATATGCCAAAACATGAAAATATAAACATGTGAATTTTGACATTTTGGCTAAACCATGTTTTAAAACTTTGCACAATGATTATGTAGACTTAATAAAATATGTATATGATTATTGTTAAGTCCAAAAACTAAGAATATAATATTTTTATAAATACAATAGAAAATATGATTATTGTTAAGTCCAAAAACTAAGAATATAATATTTTTATAAATACAATAGAAAATGAAACATATGGGTATGTATATGAAAATATATTTGTTACATATCTAAGTAGTTAAACCAAATCATAATATGAAATATGTAATTTCATATTTGTAAACATGAAAACCCAAAACCATGCATGTATATATATAACTATATATATATACATAGAAACCAAATACGTGTGTGTATATGATATTGAGCTTAGAGTATCTAACACACATAATATAAAACCTAAACTAGATTATCCAAGCCGATATTGATCTTCAATAAGCTTGACTTGGTACACTATACGGATGAAGCTGAACTTGGATCTTAAACTTGAATTGCATAAGCTTCAACCACTATTTCGTCAACCTCTATTTGATATGATCGTGAATGCTCGATTCTATCCATCCTCTAACTCGTTGTTTGCTTAGAATAAATACGAAAACACAAACACTAGAAAAATAACATTAGAAATAAATTGTTTGTTAAATATCATCAAAACAAGAAGGCCAATAGTATATACCATATGTTCCGAATGATTAGGTGTTAAGTGTTAATATCCATATTCCAGCGTGAAGTGTAAAATGCGGCTATATAGATAAGATGAACACCATGATACTATAGTTAGCGATATACCTGCTCGAACAGGTATGGGTAGTCACGACGCATATCCTCCTTACGCTCCCAGGAGGCTTCTTCAACTCCCTTCCTGCTCCACTGCTTTACAAATGGGATTAGTTTATTTCAGAGTTTCTTATCCTCCCTAGCAAGAATGTGAACTAGTGTCTCAATTGTAGTCAAATCTACTTGAAGCTCTAAATTTAGCACATCAACCACTCTCTGTTGTTCTTCATTTCATAAGTTCTTCTTGATCATCGAGATATGAAATACATCATGCACACCCGATATCGACGTTGGAAGGTCTAGTCGGTACAAAATGGCTCCAACATGATCAATAACCCTGAACGGACCGATATATCTCGGGGCAAGTTTTTCCCGTTTACCAAACAGTTTGACACCTTTCATAGGTGATACTTTCAATAAGATGTAGTCTCCAACCTGAAATTCTAAAGGTCGTCATCTCTGATCTGCGTAACTCTTCTGCCGGCTCTGGGCTGTAAGAATACGCTCTCGAATCAATGCTACCTTCTCCGTAGTTTGCCTCACAAGATCCAGTCTAAGTAGTAAGCTATTTATGGCTCTTCCCAACAAATCGGAGATCTACAATGCCTCCCATACATTGCTTTATAAGGAGCCATACCTATAGTTGATTGATAACTATTGTTGTAAGCAAACTCAATTAATGGTATATGATCTTCCCAAGTGCCTTGGAAATCTATCACACATGCCCGAATCATGTCCTCCAATATTTGATTGACTCTCTGTGTTTGACCATTCGTCTGTGGGTTAAAAACACTACTATATACTAGTTGTCTGCCGAAAGAATTCTGGAAGCTCTTCCAGAAATGTGATGTGAATACTGAACCATGATCCGTCACGATCGTCTCTGGAACTCCAAGCAATCTCACAATCTCCCAAATAAAAATTCTTGCATAAGTCTCTGTAGTATAAGTTGTTTTAACTGGCAAGAAGTGCGCCAACTTTATCAATCAATCAATAATAACCCAAATGGAATCATTCCCTTTGTTGGACCTCGGCAATCCCATAATAAAATCCATCGAAATATTTACCTACTTCCATTCAGGAATGGGTAAGGGCTGTAGGGTTCCAGCTGGTCTCTGATATTCTACCTTCACCTGCTGATAATTAAAGCATTTAGATACATGCCCTGCAACATCCCTATGCATGACGTTTCACTAGAAATATCTCTTCAAGTCCTTGTACATTTTGGTTGTACCTGGATGTATAGTGTACCTCGTAAGGTGTGCCTCATCAAACAAGTCATTCTTCAACTACGGATTATCTGGTACTACTAGCCACCCTTTCATTCGAAGGCCCCTATCTGATCCGATGGTCCAATCTGCTTTGGGCTCTTTGGAAAATTTTCCCTTTCGGGTTTGAATCCAAGAGTCATCCAATTGAGCACTAACCACTCTATCAATTCATGATGGTTGTACTGCTAACACCCCCAGAAATGCACTGCATCCGCCAATCTCTGACCTGAAGTCAAATTGACTGAGGGTAAGAATATCTCGGTACAACGAGCATCTTAAAGCTGCAAGTCTGTGATGACGCTTCCTGCTCAAAGCATCCGCTACGACGTTCGCCTTCCCCGAATGGTACTGAAGCTCAAACTCAAAATCCTTAATGAACTCGACCCATCGTCGCGCCTCTAGTTGAGTTCCTTCTGAGAAAAGAGATATTTTAGGCTCTGATGATTTGTGTATAACTCGAATTGAACCCCATATAGGTAATGTCTCCATGTTTTAAGTGTGAAGACCATTGCCGCCAACTCTAAGTCGTGAGTGAGATAATTCTGCTTATGAGTGTAGGCTATCTAAAAATCACTACAGATAGCTGATCCCTATCAAACACCGATGATGGAAGTTATACTCTGATGACTTCCAGAAGGTTATAATTTAAAGACTTTCACGCAGACGGATGAATGTTACAATCTGATGACCTTCGCAACAACTGATGAAAGCTCTAATCAACAGCCTTCACAATCAACATCGAGAGTTACAATCTGACGACTCTCACATATCAAAGAGCTAAAGCAAAGATTACAAAACGATGATCTTTGTAACGCTCTGACAGAAAGAGACTACAAATCGACAGTCTCTTCAAACCAAGACGTGAAAGTCCTCCCCGCGAACCAGCATCAAGACGCACCATGTTCATAGCCACGAACGCAGCTGAAGCGTAGCCTCCAAAGCTGAACGCAGCTTCTATCCGCTGCCAAACGCAGCTCTTAAATCCTGCCAACGCAGCTTCTATCCGCTACCAAACGCAGCTTCCATCCGCTGCCAAACGCAGCTTCCAAGCCGCCAAACGCAGCTTCCAATATGATGTCAAACACAGCTTCCAACAAGATGCCAACGCAGCTTCCAGCCACTGCGTCCGAGCTTTCAGACACTATGTTCAAGCTTCCAGACACTGCGTTTGAACGCAAAATTTACACCAGAACGCGGATTTTGTGTTTGACTCATTCAAACACGAGCTGAACAGTTTCAAAACCATTTCCCACGATCTGAGGGGATCGCAACTCCACTCAGGAGTGATTTAAGGGGCGGTTACATCTCATTAGCCCCACTTAGGAGCGAATTAAGGAGGTGGTTACACCCCTTAATCCCTTATAAATAACTAAAAATCAATTCAGTTCAGGGGTTCGGTCTGTTAGAACTTCTTGGCAGCAACAGAGGCTGGATCTTTGGGGCTGGCTTTTGGATCCCTCTCCTTGGCAGCAAAGAAGAGATCTTCGGCTTGTCTAACCAATTACGGTTAAGATCAATCAACTCATCAAGAGTTCTAAAACTTGCCACGCAAGTTCTCCACAACGTCAAATCGTGAGGAAAAGATCATGTTCCAGTGAAACAAGACGTCGGATCGTCAACGAGAAGCAAACTCGACGCGAGCATTCGAGGGAGGCATCTCATCTTATAACGCCCCGCCCCGGAATCCCGGAGTCGGTACGCTACGTGAACGTTGGGGTGTCACACGAAACCCCCTTTAGCTTTCAACTTTTCCCATCTGTCCTTATACATGTACTTTACAATAACTAAAAATTTTCTTGCAAGAAAAATTTCTCAACTTTTTTCATTTGCCAGCTACAAATATCATACATACTCTCCTAAAATTTTTTATTTTTATTTTCTCTCACTTAAATTTTAGTTATTTGCAAATTACATGTTGAGAGGCTTGGATGAGAAAAGTTACAAGCCTGTGAGGGATGGTTGAAACATCACAAAGTTCATAAAGGTTACGCGAGATAAATAAAATTCAAAGAGGTTGCTATTAGATCTGATGGACTGGCCTCACAAACCACCACATGTCTTTTCAGCACGTTTTTGTCCTCACTCACGCGCTCCCTGGAAAACTTCCCAGGGGGTCACCCATCCTAGAATTTCTTCAGGCCAAGCACGCTTAACTTTGGAGTTTCTAAGAGTTGGGTTCCCGAAAAGAAGATGCATCTTGATGGTATGAGTATTCCAATCAAATCTATCAATACTAATCACATCACCCTCTCAAGGGTTGGGGTATTACACATCGCCACCGTGAAGAACCCAGAATTAAACAAAGGGGATAATCAAATTCATTCTCCTCGCTTTTGTAATCAGGAAATCCAATTGTAACTGAGATTAAAGGAATACAAATCAATTTTCCTTCGTTGTCTTTTACTACAAATTTTCCACAAATAATGAGTCCTCAACCGCCGTCAGATGTAAGCAACCACTCTCTGAGTCTGCATCAAAATGCCTCCTAATCCTGATAATGACGCATCCGTGTAGACAACAAAGATCTTGTCACTACTCAAAATGATTAACACTGGTACTGTAGTCAACTTGGCCTTTAAAGTCTCAAAGACATTCTGACACTATGGTCCTCAAACAATCTGGACACCCTATTTCGTAAGGCGTGTCAATGGGGTTTCAATTTTGCTAAAATCCTGAATGAATTTCCTGCAGTAACTAACAAGTCCCAAGAAGCTACGAATCTTTATAACTGTCTTCGGTGGCTCCTAATCAAGAACTACCTCGACTTTAGCTGGATCAACTGCAATAACCTCCTTACTAATGATGTGGCCAAAAAAATCTGACCTCTAAAAGCCAAAACTCGTATTTGCTAAACTTCACGTACAACTAGTGCTCTCGCATAGTCTGCAATGCCAAACGAAGATGTTGTTCATGTTGGACCCTAGAGGGGGGGTGATTAGGGTCAAGAGGCTCTAATATGCAATAAAAATTAAACACAAGCAAACCGCAGTATTCTAATGCGATTAAAGTAAAAGAGATATGGTTAGGAATTGTTATCATTTGACGCGCGATGTGTTAACGAGGTTCGGTCCGCTGACCTACGTCCCCGCTCCCCACTCTCGAGGAGAAATCCACTACACACCCGGTTTGGAAGCCGGAACTTCGTCTACACAGCGATTCCCTCTTAATCTCTCACTACACAGTTGATCTCAACAGATCCCACGCCCTCACAGTTGATCTACACAAGATCACACTCACATAGCAGTAGAAATGATGCAAGACTCTCTCTTTACAAGTCCTTATGGTAAAGAGAAAGAGTACTGAAGCTGGAAAGTGAATCACACACAAAAACAGAGAGAAAACACAGAAACCAGACTTTGAAATTTTTTTCTCAGGAAGACAGCGTCTCTCTGGTTTTTTTTGCAGAAGTTAGGGCAACAGGAAGAAGAAGAAGTCCGAGTTTAAATAGAAGAGATTAAACATTTTAAAATCACAACTCAATCTTCCCAATTAAGAAAATAATCTCTTATTCAGACCATTGCCACAGACTGTGCCAAACACAGTTAAGTGAAAGCACAGTTAATAAGGCAAACGACCGTTTGAGAAAAAGTCACGGTTGACCGAATAAACCATCGGTCGACCGCCAGAACGTTCAGTCGACCAAAAAGATGAATTCGATCGACCGACCGAAAATCCGGTCGACCGCGAGCAGCTTTGAAAACTTAGAAAACAAGCAGAGCCATCATCGGTCGACCGGTGCGGTCGACCGATATAAAAATCGAGATTTCGGTCGACCGCACCGGTCGACCGACGACCTCTCTGGAGCCCAGTGACGAATGACCTTAAGTGCGGTCGACCGGTGCGGTCGACCACATTCTGATATGCTCCAGAACAGTGTTTTGACTCAAACTAAAATATTTAGAAAATATTTATATGACCTCTGAAAATTATAAAACTTTGTAAAATGTTTTTAATACTAAAAACAAACTGTTTGAAAAAAGAATTTTGCAGATGAAAAACGCTTAAAAACATAAGTATGAAAACATGTGTGTGAGTTCCAATAGCTTCAAGTGAATTCAATAACTCTTTGCCTACATTCTAATACTAGAGAGAGAATAAAAAACTAGCTAATATCCTCACATAGAATATAATCTTTGAGTCTTGATATAGCTTGAGTTTGGATGAAGCTTTTATATGAATTTGTTGTTCTTAAAATAACATTGCTTCATCGCTATGCCTCTCCTCCTTTGGATATCATCGTTGTAGCGTATATTCCATCAAATCCTCCATAAATGGCACTAACAAGCTTGATAAATAAATTTACTACATTTGCACTCGATAAGCTATTAGTACCGTTAATGGTGGTTGTAAAACATCATCAAAACATAAGGGCTAACAATCTTCCCTTTTTTGATGATGACAACCAACCATTATAAGAGCAAAAATAAAATAGCTTATAGATAGGTGCTCCCCCTATCTATAAGCTCCCCCTAAGTATATGCAACAAATGAGGAGATTTCTCTCCCCCTTTGTCACCATAAAAAATAGGGTAAAGAGAAATATAAAATGCAACTAAACAAGCAAACAATATAGAACTTTCACATAGTACAAAAGTCCAAACCATTTCTTATGCGACAAAAATCATCCTCTCCAAGAGGCTTAGTAAGTATATCCGCTAATTGAGATTTTGTGTCAACAAATACTAGGGATACATCTTGTCTCTCTACATGATCACGTAAGAAATGATGGCGCACATCAATATGCTTGGTTCTAGAATGCAAAACCGAATTTTTGGAAATATTTATAGCACTTGTGTTATCACAAAAGATTTTAATATTTTGAAAACTCAAATCATAGTCAACTAAGCTTTGTTTCATCCATAAGACTTGAGCACAACATAAGCCGGCGGTAATGTATTCCGCTTCCATAGTGGACAATGCAATACAATTTTGTTTCTTGGAAGCCCAAGAAACAAATGAATTTCCTAAGAATTGGTATGTTCCACTAGTACTCTTGCGATCTACTTTACATCAGGCAAAGTCGGCATCATAAAAACCATATAAATCAAAAGAGGTGCTTCTTGGATAAAATAAGCCAAGATTGAAAGTACCATTAACATATTTAATGATCCTTTTAACCGCAATTAAATGAGATGCTTTAGGAGATGCTTGAAAACGTGCACATGCACACACACTAAACATAATGTCGAGTCTACTAGCGGTAAGATAAAGAAGACTACCTATCATACCTCGGTATAATTTTTGATCCACGTCTTCACCATTCTCATCCGCATCAAGCTTAACACTAGTACTCATGGGAGTAGGCGCATGCTTGGAATTCTCCAAATTGAATTTCTTAACCAATTCCTTTGCATACTTGCTTTGTGAAATGAAGATCCCATCCTTAGTTTGCTTGACTTGTAACCCGAGAAAGAATGTAAGCTCTCCCATCATACTCATCTCAAAGTGATCTTACATAACTTTAGAAAATTCCTTGCATAAGGATTCATTAGTAGCACCGAAAATAATGTCATCCACATATATAAAATTCCTTGCATAAGGATTCATTAGTAGCACCGAAAATAATGTCATCCACATATATTTGAACTAAAATGAAATCATTTTTTCATTAGTAGCACCGAAAATAATGTCATCCACATATATTTGAACTAAAATGAAATCATTTTTTATTTTTCGCACAAAAAGAGTGTTATCAATTGTTCTTTTAGAAAAACCATTTTCAATAAGAAAACTAGAGAGGCGAGCATACCAAGCTCTAGGAGCTTGTTTCAACCCATATAAAGCTTTTTGAACCCGGTAAACATGATTAGGGAAATCATGATCTATAAAGCTGGGGGGTTGCTCAACATACACTTCCTTTTCTATAAAACCATTTAAGAAGGCATTTTTAACATCCATTTGAAATAGTTTGAAATTTTTAAAGCTAGCAAATGCTAAAAACATCCTAATAGATTCCAACCTTGCAACCGGTGCAAAGGTTTCATCATAGTCTATGCCCTCCTCTTGATTGTATCCTTGGACAACCAAACGAGCTTTATTCCTAGTAACAATACCATGTTCATCAAGTTTGTTTCTAAAAACCCATTTAGTACCAATAACACTAGCATTGTTAGGTCTAGGAACTAACTTCCAAACATCATTTCTTTGAAAATTGTTTAGTTCTTCATGCATAGCCAAAACCCAAAATTCATCATTTAAAGCATCATTAATCTTTTTAGGTTCTAGTTGAGATAGAAATGCAATATTACCACACTCACTAAAGGCTTTTGAGCGAGTAATAACTCCTTTTGAAGGGCTTCCAATAATTTGTTCATTTGGATGATTTGATGTGAATTTCCAAGCTTTAGGAGGTTCAATTTGTTCATTGTCATTTGAGCTATCCAAATCCTTTTGAGCTTCTATAGAGGGAGTATCATTTATTTACAATAAGTCCAATCCTCCCTCAACATCATCATCATCATCTTTCCTAGGTAGAAAAACTTAAGAACCAATATTAGTTTCATCAAAAGTAACGTTTATAGATTCTTCAACAACGAGACTTCGTTTATTGAAGACCCTATAAGCCTTACTTCGAGGTGCATAACCCAAGAAAATACCAACATCAATTTTGGAATCAAATTTATCATGGTGATCTTTTGTATTTAAAATAAAACATTTGCAACCAAAGACACGAAAATAACCAATGAAAGGAGTTTTTCCATAATAAAGTTCATAAGGGGTTTTCTTAAGCTTTGGTCTAATCAAAACACGATTTAAAACATGGCAAGCCGTATTGACGGCTTCCGCCCAAAAGTATTTTGGTAAATCAAATGAGTTTAACATAGTGTGTGCCATCTTTTGTATGGTGCGATTTTTCCGTTCAACAACACCATTTTGTTGTGGTGTTCTAGGAGCGGAAAACATATGAGTTATACCATGATGAGCACAAAAATCATAGAAAAATTTATTTTGAAATTCACCACCATGATCACTTCTTATTTTAACAACTTTCAAATCCTTTTCATTTTCAATTCTTTTGACATGATTAGCAAATTCTTCCGAGAAAAATCATTAATAATCACAAAAACATAGTGTTTGCCTCCAAGAGGGGTAACACGCATAGGACCAAATAAATCAAGATGAAGTAATTGCAAGGGTTTAGAAGTCGATACCTCATGGATGGATTTGAAAGAAGATTTTGTTTGTTTACCTTTAGCACAATCCTCACAAATTGTATCTTTAATGAAGTACAAGCTAGGTAGCCCTTTTACAAGATTCTTCTTAGACAATTTTGATATTAACTCCATATTTGCATGTTTAAGTCTCTTATGCCAAATCCAAGGATTTTCATTAATAGCCGCAAGGCACTTCACATCTTGATTCACTAGATTGCCGCAAGACACTTCACATCTTGATTTACTAATTCATTCATCTAAAAAATGTATACATTAGATTTGCAATTAGCAATAAAAATAATTCTTCCATTCATACTAAAGATGCATTTATCCGGTTTAAATGAAATATCAAAACCTTTATCACTTAATTGGCTAATGCTAAGAAGATTATGATTCAAACCATTTACTAAATAAACATCTTCTATAATGGGTGAGGATTTCTTACCAATAGAACCGATACCAATGATTTTACCTTTTTCATCACCACCGAAGGAGACACTACCTCCTTCAATCTTTGATAGGGTTGCAAATAACTCTTTGTTGCCCGTCATATGATGTGAGCAACCACTATCAACGTACCACATCTCCTTACGTCGTTGCCGTGATGTTCCCTACAAAAGATGAAGATGAAGGTGTAGTAGCTTTAGGTACTCATGTCTTGGGTCCTTGGTGGTTTTTGGGTACCCATATCAAACCATAAAAATCTTCATTGTCTTTAATTCTACAATGAGTAGAAATGTGTCCATGTCTCATACAATAAGTGCATACAAAATTTCTTTTGTATGTACGGATGTTAGAACCATGAAACCTATTTCTATCATGGGGATTATAGTTAGCATAAGCATGAGTGGGTCTAGTTCTACAACTCTCAATTTCTAATCTTTCAATCTTTGATCTTAATTGCTTATTCTCGAAATCGAGATCTCCTAGAAATTCATCTTTTAGAGCAAAAGAGGTTGTTAATTATACTAGCTTAATATCACAAGAGGCATGCAATCTTTTAAAAGAAGAATATTCTTTAGACATTCTTTTAAATTCAAAGTTCAATTCTTCTAAATCCATAGCTATGTCACATTGCATATAGAAAGATTCACTTTTGGCCTCGGATATTACCTCATGTTCATTTGCCATGAAACAAACATTTGGGTCATGAAGAGCAAGTTTGGCTCCTTCATCACTATCCGAATCACTTGGTTCGGATTCTTCCCATCCGGCATACATAGCCTTCTTCTTCTTGTACTTCATGTACTTTTCCTTGAGCTTAGGGCAATCCTTAGCGATGTGACCCAGTTCATTGCACTCAAAACATTTACCTACACGAGAAAAAAATTTGTTGTTAGATCGAGGGTTAAATTTTTTGTTCATTTTTATAAGTCTAGAGATTCTTCTAGAGAGATGAGCCACTTCTCTAGAAAAATCGACTTCACTATCCGATGACGAAGATGAGTTGTCACTAGCTCCTTTGAGAGCTATGGTCTTCAACTTTGGTGACGGCTCCTCAACTTCACGTGATGGCACTTCCTCCTTCTCCTTCCCCTTGAGCTTCTTCTCATGCACTTTGAGCTTTCCGATGAGGCTATCAAGAGCTAGGATAGTGAGGTCATGAGCTTCCTCAATGGCCGTAGCTTTGGGCTCCCATGCCGGAGTCAAGGAGCGAAGTATCTTGTAGTTCATCTCTTGAATGGATAGTTGATTATCAAGACCATATAATTCATTGATGATATTAGTAAAACGGAAAAACATAGCATCAATGGATTCATTAGGAAGCATTTTAAATAGCTCATAATCATGCATAAGCCCACTAATCTTAGGTTCCTTAACTTGGGGGGTTCCTTCATGTGTGATACATAATTTTACCCAAATTTCGTATGCGGTTGCACACGTGAAAACTCTATTGTATTCATTAGGGGAAAATATCATTTTTTGACAAAGAAAAGGCAAGAGAGGCAATCAAATCAAGCTCTTAAGCTTGTTCCTGTTGGACCCTAGAGGGGGGGTGATTAGGGTCAAGAGGCTCTAATATGCAATAAAAATTAAACACAAGCAAACCACAAAACAGTAATGCGATTAAAGTAAAAGAGATAGGGTTAGGAATTGTTATCCTTTGACGCGCGATGTGTTAACGAGGTTCGGTCCGCTGACCTACGTCCCCGCTTCCCACTCTCGAGGAGAAATCCACTACACACCCGGTTTGGAAGCCGGAACTTCGTCTACACAGCGATTCCCTCTCAATCTCTCACTACACAGTTGATCTCAACAGATCCCACACTCTCACAGTTGATCTACACAAGATCACACTCACACAGCAGTAGAAATGATGCAAGACTCTCTCTTTACAAGTCCTTATGGTAAAGAGAAAGAGTACTGAAGCTGGAAAGTGAATCACACAAAAAAACAGAGAGAAAACACAGAAACCAGACTTTGAAATTTTTTTCTCAGGAAGACAGCGTCTCTCTGGTTTTTTTTGCAGAAGTTAGGGCAACAGGAAGAAAAAGAAGTCTGGGTTTAAATAGAAGAGATTAAACATTTTAAAATCACAACTCAATCTTTCCAATTAAGAAAATAATCTCTTATTCAGACCATTGCCACAGACTGTGCCAAACACAGTTAAGTGAAAGCACAGTTAACAAGGCAAATGACCGTTTGAGAAAAAGTCACGGTTGACCGAAAAAACCATCGGTCGACCGCCAGAACGTTCGGTCGACCGAAAAGATGAATTCGGTCGACCGACCGAAAATCCGGTCGATCGCGAGCAGCTTTGAAAACTTAGAAAACAAGCAGAGCCATCATCGGTCGACTGGTGCGGTCGACCGATATAAAAATCAAGATTTCGGTCAACCGTGCCGGTCGACCGACGACCTCTCTGGAGCCCAGTGACGAATGACCTTAAGTGCGGTCGACCGGTGCGGTCGACCGCATTCTGATATGCTCCAGAACAGTGTTTTGACTCAAACTAAAATATTTAGAAAATATTTATATAACCTCTGAAAGTTATAAAACTTTGTAAAATGTTTTTAATACTAAAAACAAACTGTTTGAAAAAAGAATTTTGCAGATAGGTCCTCATACTTATGAAAAATAGTATTTTACGAAAAACGCTTAAAAGCTTAAGTATGAAAATGTGTGTGTGAGTCCCAATAGCTTCAAGTGAATTCAATAACTCTTTGCCTACATTCTAATACTAGAGAGAGAATAAAAAACTAGCTAATATCCTCACATAGAATATAATCTTTGAGTCTTGATATAGCTTGAGTTTGGATGAAGCTTTTATATGAATTTGTTGTTCTTGAAATAACATTGCTTCATCGCTATGCCTCTCCTCCTTTGGATATCATCATTGTAGCGTATATTTCATCCAATCCTCCATAAATGGTACTAACAAGCTTGATAAATGAATTTACTACATTTGCACTCGATAAGCCATTAGTACCGTTAATGGTGGTTATAAAACATCATCAAAACATAAGGGCTAACAATTGATAACACTCTTTTTGTGCAAAAAAGGAAAAATGATTTCATTTTAGTGGGAAGGTTATAGACATGTAGAATAACATGTTAGAGAAAGAATTTATGAAAAATCATTTCCCAGTTGAGAGAAATAAGATATGAAATTTTGCTAAAATCCTGAATGAATTTCCTGCAGTAACTAACAAGCCCCAAGAAGCTATGAATCTTTATAACTGTCTTCGGTGGCTCCTAATCAAGAACTACCTCGACTTTAGCTGGATCAACTGCAATAACCTCCTTACTAATGATGTGGCCAAAAAAAATCTGACCTCTAAAAGCCAAAACTCGTATTTGCTAAACTTCACGTACAACTAGTGCTCTCGCAGAGTCTGCAATGCCAAACGAAGATGTTGTTCATGCTTTGCCTCTAACTTCAAGTAGATGAGGATGTTGTCGATGAAAATGATCACGAACTGGTCCAGATATGGATGAAAAACCCAGTTTATCAAATCCATGAATATTGTGAGTGCATTAGTTAGCCCAAATGGTATGATAAGAAATTTAAAGGACCCATACCGAGTCAAAAATACGGTCTTAGGAATATCCATCTCCCGAACATGCAACTGGTGATAACCAGATTGAAGGTCAATATTTAAGAAACACTATGCTCCCTGCAACTGGTCGAATAAGTCATCAATTCTCGATAATGGATACATGTTCTGGATGGTGGCCTTATTCAATTCACGATAATCAATGCACAAACGAAGGCTGTGGTCGTTCTTCTTCACGAAAAGGATAGGTGCTCCCCACGGAGAATGGCTCCGGTGAATAAATCCCTGAGCAATGAGCTCCTCTAACTGAGTTTATAGCTCCTTCATCTCAGTAGGTACCATACAATAGGGTACACGGGATATCGGTACGGTGCCTGGCTGTAACTCTATGCAGAACTCAACCTCTCTTATCGGAGGTAATCTAGGTATGTCCTGAAAGACATCCTGATACTCTGAGACTACTCTGATCTCGCACAAAACGACACCATCATCCTGCTGCAACACCTCCTCGATGTATGTTAGAAATAACTCTGCAAACCGGTTTCCCTGTGAGGTTGCTACAACCAACTCAGTCCCATCGGACGCTCGCAAACTGACTGTTTTAACAAAACAATCAATACTGATATGGTAGAAAGATAACTAATTCATACCAAGAATCACATCGAATTCAAACATGCACAAGACGATCAAATCAACTGCAAACTCAGACTCGTCTTGGCTGCCAATAATTCTCCTACAGATACTCTTTAATAAGGACACATACCCTAAAGGAGTAAAAACTAACAAAGGAATGTCTAAAGGTTGTGCAACTAGTTGAAGCCTGTCCATGAATGCAAAAGATATAAAGGAGTGGCGAAGCTCCTGAATAAAAAAGAATCCGACCTGAAAAGGATTCACAAGGAATGTACCTTCCACCATGGCCCCACTCGCACCATGATCACGTGGTACAATTACATAAACTCAACCGAAAGTTGTGATCTACTGTGCTGAACGCTATGGAGTATACAGAAGTATTTGTCCCTGAAGTAGCTCTTACATAGCATGCACTTGGCCTCTATCCTCTGAACTGTCTATCCTGATTCAATTCTCTGTTGTTGACCTTTCCCATAGCCCTACTGCTGACCCTGACCTTTACACTGCTGTCCTCCTGCCGACATGCTGCGGCAGTCCCTGGCTAGATGTCCATTCTTATTGTAATTGTAACAATTGCCTTGAAATTTGCGCTGCTTTGGCGCCTTCTGATCCTACTATCTCTTCTGACGAGGACCCTGCTGTTGCTGCTGCTGTCCACCCAGATGAGGCCCACTTTGCTGTTGAGGTCATCCAGGTCCTATGAATGATCTCTTCCCTTGACTTTCTCTTCGGACTGTCCTGCTTTAGAATTTCCCTTTCTACCCTTTTGAAAAATGGCGGTCTTAGTCTCTTGTGAAATACGACTACCTCTTGCACTGAGTGGAATCCTCTAGACACAAGACAGCGATGTAGGCTTGGGCGAAGTCCTATCAAAAAAATCTGAGCCTGACACTCCCATGTATGCCACATGCCGATATATCTGAGTAGACCCTTGAATTTGTTTTCATAATTAGCTACGGTCATGTCTCCCTGCTCTAGTCAGGATAGCTCTAACTCTTTCTCGTCCTTTGTCATGGAAGATGCATATTACTCTTCAAAGAAGTAGGTGAAATCCTCCTAAGTGTTATTCGTTGTTCCAGTATGAATTGAAGTCTATACCACCCTCCGATGTCGCACTTGTGGCTGAAAGCTGCTAACCTCTGCTTCTGGACTGAATTGACATCAAACAAATTTAGAATGCTCCCCATATCTTCCTTCCACTTATGGGCTACGAGTGAGTCTAATGTACTCTGAAACTCGGGTTCCCTCAACTTTTGATATCTCTCCACTAAACGGAGCCAAGCCTCCTATTGTACGACTCTGTCAAGCGCTGGTGGTAGGGTGATTACTGGTGATGCCTCTGTAATAGGCACAACTGGTATGACTGGTGGCAAAACTACATGAGGTGGTGTACCTGGTAGAACCTGATTCGTCACTCGCACCTCAAGCGCTACCGGTTTAGCTGAAATCAGCACTATGAGGTCGATCAAATACTGTGGAGCTTACTGCTGCTCGGGATCTAGCTCAACTTGCCTAGCTCTTTGAGTAAGGGATTTACCACGACCACGTCCTCATCCCGACATCTATAAGTTCAGGAGGAGAGCTTATTAAACATAGTAAATTAGACCACAAGCATATTTAACATATCATATAGTAAGGGAAAACGTAACACGTACTATCCTTGAAAATACTTTATAATCAAAGTAAGTTAATCGTAAAAAAAAAATCTCGAAATTTTTGAGTTATGTGTATTTCGGCCTTACTCAATCTAGGAATTCCTAGTAAACTCTATACATGAGCCCTAAGAAAACTCTATACTAGCTCCACGACCTGACACAAGATATCCTAAGGATGCTTGAACTAGAGCTCTGATACCAACTGTGATGCCCCTGACTTCGCATAAGACTACAGTCCAAGGTGAACTCAGAGATGTCAAACCTGCCATACACCCAACACTATGCATAAACATGTTTCACCATCACATTAATATCACTCTAGTAGATGTCAAAACAAGAAGCAAGGATACAAGCAGGTATATCAAAGATGACAAAATAAGGAACACAATATAGAGAAGAGACATCCAATAATATCTATATTTTGCTCTAACAAAAGAAATGAAAATACATTTGGTAAACTAGAATAAGAACATCGAATCTCTAATACATGAGAGTCAACTGAAAAATATATAGGCACTCAGCCTCCAAAATAAAATGCATCTCTAAAAAAAACTAAACTCATAAATAGTCTACTATGAAGCACTAATTAACTACTTATAATTGACGAAAATCTACACTGAGTAACCATCAACTTGCGGCTTTCGAAACCCCTGACTCACTGCCTGAAAAAGATGGAAACAACGAGCGTCAAAGTGCTAGCGAGAACATCTCCACTGCCCCCAAGGAGAAGGGGGTTAGGTGTATAAAAATACTAATAATAAAATATATAATTCATATATCTTGAGCTAAGAGGAATTAAGATTTAGAGATCCACAACACGAGATGAGTACATCAAGTAAAAAATAATCCAAACAAGAAAACCTTCATATATATACCACATATTTCAAATTGTGGATCACTAAATATCAACTCCAAATCTTATAAATAAACAAATAATTAGTAAGAAAAAATACACCATTAACATTTCATCCAAGATAATTAGTATATGTCGCATCATAGTATCTCACGCTACCATCGGGTAGATGGCAAGGAAGCAAAAGTACAAACCTGTGAAAGCTTCGTTAAAATATACATCACCGTATAAGAATGTCAAATGTTGGTTTATGTTCACAAATAGTACTCGTCTAAGCTCTAGGCTTCCTAAACATCTAGAGTGTAGTCGTCCACAGTATCATACGGCTCACGGACTAACACATTCGGAGTGTCATCACCCGCTATATCATGCGACCCAGACCTACGCACTCAACCACTAAAACAATGATGCATCACAGAATATAGTTGACCATGTTCTCATTGCGGTGCACAGACTAATGCACTCAGAGTGTAGTCTACCGCATTCTCATTATGGTACATGGACTAATGCACTCAAGTATCCATAACTACTGTAAACTAAAACAATCGTCACTTCCTATTGTGACATACGCAAAACATTAGACTATGCATATCAATAGGCTCATGCATGCTCAAATCAAGTACGTTCCCTCTCATGGTCTCGCACGTGTGTCAACGTGCGACTCGCACTCCGTGTTCACAATCAAAAGCACGTGGGAAGGATCAACGTTACAAACAACACTAGACCAGTTGACCGATATATCTCATCGGTCGACCGAGCATGACGTTCACAACACATGCACAAAGACCAGCCTTGATCTGTCGACCGAATACATGTGTCGGTCGATCGGCCAGAGGAAAAAGTCTAATTTCCTGCTAACCAGTTGACTCAATCAGTCAATTGATTCTCTTGATCAGTCGACTGACCAGAGAAAAGTTTTCAACTCCTGAGAAACGTTAGATTTTCTCAAAAATTTAAAATTTTGTAAAGCACTCATATATATAATCTCGATTTAGTGCAATTAGGGTTTACTTTGATATATGAAAACACAAATAAATTTTTTAAGGGATTCTAATAAGCCTAACATGTTTATATTTGTAAACTCATCATGAAAGTAAATAGATTAACAAAAATCACATGTCAGATTTACTTCAAACATTCAACCCAATTTAAAGAATCTGTTTCATAACTTTTTAAATCAGAAAGATTAAATCTTTACATCATACAGAATAAAGGGGTGATCTTTACACATAAAATAGGTTTTAAAATCCAATAAAAACAAAGAAAATGGAGATGAGTTTGGAGGATATGAAACTCGCCTCAACTCAAAAGAATCTATGTTGATATCTCAAACGCTAGAGAAACTCGATCCCCCTTTACCAAAGCCGAAGATCTCACCCTCCTCTCGAACCCTGCTTCACAATTCTTCTCCCAAAGAAAGATAGAATCATCTAGGGTTTTGAGGGGGGTGGTTATGTAGGCGTAAAAAATTATTTATAAGTTCCAAACATAGCTCAA
This sequence comes from Asparagus officinalis, assembly GCF_001876935.1. Lineage (NCBI taxonomy): Eukaryota > Viridiplantae > Streptophyta > Magnoliopsida > Asparagales > Asparagaceae > Asparagus > Asparagus officinalis. The sequence continues at coordinate 16,948,312 of NC_033794.1, read as the reverse complement.
GACGAAGAGAAGATGGAAAATGTCATCATTTAAGTCAAGGGAGATCATCTGATGCAAAAGGAAGCAAAGGAGCATGCAAAATAGCAAACCAACGGGACTCGGAGCTGTATCACAATCGATGAGACAAAATACATTGGCTCATGCATCTGAGACAGAGCTTACTATCTCGAATGCTGAGACAGTGTAAGCCGTCTTGCCAATAGCGAGACAGTAGCCCATGTCTTCTGACGGTTTTGTGATTTTTTGTGGAGTCCACTTGGCTCCATAACTACTGGGAAATGTGCATTGATGTTAATGGACAGTTATATCCGTGAGAGACACTCACTACCCTAAAAAAACATGATAATTAACACAATTTAAGAGAGTGGGCAGTAGTTATGAAAAAGGCTGGAACCACCCCTTTGGCCGAGACAATAAACAGTAAACACTGTCTCGCCCAAAGGGGATGAAGATCATCATTTATCTAAACTCCCTTTTGATGGTTATAGCTTCCAAAGGCTATAAATATCTATCTATACTCTTGTGCACAGAACGGAGAGTACAGAGCATTGAGTAGAAAGCAAAGGCGAGCTTTTGGTGAACTTTGAGCACAAAAGAGAGAGTTCTTCATCATTTTTAAGCAATTTCAAGAGCCCTTCAGTGTTTCCTCAATTTCAAACTTAGATTTGATTTTGAGAAGATTATTTATCTTACTTTGCTAAGATATTTACTTCTGTTCTTATTTCCACATCAAAACATCAATGTAAAATCTTCTTCACGTCCAACTTGGATCGTTGAATCGGTGGTCCACAAATTACGCATCCTGGACACAGGAAAGATCCCACGTAAGTAGGAGCTACTACATAGGAGTTTCTGCATGTGTTTCTAAGGAACACCAATTATTTTGTTTTTATTGTAAAGAGAAGTTTTACGCGTGTGAGGCTCACTCTTCTGTTTCTATTGAAATATTTGTAATATATTCTACAATAAAAAATTATCCCCGACGCAAACACGCTGGCGGCCATAGTGGAAGCTAACAGTCTTAGCGTCGAGACTGGAGTGTCGTAGCCGATCAAGATTTTGGTCAACTTAATGGTCGAATACGAGTTCGACCAAGCTAAGTTCGAGGAGTTTCTCTCCTCATCTTCATCAAGGTCTTCCTCTCCCCGTAAGTGCAGGAGGATCTCGTCCACGAAGAAGGTTTTTCGGTCTTCAAGTCTAATGAAGGCTATGGGTGATGATTCTCACCCAATAGTTGTTGAGGCTTCTCCTCACAACACTATTCTGGCAACCAACATAGCCGAAAATTCTACTCATAATGACTCCTCCCCAGTTAAGGAGTCGCCCAACAAAAATTTGCCAACTCTGACGAAGAGGGCTCGCCAGAGGTAATGCTAACGTCAGGCTTGTCAGCTTGCCAAGGCCTTAGAACAAGTTGATGGAGTTTACTACTATATTTTGATGGAGTTTACTACTATGTGGACTTGGCATCAAGAAAATGTCGAGCATTCCAACCGCCTCAATGGAAAGTTGTTGTCACTTCCTCCAAGCCATCAACGAAGGATAAGTGCTCGTCAAAAGGACTCGTTCGATGAAGAAGGAGCATATTCAGAAGCGCTGCGCACGTGCTGCACATGCGTGTGCCTGTTTGGTGGAAAATTTGTAATAAGAAGATGATGAAAGAATCATATTTGATTTTATTCTCTCTAACTGCTTAGAAAAAGAATGTTTACAACTCTCTCAATCTTAATTACAATTTGAATTCCCGATTACAAAAAAGAAGAGAATAGACAGAGATCCTCCCATTTGTTTAAGTCTGGGTTCTTCACGGTGGCGATAGAGTGCCTCCTTCGAATGCTCACGTCGAGTTTGCTCTCCGTTGATGATCTGACATTTTGCTTTACTGGAACGGTATCTTCTCCTCATGATTTAATATTGTGGAGAACTTGCAAAGCAAGTTTGAAACTCTTAATGAGTTAGGGAACTTTGAGCGAGTTATAACTTTATGGAAGAGTTGATTGATTTAACCGAAAATCAGTTTATAAGTCAAGGATGAAGAAAGCTCCTGTTGCCAAAGAATGCTCTGAGCTCTCCCAAGATAAATGTTGCTCTCCCTTAAAGATGATCTGCCAAAAGATCTCTTCTTTGCTGCTGAAAAGAGGATCAATCCGAGAGCCAAAACTCAATTGAGTTTCTCGCTATTTATAGGGGATTATGGGGTATAACCGCCCCCTTAATTTACTCCTAAGTGGGGCTGAATGGGGTGTAACCGCCCCCTTAAACAACTCCCCAAATCATGGGGAAAACGGTTTTGAAACCATTCAGTTTGTGCTTTGAACGAGTCAAACGCTAAAAAATAGCGTTCAGGGCCTGAACTCTGCGTTTTAGACTTGAAATGCAGAGTTGAGCCTATTTTGGTAGTTGAACACATAGTTCGCGCTGCGTTGTAAATCTAAAATGCAGAGTTGGGACGCAGAGATGAACTCTGCGTTTTGAGTCCGCAAACTCTACGTTTTTAACTGGAGCGCTAGGGATGACCTCTGCGTTTCGACTCTGAAACGTGGGCATGACCTTTGCGTTTTGAGGTTGTAACACAGGAATGACCTTTGCGTTTTGGGGTTGTAACACATGGATGACCTCTGTGTTTTGAGTCTGAGATGCAGAGGCGAGCTCTGCATCTTGATTTGAAGAGACCGCCAACTTGTAGTCTCTTTTGCTAGAGCGCTGGAAATACCGTCATCTTGTAATCTTCATCTTGGCTCCTTGAAAATATGAGAGTCGTCAGATTATAACTCCTGATATTGATTGTGAAGACTATTTGATTAGAGCTTTCATTAGTTATTACGAAGATCGTCAGATTGTAACCTTCACCAATCTATGTGAAAGTCTTCAAATGATAGCATTCTGGAAGTTGTCAGATTGTAACTTCTATCAATGGTGTTTGATGGGGATCAGCTATCTATTATGATTTTTAGACAACCTACAGAATCCCCTCCAAAGTTTTTAAAAGTCCACGGTTGACTGAGATGAATTTTTGAAATACTTTGGATCTCAACTCTGATTTTAAAGCTGTTGATTGCTTGTCATAAATGAGTCATTCTCTACACTCGATTCGAAGGCATATTGGTTGAAGGAATTTACCACGCAGGACCCGTATGAAGGTATGCATCATAATCCTGCTTTTAGAATGCGTGGGTGGACCCCTGCGTTTTGAACTTGAGACGTGGGTCACATCCTTGTATTTTAAATTTGGAACCCGGGTGTGACCTCGGCGTTGTGGTTTTTGCAACGCGGGTCTGACCTTGGCGTTTTGACTTAAGACGCGGAGGTGGCTTTCATGCATTTTGACTAAGTCTTTGAGACTTGTCTTTAGCTCATTTGTTTCAAGTCTCGGCTCACATCCATTAAGCTTTTTGACTAAGTCTTTGAGACTTGTCTTTAGCTCATTTGTTTCAAGTCTCGGCTCACATCCATTAAGCTGCTGAGCCTGCAAACATGCATATGATTTTTAGCAAACCCTCAGCCATCAACGGATTTGATAAACCTTTACCGACTACTGTTTGAGTCGGGCTAGCATGTGAATTATTTGAATCTATTTCACATGTAACATTGTGCTAAGAGAATGAACCCTTTTAGACTTAATGTTATGATTTTGAATACATAGACTTTGTCATTTTCATAGGAAAAGACTAACTGGCAACGCGTGTTAGGCGTAGACTTATCTCTAATTAGGGATCGAGATAAAGTTCTCATGCGTGTAAAGTATGAATTCTGGTGTTATTAATAACAACCTGCTATGATATTGAATACGTAGACTTTGCCATTATTGCGGGAATAGGCTACCCGGTAGTATGTTTTAGATGCAGACTTATCTCTAATTAGGGATCGAGATAAAGTCCTCCATGCGTGTAAAACATTGATTTTGGCGTTATTAATAACGACCTACCACGATATTGAATATGTGGGATTTCGTCCTTTTTACGATCAAAGACTAACCAGCAATGCGTGTTAGGCGTAGACTTATCCCTACTTAGGATTCGGGATAAAATTTTCCATACATACGAGGTATGGATTCAGAGATTATTAATTTAATGACAATCACTGGCTATGATAATGAATACATAGACTTTGTCACTGTTTCTTTCTGTGTTATATTTTCACTTGAAACACTAAAAGAAAGTTGGAAGTGCCATAGGTATAGTATTAACTTGGCATGAATTTTTACTTAGAGTGAAATTCAGATATTTTCTTCATTATCACTAGGATAATCCAAAAAAATTTTAATCCGCTGGGGATTTTTTAATGAAATATTGATATTCTCCTTGAAAAAGAATTATCAAGTTGCAGGGGGGGGGGGGGTTGACTGTTAGAGGTGTGATATTAACCTAATAGTATTTTATGAGCATATCGCTCTATTGAAGAGAGTCGATAAGTTAATTTGATCGTCAGAGGTGTGTTATTAACTTAACAGGTTTGTGAACCTATCGCTCTATTGAAGAGAGTCGATAAATTAATTTTATCAGATGTGTGATATTAACATGATAGGAAGAATATTATGATCAGGGTAATTTTGAGGACCTATCGCTCTATTGAAGAGAGTCGATAAGTGGATTTTGTCAGAGGTGTGGTGTTAACTTGACAGGAATGTGTTGCGATTGGAGAAACTTTATGGACTTATCATCCTATTGACGAGAATTGATAAGTGGATTGTCAGAGGTATGATGTTAACGTGACAGGAATGTGGTGCGATTGGAGCAATTTTGTAGACTTATCATCCTATTCAAGAGGATTGATAAGTTGATTGGTTACAAGAGGTGTAGGGGTGTCCAAAAAGCCTGCCGGCCCGGGCCCGGCCTCGGCCCGGAAAACCGGGCCAAGTCCGCTATGTATAATATATGTATATATATAATATATGTATATATAATATATTTCTATATATGTATAATATGTGTATATATATACTCTCTCTTAGTATATAAGTGTATATAAGTATACTCTCTCTTATATAAGTATATATATGTATAAGTATATATAAGTATAATTTCTCTTATATAAGTATATATAAGAATACTCTCTCTTATATATGTATAATGTATGTATGTATGTATATATATACTCTCTCTTAATATATGTGTGTATATATATATACTCTCTCTCTTAGTATATATGTATATATAAGTATACTCTCTCTTATATAAATATACTCTCTCTTATATATGTATAATATGTGTGTGTGTATACTCTCTCTCTTAGTATATAAGTATATATAAGTATAGTATATTACAACGACTATTTCTTCCCCATTGGCCCAACGGGCAATGGCTACTTATGCGATTCTCTCTCTCTCAAGTTATAACTTATAAATATATACAATATATTTACATATAATATATGTATATATAATATATAGTTACATAATAATTTGTAAGTATATACTAATACATAATTATATAAAATATAATAATTTTAAACTAATTTTAGCATTTTTTTATCAAAAAAAAGAAAAGGAAAAAAAATTAAAAAAACCAGGCCGGTCCGGGCCCTGGCCCGGTTAGGCCCGAGCCCAGCCCGGGGTACCCGGGTCCGGGCTCCGATTTTGCCCGGCCCGGGCCCGGATTTCCAGGCCGGCCCGGCCCGGCCCGAATGGACAGGTCTACAGAGGTGTGATGTTAACGTGACAAAAAAATATTACGATTAGAGCAACTTTGTGAACTTATCATCCTATTGAAGAGGATTGATAAGTTGATTTGTCAGAGGTGCGATATTAACGTGTCAGGAATGTGTTGCGATTGGAGCAACTTTGTGAACTTATCATCCTATTGAAGAGGATTGATACGTGGATTTTGTTAGAGGTTTGGTGTTAATATAACTGGAATTTGTTACAATCAGAATAACTTTATGGACTTATCATCCTATTGAAGAGGATTAATAAGTTGATTGGTTATCAGAGGTGTGATGTTAACGTGACAAGAGAATGTGTAATTGTGACTTGCACAAGATTTTGGGAATTAGCGGCTCGCTGCGGAAACTTGCTAGGTGATTTTATCATCAGAGGCGATGAATTTTGATACTTATGATTTGAATGAGATTTTGAAGACTTAGTGTCTTGCTGGGAAAGATTGTGATTTGAGCAATTTTGAGGACCTAACATCCTATTAACAATGATTGATAAGTTGATTGTCAGAGATATGCTGTTAACGTGACAAATTAGGAGTGATGCAAACTGAATTCATACTTCGTGGGCTGGATGATCATCAGAAGTATAATATTAACTCGACGAAGTGAAAGATTTGTTACTCTTAATTCAGTGGATTCCAAGTAACCAACCCCAGTCTTGATTAAAACTTAGCAGGGGAAGAAAAAGAGGGGTAGACATGACATATTGCTTTGTGGGCCACTATCCATCAAGTCAGAATAGTGGCCCATCACCTGGTAGGCCACTATCTGATGAGTTTGACTATCAGAGGTAACTGTTAACGTGATAGTTTAGTGGACCCGCCATCCTATGGAAGAGGATTGACAGATTGATGGACCATCAGAGATAGATGCTAACGTGATAGTTTTGTGAACTTGTCATCCTATTGCAGAGGATTGGCAAGGTTATGGACTATCAGAGGTAACTGTTAAAGTGATAGTTTTGTGGATCTATCATCCTATTGAAGAGGATTGGCAAGAGAATTTAGAAGGAATGGACTATCAGAGGTAATCATTAACATGATAGTTTTGGATGACCCGGCATCCTATTGAAGAGGATTGGTGGATTGAATTTGGGAAAAATAGACTATCAGAGGTGATCATTAACATGATACTTTTGATGGACCCGCCATCCTACTAAAGAGGATGATTAGGGGAATTTGGAGAAAATGGACTATCAGAGGTGTATTGTTCACTTGATAGTTTTGGCGGATTTCGTGGTTGACAGATGTATTCTATTGAACATGAAACTCAGAAAATTTATTACTCATAATCCAATGAACTACAAATAAACCAACCCCCAGTCTTGAACAAGTACAAGGGGGGAAAAGGATAGACATGACACATCGCTTAGTTGGCTAGTATCTAACGAGTTTGACTATCAGATGTAACTGTTAACATGATAGTTATGGACCCGTCATCCTACTGAAGAGAATTAGCTTTGGTGGCCGTAGTATATTCCCCTTCTGACTAAGATGATTGGGCTTGGTCCGTTTGCTCAGGTTGAGTCTGCCTACTTTGTTCTTCAGCTTTGATCATGATAATAATCTTTTGAGCATGTTCGCCTTAAGAGATTAATTGTCTCCGGGAACGATATTCTATCATCCTCATCTGTACTAGAAGGTCGGTTTGCAAGTTGTGTCGACAGGTCTCCACCAGTGTAGACTGTGTCATACCTATCGGACATCGTAGGACCATGTTTCAAAACCTTTTGACGAAGGTTTTGACGGACTCCCTCTTCTTCTGCTTAGTGACAATAAGGATATGGATGAAGACTTTTGTATCCTCTTCAAATAATCTTAACAGAAAGAGTCTCTCTAGATCTGCCCACTTTTGGATACATCCCGCAGACAGTTTTCTGAACCATTCAAAGGTAACTCCCTTGAGGGTGCTAATGAACAATCGAGCCAGTATGGCGTCGTTTGATATGATGTGGTTGTTTGGTGATCCCGTGCTGTCAAAAGTTTGTAGCGTCAGGACCTCAAACTTTGGAGGATAATAGGTTGCATCCCATTTAGCAGGATAAGGCCACACTACTCCCTCATCTTGGAGCTCGCTTCTGTTAGCAATGGTATTGAGACGGGCTTCCAATTCTTCCATTTTAGCCGACTGAAGATTTTGCTCATTCTCAACTTCTCTTCCTTCATCAGAGGAAAATTCCAGGTTGTGGGCTTCTTGGTCATAAGCAGCATCATCAACTAATTTTCCCTTCCCTTTACTTGTGTGAAGTCGGAATGAAGACTCTTTTACTCTCCAGGAAGATTCTTACCTAGGTGGAGAATCTATCTTCTGAGATTTTGCCTTGTCTGTGATGATTTGAGTCAACAAGGCCAGAAGTTCATTGATGGTCTTCTGCTGTGATTTGAGTATGACATCTTGCTCAGCAACCCTCTTTGAGAGATCTTCAGAATTTTCTACCATGTGGGAGCTCTCTTGTTCAACGAAAGAACTTGATGATTAAGACTCCACAATGGCTGAATGTTCATTATCGAAATTGGTTCCTCTGGCTAACCTCCGATAGTTGACAGGGGGAATGGCTCCTATTCGCGTCCGAGTGTGCTGGTAGATTCCTTCAAACTCGTTAGCGATTTCTCTGATGGTCGGTGAACGACTTGTCTCAGAGTCATCAGGATTAGGACCTGGGGCTTTCCCTCTGCCGATCATATTGATAGTGACTCCAGGATACTCGGTCTCTGGGGACTTCTTCCTATACGAATGTCGTCGTTGGTTAGGCAAAGTAACGTTCGTTAATTGGTTGAACACCAATGGTTTGACCGCATATGAGCAGCATTGACATCCTGAGAGGATCGTAGAAATCAGTCGTTCACATTGGAATGAACGAATGACTTGTTGCATTGGTCTTTCTCTCGATATGAACACTCTCAAGTTTGTTGTAAAGACTCGAGAAGAATTACTCACTGATCGTGAGGTTTGAATTGGAACCCCCAGTCCATGATTGGACATGACTGGCTCTTGGTAAACATGAATCTGGTTGAGATACCTTGAATCCATGAACTTCTTATATCCACCGCTCAATCTAGCCGCGCTACGCAGAGTATTCGGGGGTCTCATTTTGCATTGGATTTTGTTACCTGAACGCATACATAAGCTTCAGGTTTTGCTGGTGAAACGCAGTTCTGAGGTATGCGTTTTGCTGATGAAACACAGTCTTGAAATCTATGTTTTGATTCTAGAATGCACTCCTGGGAGTTACGTTTAGGTTCTAGAATGCACTCATGAGAGTTGTGTTTAGTTTGTGGAACGCGCCCCTGAAGGCTGCATTTTGATTGTATAACGCGCCACTGAGGGCTGCATTTGGCATAAGTTGAGCCCACTCCTTCGGAGGAGGGGCTGTTCGAGTAATATTGGCTAAAGAAGAGGGTTTCCTTCGGTATAGGAGCAACAATTAGAGCTTTAATCTTCTTGAAGACTTTGTGGATCTTGCGCATAGCCTTAGGGCTAAGGGATCCGAAGAAGAGTAATTCCTCATACTTGGTTTGATCAAACTCGATGATCAGAGTTTTAATAGTCGTTCCAGCGAGCTTGATGTCGGATTGCATCACCACTTCTTCATCAGAGAAGTTAGTTCCTAGCAGAGTCACCACCTTTCATTTGGTAAAAAATTTATAATAAGAAGATGATGAAAGAATCGTATTTGATTTTATTCTCTCTAACTGCTTAGAAAAAGAATGTTTACAACTCTCTTAATCTCAATTACAAATTGAATTCCCAATTACAAAAGAGAAGAGAATCGACAAAGATCCTCCCCTTTGTTTAAGTATGGGTTCTTCACGGTGGTGATGGAGTGTCTCCCTCGAATTCTTGCGTCGAATTTACTCTCCGTTGATGATCCGATGTTTCACTTCACTGGAACAGTATCTCCTCCTCATGATTTGACATTGTGAAGAACTTGCAAAGCAAGTTTGAAACTCTTAATGAGTTAGGGAACTCTGAGTGAGTTATAACTCTATGGAAGAGTTGATTGATTTAACTGGAAATCGGTTTGTAAGCTAAGGATGAAGAAAGCTCCTATTGCTGAAGAATGCTCTGAGCTCTCCTAAGATAAATGCCACTCTGCCTTAAAGATGATCTGCTGAAAGATCTCTTCTTTGCTGCTGAAAAGATGATCAATCCGAGAGCCCGAACTCAATTGAGTTTTCTGCTATTTATAGGGGATTAAGGGGTATAACCATCCCCTTAATTCGCTCCTAAGTAGGGCTGAATGAGGTGTAACCGCTCCCTTAAACAACTCCCCAAATCATAGGAAAAACGGTTTTGAAACCATTCAGTTCGTGCTTTGAACGAGTCAAATGCTAAAAAATAGCATTCGGGGCCTGAACTCTGCGTTTTAGACTTGAAACGCAGAGTTCGGCCTATTTTGGTGGCTGAACGCACAGTTCACATTGCGTTGTAAATCTAAAATGTAGAGTTGGGACGTAGAGATGAACTCTGCATTTTGAGTCCGCGAACTCTGTGTTTTTAACTAGAGTACTAGGGATGACCTCTGTGTTTCGACTCAGAAACGTGGGCATGACCTTTGTGTTTTGATGTTATAACACAGGGATGACCTCTGTGTTTTGAGGTTGTAACACAGGGATGACCTCTGCGTTTTGGGGTCGTAACACAGGGATGACCTCTGCGTTTTGAGTCTGAGACACAGAGTGAAGAGACCGTCAACTTGTAGTCTCTTTTGCTAGAGTACTGCAAAGACCATCATCTTGTAATCTTCGTCTTGGCTTCTTGAAAATATGAGAGTCGTCAGATTGTAACTCCCGATGTTGATTGTAAAGACTATTTGATTAGAGCTTTCATCAGTTATTACGAAGGTTGTCAGATTGTAACCTTCATCAATCTACGTGAAAGTCTTCAAATGATAACTTTCTAGAAGTCGTCAGATTGTAACTTCTATCATTAGTGTTTGATGGGGATCAACTATCTATTGTGATTTTTAGATAGCCTACAATGCCCTTGTGCGAAAGGCATAAGAAATGAAGAATATAGGGGTGGCCAAAATCCTGCAAATTCTGGATTCCAAAATCCAAAGTTGCACGATGGGTCTTTTTATTTTGATGATGATTTATAAATAATTTACATCTAATATTATTTATCTAGTGTTTGTATTTTGTATCTATTCTAGGCAAACAATATGTTAGAGGATGGATGTAATTGAGTTTCAACGATCATATTCAATGAAGGTTGGCGGAATTATGGTATGAAGCCTATGCAATTCACGTTGAAGATCCAAGTTCAAGCTTCATCCGCATGTTTACCAAGTCGAGCTCATTGAAGACCTTTATCAAGCTTGGGTATATAGTTTATAGTGTTTATAGTATAGGTTTATACTTGTGTGTTAATGCTTTAAGCTCATATTATTCACACACACACATTTATTGATTTTATCAAAATATAGGTGTTTTTGATAAAATATTATTTTATTAGTTTATAGACTTCAACATCACTTTATACATAGTTTATCAAGTCTATAAAAATATTTCACAAAGTTTCAAAAGTTTGTTAAGTAAAATGAAAAGTTTGTTAAGTAAAATGTCAAAAACATGTATGTTTAGTTTTCATATTTTTGAACTTATTTGAAAAATAAAGAGTTTTCACATTTGGGAGATGATTTTTAAAAACCAGTTTTTGTAACATATGTATTATCATGTCTACAATCATTTTCCAGAGTTTTACATTTTTTGGAATTTGTTTGCTATTTTTAAAAATAGTTTAAAAATCATATTTCTATTTTAAACAAGCTGTATACTTATTATCAGTCGTCTGGTCAATTGACTGATGCAATCAGTTGACCGATCAGTCGACTGATGAAAGTACCTACAGTTGTCAAAAGTTTCTATTTTGTTTTGGTCGACTGATCAGTCGATCATCCATTAGTCGACTAATAAAGGTCGTCAGTCGACTGATGAGCTGGAAAATACCTCTAACGGTATTAGTCGTCTGATGAAAGCCGTCAGTCGACTGATACTGTAAAGGCTAGTTTTTTTAGCTTTTATTTTGATTTGGGTTTTTGGTCTTTTTACATTGATTTTCTTGTGTCATAGGGTTTCTATAAATACCCCTCATACCTCAGACCAAAAACTACCGAAGAAAGTTCTAAAATAAGTTTAAAGGGTGTTTAAGTTTGTTTTAGTGTTTGTTTCAAGTTTGTTTGTGAAGCAATTTTCACAAGAACAAAGAGGAGATCGTCCTTTGGTGTTTGAGCATTCACTCTTCTCCCTCTCTCTTGTTATCTATAGACAAGTTATCTTAAACTCAATTCTAACTATTTATTGTTTTGATTCTAATTTCCATAAGCTGGATTTTATTATTGAGTTTAATTATTTTATTCATTCTCTTTGCTTCCATACATAACCATTGAGCTTATTTTATTTGTATACATTGTATAATTTGAGTTGTGGGGAGTGTGACTTAGAGAGTGAGCCTACATTGTATTCTCATCCATTGTAGCTAACAAATTTATTTGTATCGTGAGCTATTATTATGAGATTCACTTTGTATTATACTAGTACACCAAGAGGAGTGTGTGGTGAGAGACGGGGTCGTCCCAAGAGGAGTGTGGTAGGTGGTAATGCCTAGAGAGAGGTTGTAATTCCTAACACTTGAGAGAGACACGGGCTAGAGACCAACACTTGAGGTAGTAGTTAGTGTGTTTACATTGTGAGAGATTGTAAAGTTTTCGGTGAACTAGAAAACGGAGTGTGAGGTGTAAATGTTATTCGGGTGAGCGTAGAAATTCCGGTTGTGATAGTGGAGATCTCCTCGAGGTGAGGAGCGGAGACGTAGGTCGTGGGGACCGAACTCCGTGATCATATCGCTTGTTTGTGTTTGTATTGACACACTTATTTTTGTGTTCATCTTATATCGCCTTTGCCAATTGCTTATTGTTTATATTCCCACTATCTTGTTTGTTTATATTACCCTTAGTTTCATATCCTTGCACATATATCTTGTTGCATATCATATTTGTTAGGATATTTATTAATTAGTTTAATTGGTATTTAAATCGGATTAGATTAGCATAAACCCTATTCACCCCCTCTAGGGTTCTTTCCTAGTGGCATTATGGTACTTTTAAAATCAAGTTTGGAAACAGCATGAACTGTCCCCTTTAGCCAAGATAGTCTCCACTGTCTCGCCCAAAGAGGCTTTAGCCGAGATACCATCAACTATCTCGCCCAAAAGCAAGTCTCCGCGGCTGCTTCTTCGCCTCCTTCAACATCTGTTCTAGGTCCATCCTCTATAGTTGCCTCCACCATGCCTCCGGTGAAACCTTGGGCCAGCCTTGACCTATCAAAGTTCAAGATTACGATGGCCGACCACCTTGGTCTAGTGCATGAAGACCGAGGCTAAGCATCGGTGAAAGAGCGCTTGGGTTTGGTGGTTAAAACCCAAGAAGCTCCACGGACTGAAGGTCGTATATGCACTCCCATTAAGTCAACTGCTTCTTAAAGGTGTCCCGTCACCTCCAAACAAACTGGAACACCGCAATATACATGTTCGTGTGCTGTGAATAAGAGGGGAAAGGAGACCTCCCTTTTTAGGAGAATTCCTATCACCTCCTGCATGGGGGTACGTGTTGAAGCCCGGGAGCCTGTTAAGACTCTACATTCACAAGGAGGTGGTTCTAAATGTGTGACTCTTAACATGACCTTAGATCGTTCAAAGGTGACAACAAGTCGTCCTGAGAATGTCAATAAGGCTCTACATCCCCAAAAGAAAACGTGTCCACCAAAAGACAACGTTATACTTAGGAAGTCACACCAACAAATGATAGATGCTTCAGTCACCATACCGATGAGTTGTACTATCAGACTTAGAGTGTGAACAAGAATCGAAAGAGAGCTATTCAAAAAATGAGCTCTCATTGTTCATGTGAGAGGCTCATTAGAGTAGTACTTTTAGAATGTAGCTGCTCCAAGCAAGAAATCATCCCACAAAGAGTCTCATGTTTGCGGTGAAAATTGATTGTTTCATTGCGGGATTCATTACAAACTTCAGACGTTTATAACGAATACAAAAATCAGTCTTTTTATAAGACTTTTACACAATGAAAGCAAAAAAATTACAATTCTCTTCAAACAAACGCAACGAGTGTTTATCGCCCGCTGCTTGCGTGGGATCTTAGCCTGTGACGGGGACGCGTTAGTCCGTGGACCACCGAACGATTAATATTTGGATAGAGTTTCGTCTATCCGCGAAGGGATCGAGAAACCGTAGCTCTTATCTCAGCGAAGCGAGATAATCACTCTTCTTAAGATTACCGCAACGGGATAATCCTAAGGAACGACCCGGGCTGCAGATCTAACGCCTCCTCCTCTCTGAAATCTATGCACTTTTGATCTTCAATCCAGCAAGGCTTCGCCAAGGCTCGAGAATTCCAGATTTGGAAAAATGTGGGTCCGAGGCTTGTATTTATAGGCTTGAGGGGGTTCCGGGCGGTTAAAACCGCGTAACGGACAGATCTGGGGTTGGAGACACCCTTGGGTGTCTCAACCTAGGCCGAGACACCCTTGGGTGTCTTGGCCTTGGTCGAGACACCTTAGGGTGCCCCGTTTGGGCCGAGACACCTCGGGTGCCCCAGTTCAGCCTGAGACGCTCTGTTATGCCTGTTTGTTCGTTTTCGCCGTAACTTCTTCATTCGAACTCGAATTTGAACGATTCAAAGTGCGTTGGAAAGCCGATGATGAGTTCTATAAGCTCCGATGATTAGATCATCAGTTGAACAAATGAGACACGAAGGGTATTTCGCCGTTTGTGAACGACACGAGGTTCCCGATCAGTTCGTGTCTTCGTCATTCTGAAATTTTGTTATTTTACGTAGTTCGTCGATTCACTTCAAACATTCACCGACATCAATCAAGCTTCTGTGAACCAGATAGTGATGTTCGTCATCTTTTCCTAACGCTGAGCGGTTCGTGGAGACCTATAGGAAATTTTCAATGCCTACATCTCAGTGTTCCAGAGACTTTCCATATCATCAACTGAAGCATCAAAGCCAAAACCAATACGCTTCTGAAGGAGAAGATCTGTTGTCCAAGATGATGTGCTTTCTGAGGTCACCATCAACATGGCTAGCAAAGGAAAGGGGAAGTCTAGGCGACATTCAAATGACTCCGATCCTGACTTTACCCCAGGGGGAAGAGTCAATCCAAGAATATCCCAACGAATGTCTCGGCTTTAATTGCGAGCCACCAGACACAATGACTATCAGAGGATGCATGAAGGAATGTCTTCGAACGATGAACTTCCGGACACTTGTTCTACAATCGCTTATGATGATATAATGTCTAGCATGGGGCAAGCTAGAGAAGTGTTCACCATCACTCCTGAGCACATGGCTCAAATACTTCAGGAAGCTCTAGCTAAGCAACATGAAGAGATTAGAACCAAGATGAAGATGGAGATGGAGTTGACCATGCAGCAAATGAGGGAATTGCATACTCAACATCCGCAACCACAACCTGAGCCAAGTCAATAGGCTGAGTCTAGTCATCGCAATACAATGCCAGTTCGAACCAATATGGAAGATAACGACTCAAATGTAGACGAAACTATCCATGCCGACATTCCCCCTAATGACAATAACACTAGGGATGGTCCAATCGATCCTCCTCAATGTCCCTCAAGGAAAGAAGAGGGTGAAGACAAGAAGATGATGAAAGAGCTTGAGAGCAAGGTCAACGCCTTGATGTCCATTCAGGAGGTTAAGAAGACGGCATCCTGTGCCCTTATCCAATGGAATGAGAGTCAATTCCGTACCCGACGAAGTTTAATCTAATTAATTTCACATCATTTGATGGGAGAGGCTTGCAAACCCAGCACCTGATCTACTTCAAATCCCATTTAGGTATGATCTCTAGGAATGAACCCTTGATGGTCCGGTCATTCGTGGGTACCCTTCGCGTGGCCGTCTTCGATTGGTACCGACGTCTCAAGTCAGGGAGCATTAATAGCTAGGACGACATGGAAATCTGTTCCTCAACAACTTCTTCGATAATGATACTAAAGTGTCAATCGGAACTCTGCTAGATGATAAGTAGAAAGACGGAGAATTAGTCGATAACTTTATCAAACACTTTCGGAACAAAGCCATGAATTATAGCGATCCAGTCACAGAGGAATTCATACTTCAAACCTGCCATAACAATCTCTCCCTCGATATCTTAGAAACCATGGGGGTTGCGCCATCTAAAACTTAGAAGGAGTTGAAATTACACAGCGAACAGACTGAGTGCTTTCTCAAAAGAAAGAAGGCTGAGAGAAGCCAACCAATGGCTAATTCTCCCAAGCCTAATTTTACTCCTCATGGTAGGAGAAAGGTGCTTGTGATTGCTGTGGATGCTAGTCAAACATCACAATGACAACCACTGTAGCAATTGCCATAACTATCGTCATTCTAACTGCAGCCTCATACACAACAATACTCCTTCAAGGACGATGAGGTTCCGGCCATCTTCAAGTACCTCCTGGATAACAACAAGATCAAGTTGTCGCCAATTACGGATCAGGAGGAAGCTAACAAGACTTTGGATCCAAAGTACTGTGCATATCACATGAGGCTCCATCATCCCACTAAGGTGTGTTTTGTCCTTAAATAAAGAAACAAAACCTTGATCGACGCCGACATCATAATAGCAAAACCACCAAAGGAAAAGAAGGTGGGAGCAAATATCTTTGGATCTATGCGATCGCCTTAGAAGACTGAGATATTATTAGTCAACTATGGTTAAGGATATAGTTGCGTACGCTCAATGGTGCCATGCATTTTAGATACATACCAATTGCATGCATCAACCATCAGAGAACCTACACCCTTCTTCCACCTCATGACCATTCAAGATATGGAGAATGGACATTGTTGATTCTATTTTTCCTTCATCAGCCAAAGATGCCCGTTTTATTTTAGCAATCACTGACTATTTCTCCAAGTGGGCTGAAGCGATTCCACTCAGAGAAGTAAAAGATGAGCGACATCATTAAATTCATCAAACACCATATTATCTACCGACACGGTGTTCCAAAACGAACCATGCATGATGACATCCCTTAGTTTGTTAGCAACTCATTCATTAAATTCTGTGGAAAATTCAAAGTTCAAGATGTCTCGTCGACCGCCTACAATCCTACCGTAAATGTTCAATGAGACCATCACTAAGATCTTGACGAAGCTCATAAGAACCAACAAATGAGATTGGGATGAAAAACTTAATGAAGCTCTCTGAGGTTATCATACCACAGTTCGTACACCTATCTGAGCAACCCCGTATTCTCTGGTATATGGGTGTGAGGTTGTCCTTCCCTTGGAGATCAAAATTCTATCCCTTCGTATTGTTTTCGTAACAGGGATGACGACAGAAGAACAACATCAAAAACGTCTCGAAGAACTCGAGATGTTAGATGAGAAAAACATGGAAGCTCAACAACAAATCGAGTTATACCAAGCTAGAATCTCCAGAGCCTTCGATAAAAAGATCCGACAATGAGTCTTTAAAGAGGGAGACTTGGTACTTGCTGTTCAGCGACCAATGATACTCAACTCCAAGAAAAAAGGTAAGTTCCAACCCAAATGAGAAAGACGGTTTGTAGTAGAAACAGTCTACTCAAACGGTACATAATGATCGATCACCCAAGATGGTGACAAGATCATGATGCTAATCAATGTGAAGTTCCTGGAAAAGTACTACCCCTAGTACATTCAAGATAACCTATTTGACACATATAACTTGAATTATTATACATATTCATGTACATAGTGGCATTGTTACCCACTAACAGAAAGTTCCTGGAGAATACTACACAAGGTATTCTTAAGGATAACCCAAAATCAACTGATTATTTAAGATGAAAACCAACCATATGAATAATTCATTTTTAATTATTATTAAAATAATTAAAACTCTCACATTGTGGTTATTTAATCATTATCAAGATGATTAAAACCCTCACGTTGTGACTCTTTGAGCACTTTTCCGTTGGGATGGAAATTTGATGACGCCATTTGATCAATCTTCCTTCACAAAACTCCCACTATGTCGACAAAGTGATTTGTACAACCAACACTCTCCCATTATTATCTGTACTATCTTTACCCTACTTGACCAAATCTTCAGACAGTTAGAGCCAAAGCTAAAATCCCCTCTCAATTTCTTCTATGAACGAGATATCTTCTTTCAAATTGAGCGATCAAACATTCAGATAGTTAGGGTCGTTTCAAACTTCTACTTGGTAAAACCTTCAGACAGTAAGGACCAAAGCTAAAATCCCCTCTCGATTCCTTCCATGAACGAGAGGTCTTTTTTTAAGTTGGGTAATCAAACATTCATACAGTCTAGGATTATCCAGATTCCACCTTTTACTCGCGTGAGTTAAAATGTCTTTTCTGAGTTAATGCCACGTGACATAACTCAAATATGATTCTCGGAGTGGAGATCCCACTCTGAGTTTCCCGTTCCAGATTCTCAGAGTGGATATCCCACTCTAAGTTTCTATTGAAGTGAAAGATAAAAAATTCATTCTTTCTACAGTTCACATGAACAAAGAATTTCCATTGAAGCGAAAGATAAAAAAAACTTCTTTCCCTTTGATACCAAAACTTTCTGAAGCGAAAGATAAAAAAAAATATTCTTTCTCTTCAGCATCGGATTCATCTTTGCCCTAATAGAAGACACAATACTTTTTAAAGTGAAAGGTAAAAAATACCTTCTTTCTTTTCAGCATCTAAATCCATGCTTTTTACACTTGGGGGACTTTATCTCGATCTCTTATTAGAGATAAATTTACATCTAACACATATTGTCGGGTAGCCTATTCCCGTAATAATAACGAAGTCTACGTATTCAATATCGTAACACCAAAATCTATGTCTTTCACGTATAGGAGACTTTATCTCGATCCCTTATTAGAGATAAGTCTACACCTAACACATGTTACCGAGTAGCTTATTCATGTAATAATGGTAAAGTCTATGTATTCAATATCGTAGCACCTAAATCCATGTCTTTCACGTATGTGAGACTTTATCTCGATCCCTTATTAGAGATAAACCTACATCTAACACATATTGCAGGGTAACCTATTCTCGTAATGATGACGAAGTCTACGTATTCAATATCGTAGCATCTAAATCCATGCCTTTCACGCATGGGAGACTTTATCTCGATCCCTTATTAGATATAAGTCTACATCTAACACATATTGTCGGGTAGCCTATTCCCGTAAAAATAACAAAGTCTATGTATGTGTGCGTTAAAAAATTGCTTATAAGTTACCACATACAGCTCAAGATGAAGAAAAGATGATAAACGTCATCATCTGAGTCAAAGAGGATCATCCGATATAAGGAATGCACAAAAATGTAAAACGATGGGGAAGCGTGCAATTTCCAAGGTCAAGAAAGTGTTTAGGAAACTATAAGGTTGCTCATAGTTTCCGAGACATAGAAAGTGTCTCGAAAGCTATGAGGCACCTCATAGTTTCCGTGACACAGAATGTGTCTCGGAAACTATAGGGAATTTCACACTTCCATTAGCGGTTTTCTAGATTTTGTGTAGTTCACATAGCTTCATAACTGCTAGGGATCGTGTGTGAACATGGGATGGTCATTAAAAAATAAAATACGCCTATAATTGCAGAGATAATGGCATTAAAACATGAAAAAATCGGTTACAAAAGGGGCTGGCGGACTTCCTTCTTCCGAGACATGGAATGTGTCTCAGAAATGGGGGCTGACAAGTTAGTTTTGTTTTGATTTTCTACCTTTAGTAACTGCTCCTAGGGACAATACTTCCCTATCATCCTTATGCATGAGGCCAAGGTAGAGAGAGTAGAGACTTGAGCAATTTGGTAAATTTTGAGCAAAAGAGAAATAGTCTTCATCAATTTCAAGCACTTCCAAGAGCCTTCGGCATTTCCTCAAGATCTAAGCTTTGACTTGATCTTGAGAAGAGTGTTTTATCTTACTTTGCTAAGATATTCATTTGTGTCCTTGTTTCTAAAATAAAACATCAACCTTAAGCCTTCTTCACGATTCAACTTGGATCTGTGATTCGATCGTCCACGGGCTAACGTACCCCTGACACAAGCAAAGATCTCATGCAAGTAGCGGGTGATAAACATCCTCTGTGTGTGTTTCTAGGAGATTATTTGTTTGTAACAAGAGGTCTTATAAAAATGCTTGTTTCTTTGAATTCATTGTATTCGTTAAACGATTTGTAATGAGTTCAGCAAATAAATAATTCCCGATGCAAACACCATGGTGGCCACAATAGGAGCCAATAGTCTCGCTGCTGAGACCGTCGTGTCACAACCGATCAAGATTCCGGTTGAATCCACGGTCGAGTATGAATTTGACCAAGCAAAGTTTGAAGAGTATCTGTCATCGTCATCCTCAAGATCTTCCTCACCTCGCAAATACAGGAAGATTTCATCTTCAAAGAAGGTTGTCCAGTCTTTAATTCTGACGAAGGCTACGAGTGATGACTCTTGCCCCATTGTTGTTAAGGCTTCCCCTCACAACATTTCTCTGGCAATCAATAATGTCGGAACCTCTGCTCACAATGTTTCCTCTCCAGACAAGGATTCATTGAATGAAAGTTCGTCGGCTCTGACGAAGAGGGCTCGTCAGAGACAACGCCAGCGATGCGCTCGTCAACTTGCCAAAGATTTGGAGCAAGTCGACGGGGTTCGCTACCACATGGATTTTAAATCAAAGAAGCACCGAGTGATTTAGTTGCCTCAAAGGCAAACCACTCACATCTCTGCCAAACTATTGATGGAGAAATGAGTTCTCGTCAAAAAAACTTGTTCGACCCTTAAGGAACGCATCCAAAAGCGTCGTGCAACTGCCTCTCATGCCCGAGCCCTTGTGCAACAAACACAAGAAGAAAAAAGGAAACGGTGGCTAAAGAATCACCGAGAGCCCGCAAAGTTTGGATTATAAAGTCTGAACTTGCATGAAAGTCAAATTCGGCGATGACAGGGAATGTCCCCTTTGGCCGAGACGCGGGCCATGCTCGTCAGAGACAACGCCAGCGATGCGCTCGTCAACTTGCCAAAGATTTGGAGCAAGTCGACGGGGTTCGCTACCACATGGATTTTAAATCAAAGAAGCACCGAGTGATTTAGTTGCCTCAAAGGCAAACCACTCACATCTCTGCCAAACTATTGATGGAGAAATGAGTTCTCGTCAAAAAAACTTGTTCGACCCTTAAGGAACGCATCCAAAAGCGTCGTGCAACTGCCTCTCATGCCCGAGCCCTTGTGCAACAAACACAAGAAGAAAAAAGGAAACGGTGGCTAAAGAATCACCGAGAGCCCGCAAAGTTTGGATTATAAAGTCTGAACTTGCATGAAAGTCAAATTCGGCGATGACAGGGAATGTCCCCTTTGGCCGAGACGCGGGCCATTATCTCGGCCAAAGCAGCCTTGTCTGAGACACTAGCCAGTGTCTTGGCCAAAGGCAAATTTCCATAGCCACTCCTTCAACTTTGTCGACACCTGTTCCTCATCCGTCTGATGCGACCACATCTGCTACTCCACCGGTGAAGCCTTGGGTTAGTCCCGACCTATCAAAGTTTAAAATCATAATGACGGATCACCTTAGTCCTTTGCATGAGGATCAAGGCAAAGCTTCAGTCAAAGAATGCTTGAGTCCGGTAAATAAATCCCAAGTAACTCTGCAGGTTGGGGGTTGTACGCATCCTCCTAAGTTAAAGCAATCCTAGAGTGGGAAGACTCCAATTTCCACCCGCTTGGGGGTTCGTATGGAAACTCAAGAGGCCATTAAGACTCCGCACCCGCAATGAGGTGGTTTTAAACGTGCGACTCCTGATATAACATTGGATCGTTCAAAGGCGACAGTAAGTCATCCTGAGTATGTCAATAAGGCCCAACCACACCAACAGAAGATAGGGTGTTTCGACCATCATGTTGATAAGTTGTACTATCAGACTGGAGGTAAGAATAAATCCTGAAAGAGGACTGTTTGAAAAACAAGTCCTCATTGCTCATGTGAAAGGCTCATCAAAGCAGTGCTGTCTGAATGTAGTTACTCCAGAGCCACTCCACTAAGGGTTTCTATATTTTAGAGACTTTCCACCGAAGCATCAAAGCTCAAACCGAGGTGTTTACGAAAGAAAAGATCATGCATTCAAGATGATGAACTCCCAGAAGTCACCATCAATATGGCAGATAGAGGAAAACAACATTCGATAAATTCTGACCTCGACTTTTCTCCAGGAGGAAAAGTTGATCAGAGGGTCTCTCAAATAATATCATGGCTACAACTAAGGGCCAGTATACGTAGAGATTACAGAAGAATGCACGAATGGTTGTCTTCAGATGAGGAGCTCTCAGATACTTGTTCCACAGTCACCTCCGATGACATAATGTCCAGTGTAGGACAGGCTAGGGAGGTATTCACCATCACACCTGACCAATTAGCTCAAACACTTCAAGAAGCTCTGACTAAGCAGCAAGAGGAAATTAGAGCTGAGATGAGAATGGAGATGGAGTTTACTATGCAACAAATGAGAGAATTGCAGACTCAACAACATTATCAACAACATGAGCCTAGTCAACGGGCTGAGTCTAGCCAGTGTAATACCGTGCATGTTCAAACAAATATGGTCGATAGCGACTCAGAAGTGGACGAACACATTCTTGCTGACACCCCTCCTAACAATAATAATACTGGGGGTGGTCTAGTTGAACCTCCTCGATATCCCCCGAAGAAAAATACGAGTGAGGACAAGAAAATGAAAGGGCTCGAGAATAAAGTCAATGTTTTGATATCGGCTCAAGAGGTGAAGAAGACGGGAATTCCATGCCTATATCCGAGGGAGTGAGAGTCAATTCCATACTCACCAAAATTCACTCTGATTAACTTTACTCCATTTGACGGGAGAGGTTCACTCATTCAACACTTGATTTATTTTAAGCCCCATTTGGTATGATCTTTGGAAATGAAGCTTTGATTGTCCGGTCATTCGTTGACACCCTTCGCGAGGCCGCTTTCGATTGGTACCGACGTCTTAAGCCCGAAAGCATTAATAGTTGGGATGATATGGAAAGCTTATTCCTCACCAATTTCTTCGACGACGACACTGAAGTATCAATTGGAACCTTACTGGATGAAAAACAAAAAGATGGAGAGTCAGTTGACAACTTCGTCAAACGTTTTTGGAATAAAGCAATGAACTGTCGAGACTCGGTCACGGAGGAGTTCATTCTCCAAACGTGTCACAATAATCTCTCTTCGGATGTTCTAGAAGCCATGGGGGTCGTGCCTTCTAAGACTTGGAAAGAATTGAAAATACATGGTGAATAGGCTGAACGCTTTCTCAAGGGAAAGAAGCTTGAGAGGGGTTAGCTGGTAACCAATCCTCAAAAACAGAATTTTAATTCCTGAGGCAGAGGAAAGGCACATGCTGCTTCCGTTAATGCTCACCAAACATCACAACGATAACCGCAATAGCAGACACCATAGCAGTCGACATTTTAATTACAACACCAAGCACAACAATCTCCAAGGCAGCCAAAGGCTTCAGAATCTAGATTTTCGAAGGAATATTTCTTTAAAGAGGATGAAGTACCGGCTATCTTTAAGTACCTTTTCGATAATAATAAAATCAAGCTGCCACCAATCACGAATGAAGAAGAAGCAAAGAAAACTTCGGATCTGAAGTATTACGCTTATCATAGAAGGGTCCATCATCCTACTAAGGCTTGTTACGTTCTCAAAGATCGAATTCAAGCCTTGATCGAAGCTGGCATTATATCTGCGAAGCCCAAGGAAAAGAAAGTAGGTGTGGATGTACTATCCATTAGTTTCGGCTACATCCCTCTATTGTGGTTCCAACCAGAGCCCGTGTCGAAGGTAGAGATGAAGGTAGTGAACGACGACCCTCATGAACAATGCCAGAAGGGACTCATACCCCACACCGCACCTAATGGTGAAATTATTTGGGTCCATTCAGATCTGCTTGGAGATGAACAGTGGGCGGGGTCCTTTTCCAAGAAGAAGCTCAAAAGCAAGGGCAAGTCTTGTTGTCCTACCACAACAATCCCGGAGAAAGCTGACGAAGGCATCCTTACTTTCCTACTTTATGAAGACGAGCATGAAGCCTTTACTACTAGGAGCGGGAACGAATATCGGTACAAATAACCAGTCTTCTGACCAGAATGCCAAAACTTTGGCTGAGCTAGGGGTGGTTCCAGCTCCCCCTAAACAGACTGACAAGCCCTAACAGCAACCAACTACTAAACAGAAGGAAGCTGAGGCAAAAAATAGGAGCCCTAACACAAAGATGTTCAAATTTCGAAACAGTCTTATTTAAATCGACCGATTAGAAAAGATAAACTGAAAAGCTCGAACACTCCATACCGCTTCAATGTCATGGCCCAGCTGGCCAATATTCCCACAAGGATTACTCTATATGAGTTTCTCCATCTTTCCAAAGATATCAGGGAAGCTTTACAAGAAGCTTCGGCTAACTCTGAGGTTTTCATCACTCAGATTAAGCAAGTCCTTGAAGAGCCAGAGCCACCAGTTCAATACTGCAATCTAGAAGTTAAACAATTCCCTTACATTACCTTTATAAAGGAGGATATACAAGTAAGGAATTCGAAGCATGATAGGTCTTTGTATTTTACCGGGTACATTGGCTTAACTACTGTCAACCGAATCCAAGTAGATCAGAGTTCTGCAGTTAGCATCATGCTGCTCCGATTGATGTATCATCTCGGGATTCCTGCTAGCAAGTTGGCTTCCACGAGCACTATTATCTATAGATTCAACACCAGTGGATCTAGGCCATTAAGTAAAATCCGAGTGAAGTGCCAGCTTGGAGATTTGAAGTCTGAAGTCAAATGTTACGTGATTGATGCAGAGATTTTCTACAACTTGCTATTGGGTCGACCTTGGATCCATAGCAACGTTATAGTTTCTTCCACCCTTCATCAATACCTAAAATATGTCAAAACTAATAATAAGGTCAAGACAGTGGTTGCGGATAAACAACCATTTAAGGGGTTAGAAAATTACTTTACTGACTCCCTTTTTTATGGTGCTGAGTCCGATACTGAACCATCGACCCAAGGCACGGACAGCGAAGAAAAAGCTGATACCAAAAATAGGCTCGATTATGATGAAGGTCTTGTATTCAATGATATCGAACCTCTTGTAATCGATCTTGATGATGGCGAATCGTCAGATGAAAGTTATAACTGGAAACTTGCTGATCATGCAATAAATGACGATTTAGAGTACTTGCTTTGTCTTAATGATGTAATACATGAACTATATGATAACATTGACATACACATGCCGCTTCAGTCGTCTTGCATGACAAAGAAGCGCGTTCAAGACTCATTCGAAACAACTCTTGTCCTGCCTGCAAAGGCAGGGTGTGGAAAAGAAATAATCTTTGGTAAAGGGAAATCATCCCCGCCCTCTAATCTCTTTTTGGAAATCAATGTCGATGATGAAGGACCTAATCGACATTTCTTCAAATATAGCTCACAAGAACGTGACTATATGAAGAAGTAAGGATACAACCTCACGCTCGGTGAAGGCCTTCGTTTTGGTCAATGTATTCAGGTTCCACGCCGTCATGCCTATGTAACAAAATGGAAGCTCGACAATTATTATAAACATAAGAGGGGTTTAGTCTATGTCTCTTCATCCGATGATGAATGTTGTTGGCAAGTCATCAACCAGTCATCCAACCCGAGTAGAGACGGATATTCGTCAGATTCTACAGATTGGGATTCCGACGTCAGCATTGGAGAAATGTTCAGAGGACTAATGTTGAAATTGGTCATTGTTGATCCCGTCACAATGGAGGAAGACGATTAAATGCCAACTTGGGAAGACCCTTGGATCCATCACTTGAATATGTAATATGTTGATTGATTCGAGTAGAGAGAACCTCTTACTGAAGATAAAGTGGTCCAGGTGAACATGGGCAACGAAGCGAATCCGAAACCCATATTCATCAGTGATAGTCTTCTACCGGACAAGAAAGAAGAGTTGATTGTCCTCATTAGGGAATATATCGACGTTTTCACATGGAATTACAAGGACATGCCAGGACTTGATCCAAATATGGCGACGCACCGCCTCAACATCAAATCGGATGCCAAACCTATTAAGCAACAACAGAGACGGTTTCGTCCGCAGACTATGGAGGTGATTGAAGCAGAAGTCAAAAAATTAATTGACTCGGAAAAGCGAAGAAAGTTATGAAAACCTGTTAGACTTATACTTAATATTTTTTTTGTTTTACGTGAAAGCTAGGAAACTCTTATCATATTTCATTTGCATACACACAGGATGTAAAAAAATTCTTGTCACTACATCAGAATTCTAAAATTCGTGATAATTATCGATGGTTATAATTTTATAATTAAACATATCCTTGTAAGCTGAGGGTCCTTTCATGGGATTAAAATCTGAACTTACAGAGCAATGTTTTTATCCCTTAAAACCAATTTAAATTTTACGGTCAGTAAGACTTCAATTTAGATTGTTTTATTAGCAGATCCAAGGTTCATTCCGCTGCACTGATACCTTTTAATTGTGGTAAGGGTTCGTGATTGTAATCTTTCACTCTAATATTTGAAGTCAATGATAGAAACACAGTTGAAGAAAAATCATCGATGTAATGATCCCGAACTAAGCATCCACAATTCAGTTGTACAATTGCTAGCTACCTCTCTTAGAAGACTTGTCCACCAAGAATCATTGACCAATTTCAAATTCTTGACTTTAAGTGCAAGTTTGGTTGGATGTGGGGTCTCAGAAGAATAATATAGAGAATGATTTTCCATGAGACAAGTATGAAACAAAGCTTGTTAGTTTTACATAGATTAAGGAAAAGAGGGGAAAAAAGGGAAAAAAAAAACCTTTTCAAACAATTTTCCCATAAATTTTAAATAATTTTAGTCCAATCAAAATATATTGTAAGGACTAAGGTAGTGTTTTGGTGAACCGAGCAAATCAGATTAAGTGGAACGATAATCGGACCAGGAATAATCCCTACTTTGACGAAATCTAAAGATCGAATTTAACCACTTTTGAGTAATCAGGCTAGAAATACTCCAAGTCCGTTGGTTCCGAACTAATCTGGATTAGGCTAATCAAGAACTAATTTGAATATATTACATTATTTGTGAGGCAAGCGAGACAAGACCTGATGTTTGTAGTACTTGTGCTCTCAACGGCTTGACCCACGACTTACTCACATAATGAAGAATGCTGACGGTCTTGGGGCAGAGCATGTGAAAACTAGCATGGAATGGTTTCTTGTCCTCGTGACTTTATGAGCTATGGCTGCCTCTCCATTTGCAAAATGTTTTCATGTGATCTTAGTACCATATGGATCCCCAGTGTAGCTTGACAAAATTTCTAACAATATCAGCCTTTTTTTATTAATGTTGAGCATCATCATCATCATCAAGTCTCAACCTGTTCTTTGAACATTGTTGAGTTGATCCTTACACCTCACCAATAGCTTGGATGAATTGAAAAGGAAATGCCAGCCCCTTGAGTGAAGTTCACAAGACGATAGAGATTGGCTCATGACTCACTTGGCATTTGAGGGCCATGATTTTGTGGACCATGCGAAGGCAAATAATTGGATTGAGTGGCTAAACAAGGTGGACCTGTTGCCACAGAGGATCTTCCAATTGGTCGCATAAGTTTATTATACGCAATAAACATCACACTCCCCCTTTATTAAATTTAGATAGTGACTAAGCCATAAAGAAAATATTATCTCAGTTACAACTACTATAGCAGTACTTACATTCATATAAACTAGTCGTGAACACCGTGCAAAGCATGACATATTTTTTTTCTACTACAGTAATCCTGGTTTTTAAATGTTACAGTAATTTTTTCATTTATTGGGAAGCTACAGTTCCGCCTCTGCTACAGTTTTAAAAAAATACTGCAGCATTCCCGTGTGCTACAATAATATTTTTCCCAAAAATGGTACAATATCCCGGTTCCTGTTTGCTACAGTAATAATATTACACTAAATATTACCGTAGTATGAATAGTAAATCTTGGGTTCTCTCATTTGGATAGTAGATCGTAAGTACGGATATTAATAGGCGATTATGATGGAAAAAATACATTCTTTATTATTAAAATTGTTGTGGTCTACCACTAAGTTCATGGTATTACTTCTCAAACAAAGATTTCTATGATTTGTGTTGCATGGTCCGCAGAACCCAA
>NC_033794.1:16906420-16920374 GCF_001876935.1 Asparagus officinalis | reverse complement strand
AAAAGGAGCTATGCCCCCACTTCATGCGAATTCCACAAGCCTCTTGGCCTCTCCATTTTGTTGTATTTGCCTCGCATCATCTCATTATCCTAAACAGAAAATGGCTAACAAGGAGACTAGTAGACCCATATTAGCATCCACAACACCTTTTTCATGTAAGGGACTTGGTTTTGTGAAATTCTCCTTCAACTGGTTGGAGAAGAATAATAAATGCAGTAACCATATTCTGCTCACATTATTATATAATCCAAGCTTTTTCGTTGTGACAATTTAGAAATCAACCCCAATCATCTGTTATTATTTTATGGATATTACGATTTGCGTTTAGTGAAAACCAAACATGATTCATGTTAACTAAGCAAGGCGAATCATATAATCATCCAAACACTAACAGACCTAACGCTAAGCGGGAAAATACATCATCTACTATTAAAATGGTCATTGTTCTGCTGAGAAAACTAATACTAAATAGCTTCTTCAGCACATTTCCAAAGGAAATATCTCGCGGTTCTAGTTTATTACATTGAGGGTCCACCTAAGGGATGCTAACTATTCGATCTGTGTACAAATTCTTAGATATTCCTTTTATCCGTTATTAACATTACAAACCTTCCTATTGCTCCCTTAGGAGCTCCCAACACCTAGACGAGCAGCCTAAGTATCGTCTAGGCCTAGTGAAAAACCTACACCGCTTTTTTAAACCACTAGTTGAGATGCACGTGCAATGCACGTGGTTGAATATCACGACTATTTAAATTGATAACAATAGAATAAAAATAAAAAAAGAAAATAAAGTTTTTTTTATTGATCATCAACTCAATAATCTCTCTCTTAAATAAAATATTGTTATTGTTTCCTTCAATCCAAACTGTGACCACATGATCTACTATTTGTGAGTTATAAACACATTAATTTAATATAATACCTCTATTTATTAGTATCTTGAAGTCTTCAAAAGATTGGTGATCATTCAATTCGTAAAAGAATTTTGCATATGAATTTACTTGTAATATACCATTAAACTTTTAGTTGTGGTTTGACTCATATTCACATTAACTTTTAGTTATTGTTTCACTCATATTTATATTATATAATATTCTCATTCAATTTTATAGCTCATTCTCTGTATCATAGAAGTAAAATTAAAAATATGAAGAATTGTTTTCTTACAAAATTAGAACAGGAAGATTATGATATATTTCGCTATGTGCTCTAAATATAATTTTTTTCCCTTTGATACAAGGTCCCTATCAAATCTTACCTTAAACAAAATGTGAATAAAAAATGCTACTATAACTCACTTGCATAGGGCAATTGTATTGTATATAGGATACATAACTCATATAGAATATCCACATCAGCTAAGTGGATTTTGTTGTTGTGAGAGCAACATGTTAGAGGCTTGTATTCAAACTTTTTGACTTTATAAAAGACACAAGAATTTCGAGTGCATAGCTTATATATCGTAACAAACATATTGATTCATGAAGAATTTTTTCCTAATAACGATATTATTACAGCGATATTACTATATATGATATTTTTAAATAAATTATAAAGTATATATATGGAAACCTCTATGCTTATAGTCAGTAGTTGTGCTCCACAAAATATGTTAACTTTATATTATAGTTTACTATTTGTAGTATTGTTGGTAATGTCATTACCTTTCTTTTTTATCTTATTATTCATATTTTTCTTATATAAGTTCTCTTTTGTTAATCACTCAATTGGTTATATTTAGTTTTTATAATATCAGAGGTTAAAATATTCTTTTCTACTTAAAAAAGTGTTGATATAATTTTCTTAAAAAACATATACATATAGTAGCAATAGTATGTACTTCAGTTCAACTCAAATATTGACTTGAAGCCATTTAGAGTGAGGTCTTTTCTATGCTAAAATGGTGATATAGTGATTACAGAGTCTAAAAGTCAAAGAAGAAATTTCTACAAAGAAAAAGTAATTTAATGTGTCAAATTAAGAAGTAATTTGTAAATTATACATTGGCATCAGATAGCTATAAAAAATAATGTATATATCTTTATAAAAACTTCATAGTGAGTGACCAACTATAATCATCCTAATTTTAGCATAATTAATTATTATTTTAGTTACTAATATGATACACTTAGCTATGAAATAAATCTCCAGCAAAAATAAAAATTAAGATTGTATTATGCTGTAGGTAAATAAATAAATGTTATTAGAGCTCATCTTTATATTAAATTAAAAAATAATAATTTAAATTATTAAACACTAAATATTAGCTCATATGAGAAAGTAAAGTAATCTATAGTCTATATACATTTATAGTCAATCAATCAAACATATTAAATTTATGATGACTACAATCAAAATTATATGGTGGATCACATTAAATATAATTTATAAAAAATAGTATATTAAATCAAAATCTTTTCAACCACTATATATATTATCTAAAAAAAATTTACATATATAAACTATATTGCCTAGGAATAGTGATGTGCGCACTTAACTATGGTCTAATATAAACTATATTGCCTAGGAATAGTGATGTGCGCACTTAACTATGGTCTAATAATCTTATCGTCATTGTTTCCTTCAATCTGATGTGCGCACTTAACTATGGTCTAATAATCTTATCGTCATTGTTTCCTTCAATCCAGACTGGTCTACTATTTGTGAGTTATAAACACATTATCTAGTACAATATCTCTATTTATTAGTATCTTGAAGTTTTCAAAAGATGGGTGACCATTCAATTTGTAAAGGATCTTATATAAATCTTTTGCATATATAAATTACACTATCTAGGAACAGTGATGTGTTGTACACTTAACTATATATAGCCTAATAATCTTAAGAACGACTTACTCTTTAATATCATAATTAATTGACTTATTTATGCATTACACTGAAAACACAAAATTTCTTAGAAAACTTCAAAAGAAACACCCTAAAAATTTAAAAAATTATAAAAAACACCCTAAATTTTTGTAATTTGCAAATACACAAAACTATTAAACATTACATTGAAATAAAGAAATTACAAAAAATCATTGAAAATTTTTAAACTTTGGAGAGGTAATTTACAACGTGCTAAACTTTAAGGGTGTTTTTTCTGTAAATTTAAAATTTAATAGATTTTCAATCATTTATGTTCTTTTCAAAAAAGTTATGGATAATTTTGACCATCAAAAGGTTTTTTCTAAATCTATACTTCTAAAGTGAGTATGATATTTTTTGTAAAATTTTAGTTCTCTAGGGGTTGTTAGTAATTTCGTATATTCATTTTTGTGTCCATAAGTTAGAAATTCTCATAGTATTTTTTTTATAAATTATGAATTTTAGGGGCTTTTTGTAATTTTTAAACTTTTAAGCATTTTCTACAGATTGTAAATTATTTATAGACTATTTATAATTCCTATGCTTTCAATTTACTAATAAGTTTGAAATTCTCAGGGTGTTTTTTTTAAATTATAAATTATGTAGGGGATATTTATAATTCTTATATTTTCAATGTACTATTAGCTTAGAAATTATTAGAATTTTTATAAATTTACAATTCCGAGGGTTTTATTTTGTAATTTGTAAAAAGTTCAGAGTGTTTATTGAAAATTCCATAAATTTTTTGGGGGTTGTTTGTGTTTTTTGTAGGTTTTTAGTGTGCTTATAAGTTTGAAATTTTGAAGGTGTTTTTTAATAAAATTTAATTTTTAGGGGTATTTTTGTAATTTTTAAAACTTACAAGATATTTTCTCCAAAGTCAAAAAACTTTTAGTTTCTAGCTAGCATATATTTTTTAGATTTCTCACCGAATTGAAATAAGTAAAATTTATAATTTTCAAGATGTTTTAATAAAAATTTAAATTTGTAGGGGTGTTTTTGCAATTAAAAAAACTTGGAGGATTTTTTTACAAAGTCCAAAAAAATTTTAGATGCTTGCTAGCATATGTTTTTTAGATTTCTCTATGACCTGAAATAAGTAAATGATTTGAATTATATCAAACATATTTTCTTTACCCAATAACATGTTAAGTCTCATTTTAAATATGATAAATCATTTATTTACTAATTCAAAGAAGATAAGATAATTAGAATAGATTAAGATAATAATGTAAAATTTTAAAAAGTTGAGGGTAATATTGACCATGAAAAGATTTTCCCGAACTCGTACTTTTAAAGAGAGTATGATTTGTTAATCTAATAGTAATAGCTGATATTCCTTTGAACGTATTGGTCCACAGGATCCAACCTCCACATTGAATGCCCCAAAATATCCTCCCCCTCCAAACTCCAAATGGAGCCATGTCCCCACTTTCATGGCTGTTGCCAAACGCAGCCTGATTCAAAATTTGGGAGGCAGATGCGTTTGCAATAACGAGGGGACCACCTCCTTTTGTCTACTAGCTCACATTTTCCCCCCTCGCCTTTATGTCCATCAGATGCCCCAATTTGTTCCTCATCATGGAATTAAAATTATCCCCACCAACTGGATAGGGGGGATGAAGCTTGGATTGATTGTACACAAGTTGTATCCATCTAAGACAAAAGGTTTTGAAATCTAGGTCGTAATCAGGGACAAGTGAAGTTGTTAGCGGCATCTAACTAAGACTTTGGTCTCCTTGTTGTTGCGTGTTGCCCACTAATTATGTGCTACTGGTTTCTGATCTGATCTTTTTTTAGTAGTTCATGAATTCCTCTCCCATCTTGAGATCTCATAGCTGTAGTTTCTTCTTTGGATTAAACATCGTGGCGACAAAAAAATTTGAAATTTGATACGGAAAGGTTCGTTATGTACAAGCAAGATTACCTCGCCGTGTAGTCGTCAGAAAATATAGACGTACTACATCTATGTACAATGTGCTTATGCAAATAATCTGCATGTAAGCAGCAGAGACTGAAAACTTCATCTCAAACTGCGCAGCATCAGTATTTTCAATTGGCAACCACCTGGATTACTGCCAGGTTTAAAAAAGCAAATTATATATGTATTTTTAAGTTATTTATTAAATTGACAGTTTGAGCTATGAAGTCCCATCAAGATAGTATCAAATGCTGTGAAAAGAGATTTTAACGCTAAATAGCCCCAAGATACCCTTGTAACCCCCTCATCTATATAGTATTCACTAATCATCCCTCACCTCTTTTATTAGCACTGTCATGCCTGGACTGATATTATAAATTGCACATGACCCCCTCTTCCCATTAGGTAGAATAATAAGCTACAAATAGTTGAAGGATGATGAGCATTACCAAAGGTATATTATATAAGGGAAGTTATTTGTAATTTATCCAAATAAAGAAGTCCTAGTTCAGATTTTGTGACTGAGAGAACAAGAAGAAATTAGACCAAAGAAGCTTTAAGCATGCAATTATTCTACAGCATTGTACAAAAGAAAGACAATCATCAGTACACTATTCAGTACAACCGCAACAACCAAAGGAGCTCAGGTCAAGTGAATTTTCACCTAATTACAACTTCTAACATTATTTGTCGACTTCCATTGCTTGTGCTGCTTTTGCTTTTGCCAAAGCTGATAATTTGGTCCTCACCTTCCTTTTGCCAACCTGAAATCCACCTGAATTTTTCTTCTTCTTCTCACTGCCATCAATCTGGATACAAACACAGGAAATTATTTGAATATTATGTGTGGACCATGGAAAAGGCAGAACAAAAAGAGCGACAAACATTTCAAATCAAGGTAAACACATCAAAACACTATGAAGGTCAGGGTACAATGATAAAATGGAAGAAAGAAAAACGAAAAAAAATCCTCAATGATTAATCTGTAAGCAAAGGGCTGTCAATGTTCAGTACTCAGACATCTAACTTGATACAATATATATAGGGCCCAACATCAAAAAAACATGTTATCAGATAGCATTTTAAATCCTTGTGAACCCTTGCTCTTTGTTACTTGTCCCTCTTAACTATGATTGTCCCTCTCATCCTACCCTTAATTACATCATATTCATTGAGTTGCAAAACATGTAAAGGTTTGGGTCGATCTCTATTCAATCATAACCAGTTAACTTCTAATAGTCAGCACCAAGGCATTTTCCTTTTCCTTTTTTTTAATTACAATTAATATTATCGAAACCGCTAGGCACCATTAGCTGCCAATTACTAGAGCCTAGCGCCTAGGCGCTAGACCTAGTTGAATTTCTATTTTTATTTAAGTGGCCATGGAGGAAGTTTTCCCGAAGAGCAGAGCAATTGGAGGAGGTGTTCATAATGAACACAGGTGGTCGGAGTAGTTCGGAGAAGGCTAGATGACGTAGAGACAACAACATATGAAATCACGACCAAAACCTGGCAATGCAATCCGCAAAAGTGGTCTCCGTTCCCCTAGGCGCTCTCAAAACATACACGAGCAGAGCCTAGGTGGGAGCTTTTTAAAACATTGGTCATCACCACAACTAAATGATAACCATTCAACAAAACCAATTAAATAATCTTCTATATCATCTCAAAAACCAATATCTAGTGCAGCTCCCCCTCTCCTAAAAGAATTTATGATCACTGAATTTTAAGAATAAAAAACAGAAACTATTATTGATCATCTACAATGTACATCGACACAGGACAACTTCAAATGAATCGTTTAATTTCTAGATCCTGATCTTAATTTGTACTAAATTTTTTTGGTTATTAAGTGTATATTAATTTTATTTAAAGATTTGTTAACTTTGTTTAGTATACTTTACTCGCTAACCGTCATCATATTTATGTGAAAACTTGACAGAAGTTTTAATGTTCTAGTTTATTATTTAGCTAATTATGTGTATAGTTTTTTATTTGTTTTATTCATGAATTTTTGTTTTATTCATTTAGATAACAAATAGTTTGAATTAAATATGTTCAGTTTTTTTCCTTATTTTGTTTATTATGAAATTAATGCAAATAATTTTCCGTTTTGTTTATATTGAAACTAAACATGGAAAGTTTCTTGAGAAATGTTCAGACAAGAGTCATCATCTCGTGTAGAAGAAAAGTATATGCATAAACTAAAATATAAGAAAATGAACCGCAAGAAACTGAAGCTAGTTAAGATTCGAACAAAAACGTCAAAAATGACAGTTTGAGTGCAAAACTTTTGGTCCATGCAATATTTTTTTTTCTTTTTTTTTAACTTTTTATAACACCATGATGCACCATTTATGATAAGATCTGTTTTTTATTTTTATTTTTTAAATTAAGTTTGAATTCTTTTTTGTGCCAAACCTAGATGAAAATCCTAGCTCCACCCGTGATATAACTCTCATGGCTAACACTGTTGGTAGATAGAGGTCACAGTATTGAACCTTATAGGCTATAGCCAGTTAGCCACTGCCCAGCCAGCGACTAGAAATACCTTGTATTTCTATCCATTCAATTTAAGCTCATGAAACAACAGATTAACTAAAGATTCTTCGCCAAAGATTCAAACATGATTGTACATCCAAATCAAACATCCATCAACACAATGAAATATTGCAAACAAGACATTCATAAAAGTTTTTTCCCTATAAAAAATATTCATAATACATTTCAAACTAGAATTTGATACAATATTGTGGGAATAATAGACAACACTTTCAGTAAGTTGTAATTGAAATAGTGGCTCATAGATTGACATAGAATTTATAATCCAGCACAATTCGAACAGCCAATGATGGAAACCAACCATTGAGCCAAAAAAGATGAGTCTATCTAGAAGTTGAATTATTCAATTGAAAAGATAACTTTGTGGAGGTATAATTGCAATAATCATGGACGGTCAAGCAAATGGCTGGAAATGAGTACAACCAAAAAATCTAAGGCGTCCATACTGTATTTGCTTAAAATCTTAGAATTTAGACAAGAAAGTATAACACAAGTTGTTCTTTTATACTAGAGAGATTTGAGCAAAGAGGAAGGAGGGCCTTAAATCACATACTCAAAAATCTTATAATAATGAAGCTTGTTGACGGGGAACGGAAAAGCGCCAGAAAACTTTTGCTAAAAATTTATGAATGAACAGTAACACAAACAATACCCCTCGGATGAACACTACCTTGAACAATATCTTTTATTTATTTTTTTATAAAATAAAAGACGAACAAGGTAAGACAAATTGAGGTTTTATCGGATGCACTCACAAACATCTAACCGTTAGTTAAGATGGATTCACACGTAGACGCTTAAACTTTTCGGCTTCTCACCGAGAAACAATGCTTCCGCCTTAGAAAACTCACATAAGATCTTCTTCAACTCAAACTTTCATAAATTCTTCATAATCTCTCTACTGCCTTACAAGAATTTCCTTCACTCTTTTATAGAGTTTGAAATACTAATGTAAACTAAATAAAAATCAACTCTATCTCTCAAATCAATTCTACCTAATCTATAAAATAAATTGAACAAATTCAAACCTATCCTAACAGAAATAAAATCCAATAACTAATTCTAGTCTATCTAAAATCCAATCTTATTTTAAAATTCTACCAACTTTATTTTCTACAATCTGAATCAAATATGATATTTGAATTTTTCATGCATCACTTGTCAAAGGCTTCAGAGAAATTTCAAGACTCTAGTACTCTCTTGCATTTCCATTTCATGTAGTGAGAAATCCAAATTTTATTCGTGTGCGCGTAGCTTTCTAATAAACTTGTTGTGTACTACTATGCTTCAAGAAGAGAGGGCCCAAGTGCCGAAACAAAAGTTGTTATAACCGATAAAGATACTTAGAAGTAGAAGGGACTGGCCTTGATTTGTGATGGTTGGTCTGATCCTCAAAAAGACCTCCTATAAGTTTTATAGAGACGTCTGAGAGTAATTCTCAAAACCGAGAATCATGAAGGCACGGATAAATAAATTAGGAAGGAGATAACTAAAGTGATTAAGGAGGTTGGTGTGCAAAATGTGCTACAAGTCAACATTGATAATGCATCTATCTAGCTGAAGGTGTATAACCTTAAGATAACTAGGTACCCTTCACACCTTCTTGGCGCCACATCATCCAAACTCTTAAATTTTTACTAAAATTTTATGGAAACTAAGAATATTAAAACAAGTAGTGCTACGAATGTATTTGGTTCATGAATTTTGTGAGATGCACAATTCATCAAGAAGTTCATTCTGAACCATCTAATGAGCCTCACGTTTAATGACTTTAGCAATCTCAAGTTCTTTTCACTATTGCATCGAGACTCAACTTGCCTCCACCATTAAGATACTCAAGAGGTTTTCTCAAATCAAACACTCTACATAATATGGTAATTAATAGACAATGAAACTCCTACAAGTGCAGATGATGTAGACACAAAAAAATTTATATCAAAGAAATATTGGATGAAATTTGGCAGGACAAATCAAATATACAACTTATCCTCTTCCTAGGGAACATAAGAAAAACTATAACTGGACTGTGAAATGTCTGTGAAATGAGGGATTCGATAATTGAAAGGTAAAAGCTTCAATACAACAAAATGAAGAAAGAGCGCTGAATGAGATTGTCATCTTTCTACATGATAGTTCACAACTTTTTAGTGGATAGATTGAACAAGAGTAACATGCAATTTCGTTCTTTAGCAAATTCATTCGATCCTATCATCCTATGCAACTTATACCAGGCATAAATTTCAATCTTAGTTATTCCTCTATCACAAAATATGTTTTTCTCTTCTAACATCATTGTTGGCTTTCTTTAAGGCATATTGACTGAAGTGCCTTGGAGATGGTTCATACTGTATATTACCCCATAAGATGAGAGATTTTGGAAGAAAGAAAGAAATGCTTGGAAGGTATTTTTCAAATTCGATGGGAAAAGAGAACAATGGACATTAAACATGCTGAGAGTTCAGTCGCTCTTCAAAATTTTACAAATCACGAATTTTCAGGCAGATCCATATGCTGTGGATCCAAAAAATGGTGAGTAATACATGGCTCTACTCCAAGTCTTACATTTTGCTCTAAAACAACCTAGGCAATATGCCCTTTTTTATATTGAGAGAGGAACGGAAGCATGCCCTTCACTCAATCCGCAAGTAGTAACAAGGTGCATCTTGTTTATGTGCACACTGATCTTTGTCTCTTCAAAATGTGAGATATTGCTGAAGTTGGGGTGAAGCTAAGGATGATGGTGACTTTGTTTCTCTCTATAACAATAGATATAATATTTGCATGTTCTAAGATTATCGGTTAACTAACTATCAAGTAAAATTTTATATAATATGATATATTTCACAGGCAACGTTTAGTTTGTGATCAAAAGGGATGTAATATTTGGATTGATCGTGACCGTCCATGAAGTATTGCCACTGATAATTGGCGAAGTCCAGTGGCTTTTAGTTATATGGATGATTTAGAACTTTGCAAATGAATGTGTGGACAAAGAAATTAAAAAAAAAATCTAGGGTGCTCTTTGCAAGCAAAAATAAAACTTTCCCATCAATGTAGTTGATTAAAGTGGGTTTCCAAGACAATAAACGGCCTAAATTTTCTTAAGTGATAAATTTCAAAATTTCAGAAACAGAACTNTCTTTCATCTTGGATTTCTTCGCTTGAAGCTTCTTTGCCCTCTTCTCCCTTTCTTCCTTCTCCTCTGCAAATTTTGCAAATAAACACAAATTTAAACCTAAATCGTAGAAAAGGCACAATCTTTATAACAAATTTTAGGGAGAGGTTCGATGACTTGAATACTTTGGAGTTCGAATTCGTACTGCCTTCTCCTCTTCGCTAAATTATTCTTCTTCGACATTTTCTCCCCTCGCCTCCTAAAACCCTAGAGCCTCTTTAATCTCCGCTGATTTTACGAGAGGACGATTTATAATTTATAGCAGGCTCATTATTGTCAATATTACCAAAATGCCATTTTATGGCTTTATTAAAACGGACCTGGCCCGTTTTCTTAGATGGTCCTAAATGTTTTGAGGGCCCAGAACTATGAGGTTTCTCAAAGTGGTTTGGATCATGGTATTATTATTATACTTTTTTTTTAAAATGGCAACTCTGATCATACTTTTCACAATAAAAAAAATTAAGAGAAAATTATGTATAGTATTACTAAATGTAAAATTTGTTTGCAATTCACTCATATTTGGATAGCTAAGCCCTTCTCTCTCTCTCTCTCTCTCTTTACTTTCAATTGCAATATTAGAAAATTGTAATCTTTTTGCACTGATGAGTAAAATTAAGCAGGGGATGTTTTCTCCGGTGAAAATTATGACTAATGTAGCGAGGAGGGTTTGTTAATAAAATCTGAAATTTAAAAAGGGTTTCCTGATAACCATTGATAAAGGTTTTTTTTTTTTTTTGAAAGTTATGGGGTGTTAGCTGGTAATTGTCCAAAGTTAGGAGCGGTTTTCTGATATTTAGTTTATTTGTTAACTAAGGGCCTGTTCGTTTGCCTTAAAAAAATGGGAAATCAAAGAAATAGAAAACTATTTCTAAGAAAAATGGGTTTTTGAATTGTTTGGTTGGCTAAAAAAAAGGAAATCAAAGAAATGGAGATGAGATGAGATGAGATGAGTTGTCACATTATTATTGGATGATGTGAGTGATTTTTTAAGAAAACTAGTTTTGATGTTGTTCGGTTGGCGAAAAAAATAAGAAAATGAATTATAAGAAACCTATTTCCTGTAGTTTTGTTGTTTTCTTTTGTTTGGTTCATTCTTAAAAATAAGAAATGAAATGAGATGAGATGAGTTGTCATTGTATTATTGGGTGATGTGAAGAAAGATTAAGAAAAGTGTTTTCACAACTTTTTAGGATGAAAACAAGAAATGAAATGTTAATGAGATGAAGTGAATTGTTATAATATTTTATTCGATGATGTGAGTGATTTGAAATGATGAAAAGAGATAAGTTGAGTGATGTTTGGATGAAAATAATATTTTATTAGATGTGATAGATGAGTTGTTAGATGAAAATAATATTTTATTAGATGATGTGGATGAGTTGTTAGATAAAAATAATATTTTATTGGATGTTGTGGGTGAGTTTTAGGGATAAAAATGGAAGAAATGGATTATTTTGAGATTTTCACCTTTTCCATTTCCATTTCTTGGTTTTTAGGAAATAAACGAACAGGCCCTAAACAACATTCGCCTTG
Organism: Asparagus officinalis; assembly: GCF_001876935.1. Taxonomy (NCBI): domain Eukaryota; kingdom Viridiplantae; phylum Streptophyta; class Magnoliopsida; order Asparagales; family Asparagaceae; genus Asparagus; species Asparagus officinalis. The sequence goes on along the minus strand of NC_033794.1, from coordinate 16,908,309 downwards.
CTCTTTCAGTCAATCCCTGTTTATGTATCTTTCTCTAAATTAAACAACAAATCAACAAAACTAAAACCTATCAGTTAACTTGAAATCCTTTTCTTATTCTTCTTTTGATCAGAGGAGATCACCCCGAAGTCCTTAACTATCTCAGAATGAACTTACAATGTGTTTGGAAGCCATGGTGTTTTTAAGCTAAATCACCATCAAACAAAAAACACAACACTTATTTTAAAACACCTTTTAGGTGTTTTAAGTTTGATGTTTTGGTTTTGAATTTGAGAATGTGTTAATATAATATCTAATATAATATATTAAATATAATTAATAGAGAGTTATTATCAACATGCTTATTATATTATACTATACACTATACTACATTATAGTTAATTTAATATATTAGTAATATTTATTAAATAATATCAAAATATAATAAATAAAATATCTTATATAATAATATTAACATATTAAATACCAAAAATTAATATGTTAATAATGTATTATATAATAAATAAATAATAATAAAATATAAATAAACTCATAAAAATAATAATAAAGTTATTAATAATAAATAATAATATAATAATATACTATACAATAGTATAATCGCTATAATATGATTAAATTTTTAATAAATAAATTGAAATAAATTAATAATTATAAAATATTATATAATAGTAACATATTTAATAATAACACAACAATATAATAATAATATTATAATAACATATTATATAGTAAATGTAAAATAATATATAAAATATTAATATATTATGTAATAAATAATATAATTTATTATAAAATAAAATAATTTTTAAATAGTATAATATTATATTAATAATAAAATAACATTATTATAAAAATATTAATATAATATACAACAATAACAAATTGATATACCAAAATAATTAAATATATAATTATTTGAAAATAGTATGTAATAATTATAATATAATAATAAATATAATATAATATAACTCATTAAAGTACAATATAATATTACAATACATTATACAATATTATATTGCATTACATTTAATACTTATAATACTATAATAATGTAAACTAAATATTATAATATTTTATTTACAATATATTTTATTATAATTAATATAGAATATATTAATAATATGTTTAATACTAATGTTATAATGAGTCAAACTAGTGTTGACCAAAAATACTTAACATGATGTTTTAAAATCATTTTAAGGGAAAAACACAACATCATGGTGTTTTTTAATATTTGCTTGTTCAGTTTGGGCTTTGGGCCCTCTTTTATGTCCGCTTTCTTGCCTTTGGATATTAGATCGTCAGTCATTTATTAGCTCCATTATAGGGGTTTTTTTTTCCTACAAACCCTCTTTAAAATACGGTTATTTTGTAGAAACCATTTTTTATTGTCAATGTATAGATATAAACTATTTTCAAATATTTTTTTTAGCAATCAATCACTTGGGGCACTTTTCAGTTAGGATTATTATTATTATTATTGGGAAATTGACCTCATCTAATGTCCATTAAGAATCATATCTTTAATATACTTTAGTATCCGACAACTAATCATTACAGAAAAACAGAAAAAATACAACTTAAAAGTGAACATCCACTAAGGATCATATCTCTAATATATACTTAATGTTTGACAACTAATCGCTACAGAAAAATAGAAAAAAGGTGACTTAAAAGTGAACATCCACTAAGGATCATATATCTAATAACCTGGCATTTGACGACTAATCATTTTAGAAAAATAAAAAAAACACGGTTTAAAAGTAAGTCCAGGTGGATGATTGTATCAAAAAACCATTTAAAAACGGTTTATGTACAATTGACAACGAAAGATGGTCTTTGCAACAGTGGCGGTTTTTTTGGATTTTTTGTTCTTTTTTTTTTTTTGG
>NC_033794.1:16892894-16906410 GCF_001876935.1 Asparagus officinalis | reverse complement strand
ACTTTGAATTAGTGTAAACATTTGGCCAAACTCCCAGTTTGATGTACATATATGAACTTGTCACCTTTGGACCAACGATTGTCTCCGTTTCTAGAAAGAGAGAAGAAAAAAACATTTTACTTTTCTATAATTTTTTAGGCCGAACTATGCGTTTGAACTGATGATTGTCTCACGTTTCTCTTTGTTTCTTTTAAACAGCTACATCTATTCTACTCAGGGCCGGCCCTGGGTAAGCCCACCAAGCCCCGAGGCTAGGGCAACCTAGGGTCGGGGGGGCCAACCAAACCTCAGATACACATGAAGATAGGGAGAGGAGTTGAAGGAGGGGAGGTCGTCGTGGAGGGGAGGTCGTCGTGGGGCAACCCACGAGGAGGAGTTGAAGGAGGGCAGGTCGTCATGGAGGGGAGGTCGTCATGGGGCAACCCAGGGCCGGGGCTAGGGCTAGGGCAACCCAAACCTCGGGGCCGACCCTTATTCTACTATATTTTTCTTTTTATATCTTCGTCTATTAATCTTATTATCTTTTTTTGGTAGAATTAATCTTTTGATCTTAACAATGGATAAGTTTATTCTTTGTCCATAGAAGATAAGCAACCACAATTCTTATTGATAATGTCTAGCCATTTTTCTTTTTTCACTACCTTTCGAAGCTTAATTATAAAGCTTCCATTTATAGAGACGTACTTATACAAAATGTTTAAAAAAAGTTGAAAGAACCATTTACTTGTATGTTATCCTCAACAATAGCTTTCGCGGATAACATTATGAAGAATTTGGAAAGAAATCAAATAAAACGTTTTCAAAAACTCCCTCACTGTTTAACCTACCAATACTATGTTGGTGTTTTTTTTTCATATTAGTCCCTCAAAGCTTAAGTATCTTGAGATAACTCCTAAGTAAGTTCCCTAAATCCTCCTCAAAAAGTTAGCATTATCGTTAACCACAACTTAACACTTGTAACATTTCCAATCCTCGTCTTCATTATAAAATTTTCTGCTGCACGAGCTTGTCACCTCGAAACCTGAAATCACTGCAAAGAAAAGATTAAATAACAGATACTAAAAGAAAAATGCCAAAAGTCGATCGAGAAGGGAGAGGAAAGCAAGCGAGAGGAATGAAAAAGAAAATTTGAGAAAAAAACGAAGGATTTAGGTTGGATCCAAGGGATGAGATGATTGTTACAGAGGGGCATTTTTATATGTTGTTTACGCTAGGATAAATAAATTTGTTGTTTACATTTAAAGATCAAAATTTCCATCCATTAAAAAAGTTAAATTTTCCTTGAGAGGGGGACAAGATTAATTAACTTTACTCGGGCAGTGTCTTACAAATAAAGAACTAGTCCAAAAAGTAGCTTGATTGGTCTCCAGTGCAAGCCTAGCTAGCATCAAATCACAAGATCCTCAACCCTTTGGCTTTTCTCTCAACAAGAGGGCAGAGGGATTAAAATCACCTCTCGATCTTAAATTACATAACACATCAAAAACATTAGAAATCCATAAAAGTAAAACTAATTAAGAATGGCACGCACAACCCATGCAGTTAAAACTAATAATTGTCACATAATTAAACAATTCGAAGTTAAGAAGAGGGTTTATCAATTGACATACCTCTATAAAGAACTCCAAAGAAGAAGAAGAAGAGGAAGAGGAAGAGGAAGAAGAAGCAACAAATGGAAATCTCCGAAGGGAACGCATGATCTTGCTAAGTAAAAAAGCAAACACACAAGTGTTGGAGATACATTAGATCAATGCGATCCCTTTGGAATTCTCCATTAGCTACTTGGAAGAGTACTAACAAGATCTCTAGCTAGAGTATATATCTTTGACTCTCACTCTATAGCTCTCCCTCTAGATATTTCTACATGATATGGATTGAGGTTTAAAGAATGGGAATGGAGAAGAGCAAAGGGGTTACTTATATAAGAGAGAGAGAGAGAGAGAGAGAGAGAGAGAGATGTTAGGTGGTAGCTCACACAGGGGACGTGAGAGTCCGGGGTCAATTCGGAGGATGCCATGACCCATCCTACTGAAATGATCCATAATGTGCCCATTTTCCTATGGATTTGGATCATCTTCACTATAAAAAAGAAAGAAAAGAGGAGATAAGACTAACGGTTTTGAAACAAAGAGAACTAACATAGCTCTCTAAATCAAGGTGTCACACACTGCTTCGACTCATTCATCAAGAGTATAATGATAGTATAATGATCAGGTGACGAAGAGTATATTTCAACCTGATCAATTCATTGTGAGACACTCTCTTTTTTTGCTTTATTTTGGGTTATTTGGAACGATGGTCACTATATTTGTCTCATAATTGAACGTTCATACATACATTTTAATCACTTAGATGACCAGTCACGTAATTAAATCCTAATTGGATCATTAGTCACTTCTAACATTTTTCATCAAATTGAATTGTATATTTTCATTAATTTTGAAGTAATACATTTTACTCAATCTATCCCAAGTTAATATTTTCAAGAAGAAAATGTCAAATGCAATACAATTATTCAATACAAGTTGTCTAATATGCCACAAACATCACAAAGTTTATTTCCATGAGTGATCAAGTGTTATGCATAGGAATAAATTTGTTATGTGAAATTATCAAGACTTTTTTATATCAGCTCAGCAAAATTCATTAACTTAATTGGAAAAAATATATTACAGGTGCTTAACGATCCAACTAATATTTAATTGCATGACCAGTCATCAAAGCAATTAAAATATAGGTATGAACGTCTAATAATGAGATAAATACAATGACTAGTGATCCAATTAACCCTTTATTTTTTTTTTTGGCTTTATTGTAAGGGGTAGATTTCTCCATGATGTAGTAGTAAATGTTGCATGCAACATTTATCGCAAAAATTGACTTCAAATTCAATATTTGGATATCTGCAATTATATTGTAGGATTTTTAAATGCAATTTTAGCATTTGGTTGAAAACAATTAGGCAAAAGCTACAAAATTTTGTCATATAAGGAAACTTGGGTGTATATGATTTTTTAATTTGGATTTAAAAAGATGTGATGAGGTGGACTTATTTTTATTTTTTAATTCCCTTTTTCTCAAGCCTATAGCTTTGCCTCCCACCAAATTGGTCATAGAATTTGTTGCAAGTTTTTCCTACAAAATACAACTTTGTTTATCTTTCATAATTACAAAGTTGTAAACCAATTAATGTACTTTCAAGTCTGATTGCTTTATTTACATTTGTACCATTTCCATCCAACCAAACAACCCATAAATGTAGAAGTAGCATGCAAAAATGATGCAATACCATTGATTAAGAAGATATAGGGTAAATTTATGGGGTATAGACCTAAAATGTAGTGTGAATTAAAGTAACAAATATGTTTTATTTTGTAATTATTTTACATGTATAACCAATGTTGTTCATATTCTTTTGATAATAGAATGTTTAACTCTTAAATTCCCAACCAGACACGACAACTCTAAAGTTTTGGTGAGAATTAGTGGTTATATTCTTATATTCTAATGTGCCATTGCCGGTTGAGTGCCTGTTTTATCGGTCAAAACCTTGACTCACGTAATAGTACTATCAATTTTTAGAAAATCTGCTTTAAATTTGTAGCTGATAGGATTTGAACATGGATTGCTCTGATATCATATAAAAGTCTCAATCAGTACACCTAAACTCCAAAGTATAAGTGAGTTCTTATGGTTATATTTTTATACTCTAATGTTAACTTAAATTACTTTACATAGGTCCCCCACATGTTCCTTCTCCAAATGCTTTAAATGGTCCATATGCTTGCCTTTGTTTCGAAACTGAACATTTCCAATTGCATAATATGGGAAAATATATCATGTTCTTATTTATTGCTTTTGTAGTCTTTCAAGCACGATTTTAAGTGGAGCAATAATTATCTGGAGCAATGTATAATCACTTCTTCTGCTTGTTTTCTGGAAGATAGAAAATAATGAGGGTTTTTTCAATTCTAAGAGAGGAAGGAGATTTTTTTTTCTTCTTCTTAAATCTAGATAGTGCATGTGCAATATTAATAAAGAATGAAGGTATATATGCTGTTAAATCATAAAATAGTATAGATGTTTTCTGTGGTATTTAATAGGACAGGAATTTTTTTCTGCTCATGTCAATAAATAGAATAATTGTTAGTAAAAATAGTACAGATGGGTAAGTGTAATTTATCCTAAGAATTTCTGTTCAGGGTGAAGTACTCATAGATTGTGTAAATTCTATTTTCCATTATCATATGACTGTTCCATTACATGACACGAATTAGGTTTGATACACCTGTGAACTAAATTTTGTCAATGACATAAGAAGATGATTTCAATTCCATGACTCTCAGATTCATGGACTATAAAAAAAAACATTTCAAGAAGACAAATCAATCACCAGGATCTACATTAATATACAATTTTTTTTAGCAGTTTCTAATGTCTTGGCTAATTACATTATACTTTTAATCAGTCTAACAAAACTAGAGTACTTAGTTTTCTTTTACCCTTTTCGCTTAACGAATATATACTCGTAGTTACTTGAGTATAGTGTATTATAGAAATTCTATTTTGAGCTACAACTAATTCGCAAAGTCTCCGTAAGATGGCTAAACACAGTGGCGGATCCAGAAAAAATTTCTTGAAGGGACAAACAACAAGTTCCTATTTATCTAAAAATAAAAATATATTATTATAAAATCATAACACCTAATAGAGAGATGCAATTTAATACGCTTTTATTGGCTTAACGCATCATATTTTGCCTATAGTCAAACAAAATTGAGAATTTCACTAATAAGTTACTTAAATAGGGTAAATTCAAGTGGGTTGCTAAGGGGTGCAAATGTTCTAAAACTAGGAGGGGCGGATTGCAAGTCGAGGGGGGGAAAAAGTAAACATGCAATTTCCAAATTGTTAGGGGTGGAACAAAACCCCTAACTTGTAACTAATTAGGTCCGCTCCTGGCTAAAAACAGATTCATGGTGTAGAACTTTTGAGGTGGGTTCGCAATTTAATTAGTAAATATACAAACTTTAGCATGTAAAAATTTATTACATGCTTCATGTGACCACGCACCGTCAGGGACCACTAAAGCAAAAGCCGAAGTAGCCCTCATCTACGGAGTGCGGCGATGGACGATGAGCCCAACAGAGGAGGACAAGGCCTCGTCAAGAAAGTGATCTTCGCGGCGCATTTTATCGTCAACCTTTTATATTTCCCCCCCACGAAAAAAAATTCCCTCTCAGCAGGCGTGGCCAACTCTCTGTTGCTTCAAAGTATAGGTGATGACACGGCAATAACGTATAAGATTCATCCTTAGTTTGCATAAAATTTATAATATTATATAAGTATACTATTAATTATTTTAATATATATATCATGAATTATTTTTATTAAAACTCCCGTAAACTTTTAAAATTAGTAAAAAGCAACATACGCCGGCAAAAAAAACTACGTGCTATTTTTGATTGTAGTAGTTACCTAACACCAGCGTCAAGTTCATGATACGTCAGTGGTTTTATGAGAAAATTAATTAGAATTCAATAAAGCTTATGATATTTGATTTATTAATAATTTTTATAGCGTGTAACCTTAAGAGAAAAAAAAAGAGATCTTTTATTAAGATTTTGAAAATGTATATTTGAAAAACTTATGCAAACCCGATTGAATGGATGCAAAAACAAAAGCTCACATAGAATATTTAATTTTAAAAAAAAAAGCTAACCATGAACAGCAAAGCAAACTCTCCTTCTCAATGTGCAAAATGACAAGCAACCAAGATTTTGGATCACACAAAACCAAAGGAAATAGTGTGTCGAGTTTTCAATCAAACATCAAATAACCTTATCAATGTTCCCAAAAAATTTCACTTTTACATGAGACGTATACCATAAAAAAATAAAACAAAAATGACGTCCCTCACCTTTCTAGATATTTTCTCACTGGGAGCTTAGGTTGCTAGATTCCAAATATCAAAAAAAAGTAATTTTGTGGTAGTTTGCTTTCAAAGTGGTTCCAAATCCTAGAACCACATGCCCAGGGAATATACCCACAGTCCACCAAAATAAATAAATAAAAGAGGAGGAGGAGGGTGGCGGTTTTTGTGTGTGTGTGTGTTGGGTTGGGGTGGGGTGGGGGGGTGGGGGGTGGGGTGGGGGGGGGGGGGGGGTGAGATTTAGGCTCTTCTACTTTAGAAAATGGACAATTTGGAGCACTTATTTAGAGCATGACACCAAGGACCAAACTATATTTTTTGCAGGGGATGTAGTCCGTCGTAGCAAGGAAAATTTCCGTACTCTGTTAAAATCATGATGTTATGAAATTCATCCATGACATTCATCCTTCTGATGGTATCCCTGTACCTAAATCCTAATTAACTTGAAGGAAAATAATGAAAATTCCACCCCGCATATCAAACTTCTGACATGAATTTAAGTGTGAATTTCGTGCATCGAACATTGGATTCACACAGCAGGATCTTTTTATTTTTAAGTCCGTCAATGGGACTTGATTTGAATCGATATGCTACCACATTAAAATCTATTTTCGCATCAAAACATCAAAGTCACATTGACAATTAATCGCTATCATGTTAATACTTAACCCGAAGAAACTCAAGACCACAATACTCATCACCCTCGCCTTTGGTAACTAATTTATTATTGCTTGAAGTATACCAATTAAACTATCAAAAGAATCTATGATTGGTGCATGAGATAACCAAAGTTTCTCCAAATACAAGTGCATACTTGTGTACAGCTGTGCCCATAATCTCTCTCTCTCTCTCCCTCTCTCTCTCCCTCTCTCTCTCATACATTTTACAACCGTGCTTTTTGGCTCGCGCTTTAACGCCCGAGCCAACTCGCACATGAAACAGGGGGTGGTCCCCACTGACACAGTGGGGACCACCCCTGTTTCACGAGCGAGTTGGCTCGCGCGTTAAAGCGCGAGCCAAAAATCTTTTTCCTACATTTTAGCTTCACTTCCCTCAATGGGGTAACACAATGGACCCACATTCACATGTCACTTTTCCCTAGGATGCTTCTTTCCTAGTACTTTGGATTTTTCAAAGCTTGTGCATGGATTCAGTAACGTAATGTAAATTTTCAAAATTTACAAACAAATGAGTAGAGAAGAAGAAAGAGACTCGTGCTCTCATTTAGTTTCCAATGCCTCTCAAGGCCAGCAAAGGTTGCAATCAAACAGCAACGTTGATAGGAAGAATGCGAGCTATCTATCAAGAAAAAGACACGCATTTGCTTCTCTCTCCTCTTTCCCTTTCTAGCATATAAAAGGGGCTTGGTTAGAATTGACTGTTTAGTGCAAAAACAGAGGGGGGGGGAGAAATGTGAACTGCTAGTAAGCAAAATTTATTAAAGATTTTTTTATCTGATGTAACCCCACAAGGATTCTGAGACAAAAAACACTTTTACTGTTGGTGTTTTCTGAAGGTAAAAGTAATATTAGCCACCATAATCAAGATGGGTAGACAACATAGACAATGACCATTCCCTTATCCTCCCAGTAAAGTAATGAAATAGTGACAATAATGCAAAGCATTTTAGTTACCTCCATTTTCTTGAAGTAAAAAAGGTGATAACATTTTCTCTAAATGTATTAGTAGCTAGCCCTGAACCTATATTCTTTTACAAGATTAGCATTTTTGTGGTTATTAGATTTTGTTATTTGATTTAACCCTAGTAAACCACTTTACTGCTGGTATTTTCTGGTGGTAAAAGTAATACTTACCCACCAAAAATGGGTACACAAGATAGACGCTGACCATTCTCCGGTCCTCCCCAAAAATGTAATGAAATGGTGATGAGATAAATGCAAAACATTTTAGTTATTTCTATTTTTTGATGTAAAAAGGTGAAAAACATTTTCCTTAAATATGTTAGTAACTAGTCTTGAATCTATATCCTTTTCCAAGATGAGCATTTTTTGGGTCATTTAATATTGTAATTTGACTTGGCCCTCAAGGATGTTGAGACAAAATCATTTTACTGTTAGAATTTTCGGATGGTAAAAGAAATATTCACCCACCCAAAATGGGTATAAAACATAGACAATGATTATTCTCTAGTCCTCCCTGATAATGAAATAAAATAGTGACAATAATGCAATTTTTTTGATGTAAAAAGTTGGAAAAACATTTTCTCTATATACATTAGTAACCCAGTCTCAAACCTATATCCTTTTCCAAGATAAGCAAGTGCCCTACCGACGCTACAAGTGCCTGTCATTTTAGTGGATAAAATTTATTTTTTCATAATTACTCACGATGCTCAATCTTAGAAGATATTTTTATCTTTTATCATTTTTTAATAAACCTCATGGAAACAAAATGTATGTTATCAATCATCTTGGACTATTCTTTTTTCCATCCAATAGAAGGAGGAAACTGTGAGAAGCAAAAGAGCCAAGCAGTTTTCAAAAGAAAAATCAACTAAGCTTCAAAAGAAAAATGAACTACCAACCACTATTGAAAACAAGTTGATTTTTGTCTGATCATTTTCATATTAAACATGCAATTTAATTCTTCCATGAGTACTCGATGTGCTAAACTTCAAAAGAAAAATCGACTACCCACCACTATTGAAAACAAGTTAAAACCTCAAGAGACGTTGCAACTTGAGTTGAAATTGGAGGAAAGTAGGTGAGAAGGAAGCACAAAAGAGACACAAGGGAGTAGAAAGGGGAGAAGAAATAGGTCACACAATCACAAGTGAAAGCGATGGCTTATTTTTGTCATTAATAATTCAACACAGTTAGTTCAATGGTGCAACAGTTTCCCCTAGTAAGGAAACACCAAGGGGCAAAGCAAAAGCTTCATGTGCATCCCAATGACTCATGGTACTCATGTGATGAGAGTGCCATGCACTAGATTTTTTTTTTTCTCCGCTCGCCATGGGGCCAGTGTGCACCTTCATAGCCTCACACGCTGGTCCCACCGGATTTATGACACTCATGAGAACATGACACGCTGGTCCCACCGGATTCCTACAGAGGTTCCTCCACAGAAACTCATGTACGGTATAAGCAAGAACATGACACTTATTTTATTATTAATTCTAAATCATACAATCAATATGCAATATCAATGCAATCAAAATATTAGTTCAGTCATAATATTGATCGGTACAATCAGAATATTGCATCAATGCAATAATGTTATTGTATCAGTGCAATCATCAACTTTAAATATGTGTTGGGACACATATGTTTTCCTTCCTCCTATATGATATTATAAAGGGACTCTCTATTGGACTTATTCCACTATTGTTTGCCTTCTTAGTTGAATTTGAGAGAGCAATGCTCTATAAGATGAGGCCTGGCTGAGATTTGGTACGGGTCTCTGTAGTGATTCTTGTTGCATATCAAGAGTCTTTGAGATTTTGAGTCCTATAAGATTCGAGGGGCATGTTTCACGAAATTGCAGAGGCTTGCTGATATTTTGGAAGAGCGCAGACACAGTTGGACTCAAGTACAGGGGAAAGAAATTCCGATAGAGGATCTGTATAGAAAATTATAGAGGGAGAAAGGAGAAAGTGATACATGTTCCTTTAATAATTTTAAATTAACCCAAACAATGTATAAAACCAACCCAAACAATAAGTGCGAACAATGATATTAAATTTATAATATCAGTGCAAACAGAATAATGAACTAAGGCAAACAACAACTTTAAGATTGGTAGTGGGATATTTGATGGGCCCTGTTGTTTAAATGGTAAGGAGATTGTGAAGAGGTTGTTGTGATGGAAGTGACATTATGCACAGGGTTGTTCTGTTGGAAGGTCAAATGCTTGTGTTCTCTTTCTTAACAAATCTCAATCTATTAAAATCAGAAAAAGTGGTCGTTGTGTCTGCTAACCTTTTGTCTCGACCAACAGCACTAGCTGAATGTGTTTTGGTGCTTGCTCCAATGGTTCCCTGCTTAGCATAGTATGTGGTGTAGTTAGAACTCTAGAAAACAAAACCTACACACTAAGTGTAGAGCAAAGTCAACAAAATGTATATACAAGGAATTTAAGTGACGACAGAACATAAGAAAACAAACATAGAGATGAGAAAGAGCAGAGACAATGAGCAGCTTACTGGCGTAGACCACCAGAATCAGATTCAAGAAATAATTATGTTGCCACTTGACACTACAAAAGTTCATCATGAATCAGCACAAAAGAATGTATGCTACAAAAAAAAAAGTGCAAGGGATCTCAATCTTATTAAGAAGCAAAAGTATATAATGGAATCAAACTCTAGACTTTCTGGCACAAATAGGAAAGATATATTCTCATATAGATGCAAGAGACAAAAATCATCACATTCCTACACAATAATAACTAACAAGATAGCCTTGCTTACAACTAAACAAGTTGAAACAAGCCCACCATAGAAAACAAATTAAGGATGCTCTCAACTCCAGGGTTTAGGGTTCTTTTGAAATAAACAACAGATGTGTTCCATAAATAGTTAATAAAGGTACAATGATGAAATTTTGGAGCAAAAAAAGAGAATCTATGACACTGATGCGATGATCCCCATAGTGATAATTCATATAAGCTTGAAGAAATTGTTGGATAAATTTACCATCTGAGTCTTTGGACTATGGTAGGGGTTAGAACTTCATGTTTACTTCTCTTCCTGCATACAAGTACTTCCGACTTTGTCTCAGATGCAAGCGATAGTGTTTCCTCCTATAAAACTATAAAAAGAAATTTCAAGATTAACACTAATTCCGAGAAACAAAAAATTATGAGACGGCAGTGACCAAAGAAAGCGCTAAATGATGAACTAGACACTAACAAGACATGGGTATATGTACAGCTAAAGGATTAATCTAAAAAAAAGTAAGACAAAAAGAAAAGCTTTAGAAAGCATCAAGGAGCTGAGGGGAAATGTCAGGCTAATTAAAATGCTTACAAAAATGAAAATAATATTATTGCTAACAGGAGCAGAAAAGTTAATGACCAATATAGAATATAAACAGAATAAATGAAATATACAAATTAGAGTTAGGTAAATCCATGTGGAATATGTAAAAATTAGAGAGAGTCTCAAACTTGCTTTGTCTTTTAACTCTTCTTTTGAGAGGTCTCATGTCTCCTCCCCATAAATTAGAATCATAGATGCTGTTTAGGTCAAAATCACTCTTCTCTGCTAGCTACACCTAGCTTTCTTGGGATGTCTGCTGCTTGATTCATCACAAAAAGCTGGAGTAGTGTCTGGTTCTCCATCTTTACTTGATCTGCCAAAGTAAACAGAAATTAGGAGCTGAAAAATTCTTTTCCATAAGAGATCCATCAAAATGTAGAGCAAGACTCCTATCAACTTAAGTGGATAGGAAATAGTGATCCACCAAACTTTTTAGCCACTTATTTATTAATATAAAAAGTCTCTTCATATCATGCAAGGATCCCTAGGCGAGATCCATGGATAAAAAGTTTGGTGGATCACTATTTCCTATCCACTTAAGTTGATAGGAGTTTTCACCTCAAAATGTATTAAAAAGTAAAATATGAGGTAACACCACTTAAGAAGTAAGAACAAAATAAGCAATATGTGATAGTTTCTCAAAAAGTAATAACTTCAGTAATCTTTCTGTACTGGATGTAACTGAAGCAACAGGCATTTCTTTGAGAATTTAAGTTTGCTTTTATCTGAAGTGAATAGAATGCATGTCTTGCATGATATCTAGTAAGTTTCCAGCGATCATTTTGAAAAATAATATTTTTTTTCTCTTTTGAGAAGTAAATCTAGGCCGCAGGTATAATTATGTTGCTATTTTAAGACGAAGCAAGAGAACTAAGCAAATGCATAGACCTGCATGGTGCAGGTTAGCATAGAAACGAAGAAATAAGGGCATATTTTAGCATCTTATCTCTCTTCATGGCAAATGGAAAGGAAAAGAGTAATGAACAGTCATTGACCGCTTGCATGGGAGATAAAATGATTTCGGAGGCGGTTTATTCAGCTTGATGCAGTCAAATTGTACCATTCACCTCCTGAAAATAAGCAATCATGGCTCTCTGGTTATCGGGTTTTCAGCATATGCAATAAAGTACACACTTCAATCTCTCAATAGCTGCACTAAACAAGTATTTTGACCTTGGAAATCCAAAACACTGAATGAGATGTCAATGTTCACTTATTCAGTCCGAGTACCTTCATTTTCTTCTCAAAATGGACAGAGGATTCACCGTCAGTTACACAAGTTTAAACATCTCTGTACCTCTTGTTTCTTGAGCCTTATACAACCTGCATCAAGAAAAAAGGAGTAGAAATTAACCAGCCAAATCCAAACTTAAACTAAAATGTGACCATGGGAAACATATCTCACCTTGTTTGCAGTATCTGCCCACTTAAAACCGATAGCTTACTTCCTGATTTCTTGCATGCAATGATCCGCGGATGGTAGTCCAATTGCTAAACCCTGAAGCACCAACAATGAAAGACAATAAAAAATCCAAAATGACAACAGGTGAACAAGCGAGACTAAGAACTTATTATCATGAACCTTGAGTTAACAGAGACAATATATGCAGGCAAGAACATGGATATAGCATCAAGAGAGTATGTGATCAATAAAACACTAGTCTTTTGCCAAGCAACACATCTAAATTTCACAAAATAGGTAGTCTTCCAAATGATCCCCTCGTTTTTGGAAAAGATATCCTGCAACAGTTCAGTTTTTTAGAACATTTACATGCCATGTTAGGTTTAAAAAACCACCCAAGAGAAATCTTCTAGAGGACCTCCCCAACTCAAACCCTCATTGCACATGCACAATATCATAAGCAGATCTCCCCTAGTTAACCGTTGTCAATGTAATGGGCGACCAATGTGTTAGTGTATCCACAACAAGTAAATCCTTGACAAGCTGCATCATGAAATTTCATCTGAAAGTAGGATCATAGTTAAGGAAACATAAGAGCAGAGAACGGAACGGATGGAAATCTATACTTCTCAGCGCAGCTTAAAAGAATGGATCAGTGATACATTAACTTCCATAAGCCAGAAATTTACTTATCTACTGAGGCTGTCCTTATTGCAAAAGTTCTTTCTCCGTAGAGTGAACATGTTAATGACCAAGAAGCGATTGGCATAAAGTTTTTTGGTAATTAGTTCATTTAACACATAAAACGAATAGATTAAAAGATGGAGAAAATTTACCCAATATTAGACAAGTTACTATATGAGAATAGTTTGCTGGGTACCACATTGGAAGATGAAGCAGTTGTGACTCATTTGTCTTTTTACAAATAAAACTTGACGATGTATTTCAGCCTTACTATTTTGGTCCCACTCTCCCACTTTTCCCATATAACATGATTTCATATCATTTATGTTTCCACAACTAAAATCCTAATGCTACTTCATTGTCCCTCTGCTTCTTCCTTTTTCTGCCCTTTCACTTGATCTCCCCTCCCCTCAATCCCAAGCCATTTCCCCATTCCTCTGAGTCTCTTCCCTTCCCTCCTGCCCTCCTGCTCTCTCAAGCCTGTCTTTCCACCCTT
>NC_033794.1:16860352-16892884 GCF_001876935.1 Asparagus officinalis | reverse complement strand
ACCCTTTGCGGGCCAAGCTGCTACTTCATCTCTCTTCCTGGTGTAGTTACCCCTTTACCCTCGCTACCCAGTCACCCAATTTGCCCCCCACTCTTTAACTTCTCTCAAACTTGCAACTAACTGATGCATGCATAGGCAAATGGCTTTCAGAATACATGGACTTTTTTGCTTATAGAACTCGCAAAATAAGTAGAATAAGATAAGCATAGGTGATTATCAAATTTAATTCATATCATAACTTTGGGTAGGTCACAATTAGTAAGCTAGTTACACCCTGGGAATATCAAGAACTCCTTAAAAACATCTCTATATACATATATTTGTATGTGGTGTTGGTATTTATCCAAACTTGATGACCACTAGCACATGATTAACCTTTAATATGAAATAACGATTACAGAAGATCATCCACTCTACTCTAACTATTTCACTTCCAAACTCTTGCATTGAGATTTTGCTCAACTTCGATATCAACAGTACCATTTAGGCATCCTCTAGATTTTCAGCACCTTTCACTATTCCAGCAAGACAATAACACTGATCTCACTTGATTTTCCACATCTCAGTGAACTCTCTCCTGTTTAACAAACCTTAGCAGTACATCTAATGCTACACTCTTTTGTGAATCCAGTAACACTTAGGTAGCATATCCTTCTTAACATGAAGTCATACATTTTTTGCAATCATTTGCCGTACTTTCTCTCTCTACCTCAATAACTCCAGCAGGTCCCCACAATTCCATTGAATCTTGATGGATCTCGCAACATTGGCCGACTATCCCCGATAACACCACAATAATTATTCCATAGTTTTCAAAGGCGGTACTTTGGCTCAAGCAGTACTTTGGCTGCCCGCCTTGGTCTTGGGAGTACCTAGGGGAGCATGGGCTGTCATGCGGACTGCAAACCTTTGGTCGTGGTCTGATTTCCTCTGATGATGCCTCCCCGACGTCCCCGTACTCTAACCTCCCTTGTCTCCTCCACCGAATTCTATCACCTCCTCAGCCTTTATCAAAATATCCTTCACCTCCAGTTAAATGAAAAATATGGAATCCGCCTAGGCCCCGGCTAGGCAACCACTTAGGCGCCAAGCGCTTTCTATGACATTGTTGAACTACTCCTTTTCGATGAGCTTTGCAGTATCAAATCATGCACATCACCAAAATCCTAAATTTTATCGAGAGGAATTTTGTGACTCTTCTTTTTCATATCTATGTCATTTTCCTGTTACTTTAATAATCTCTTGCTTATTCTCAATCAACATTGCAATCAACATTAATAACAAGGAACTTGATCAATAACTAGAACCAAACATCCGGTGTATTCATCAAAATCAAGGGTTAAAAGACTTGTAAATGAGTATTTGTTGATAATTTTTTCATCCTATGGTATTTAAGTTATTTATTCTCCACTATGTCAGATTAGGCTTGAGTAAGACTTCACAAGTCACAACCAACCCAAATTGTGTAATTTGCATCTATACTATCGACTCAACCTGCTTTAGCCTGATACTTGTCCTTGTCTCAAACAAACCTACACGTCAGACTTACACCGCTGCCCTCAATTGTTCTAATGAGAAAAAGGACAAAAGGAAGTGATGCGTTCTCCTGCTCACCGCTTTCCTGGAAAGAATTTGCATCTAGTATAAGATTGAGAATAATCTACCATAAGAATTAGCATTTCTTTACTATTATAACTATTATTACCACCATCATCATCATCATTTTTGACTTGTCGCGATATAGTTTTGATGGTGATTGGCGAAAGAATTAGAGGTTGTTGATGGTTATGATGACAATGATATTTTTAATACAGCAAGCCTAACTGACACTCTCAACTAAGTTATTGTTTTGTTTTGTTTTTGACGTCTGGTTAATCCACTCGCTATCAAGTCAGAATTGCAGTCCTGCAAACTTTGATCATTGACTTACAAGTCCTATGCAACCTTTTAGTCTCATAAAACAAATCAAGATTAACATGCCTATGATTATGTTCAGTAGCTAAAAATAATGAAAGATCAAAACATACATACCCATGCTGACAACTGTTAAAATAATAGGATGAAAACAACATTACAAAAAAGAGCCAAGGAGCCGTGAGGGCATCGATATTATCGTGAAACGTGCAGAGGTCGATCCTAGCAATTTTAGTGAGTTTTCAGGTTTCTCAGATGTGAACAATCTGCCCACCACACATCTGAATCAACAACTGAAGAAATTGGATCATCATTACAAGGAAATCTGCTCACACAAACCAAGATATCAAAGTATCCCATGCATAACTTCCACCTCTCCTCCTCTTCCATCCGCCATTTCCCCTAGACCTCTTGTTAATGCATCCTTGGTTATACATGTTAGCCCTATCTGTTGAATATCATATCTCCATGATATTATTTTGATGATAACAATTTATACAATGTGTGTTATACAAATGCACTAACTTTTATATGCAGATTTCAATATCAAAATATGAACAAGTGCAAGTTGAGTTCAAGACATTATAAAGTGAAGAAGATGAAGAACATATGAGATAATGTATTTTATATTTTCTTTACTTAGAATTATTGTACAAGCCTTGATCACTCACACACACACACATAAATATTAGAACACACTAACACAGGCTTAGTGTGTTGGTTAACTATAGAAATCCCCTATATTAACCATTAGAGTTATAGTTAATTATTGAGTATCAAAAACATTTAATTCTCATTTTTTACTCTTAGTAGTCGACTAATTAGAATAGTAGTCGACTACTCATGTATATGACCTAATTATATGTTTCTGTCAATTTACAGTATAATCGACTAATTTGGATAATAGTCGACTACTTAAGCTTATGACAGAAATATAAGTTTCTGTTATTTTACAGTATAATCGACTAATTGACATTATAGTCGACTACTGAAGGCAAAATTCATTTTTTAAGTTTCTGTCTAATTACAGTATAGTCGACTAATGAACTTTATAGTCGACTACTGAGAAATTTTCTGAATTCACAGAATCTGTTTAAACTCAGTGTAGTTGACTATTCTGTCTTGTAGTCGACTACAGATACAGTTTTTTTAGATTTTAAAGTTGAATTTATGACTGTTTATAGACGTTTTTAAACGTTTTAAAGTTCAAATAATTATCTTTTCAAGGGCTATAAATAGGTTATTTGTTCAGAAAAAATACAGAGACTTACATACCCATAAGCTTTGATCTTTGTGCATTTTTTTCAAGTGAAAAACATTCAGATTTTGAGAAAAAGAAAAGTTTCTGAAATTGCCTTTGAACATTATTCAAATACTTATTGTTTAGGCAATTTACAGAAGTTAGAATCATTCCTAAGCCACTACTACACTACACTACAAATCAAGGCTTGTAGGAATCGAAATTGTTGCTTCAAAAGTTCTCTCGGTTTGTGAGAGGTGTTAATCTCTTGGTTCAGAGATTGGTGTGCAAATTGGCAAGGTGTTTGTCAATTGGTGTTGCAATTTACAGGGACTTGCAAATTGGTCAGGTTTGCTTTTGATTTTGTAAGTTTATTCAAAATCACAGTGAAAACTCTCAAGCGGGATTTGCTTGGGGACTGGATGTACACCGGATTGGTGGAACCAGTATAAAACTTTGTGTTTTTGTTTGTGAATTTCTGAGATTGTCATTTTTTTTTACAATTTATAATCTACTTTGCATAAATTTTAATAGAACACCATTCACCCTCCCCCCTCTAGTTTTTAGTGTATCTATTTCAGATCCTACATTTGGTATCAGAGCAAGGTGAAAAATAACATCGACAAATACTTCACAATTCAAAAAATATTACTCTACAAATCGTCCACCAATGTTCGATGGTTTGAACTACAACTATTGAAAGTGTCGAATGAAGATTTACCTTCAATCAATTGGCTACGAACTTTGGAACGTTGTGGAAACAAAATATGAGAAGCCTACAACTCCTTTTTCAGAATGGACTATATCTCAAAGGAATAATACAAATTTGGACTCCAAAGACATGAATACACTATTCTGTGCACTTGACAAAAATGAGTTCAATAGGGTGTCAACGGCCACATCTGCATATGATATTTGACATACACTTGAGGTAACTCATGAAGGTACAAATAAAGTTAAAGAATCTAAAATTTCTGTTCTTGTACACAGATACGAATTATTTAAGATGAAGGAAAACGAGACTATTGGAGAAATGTTCACAAGATTCACCGACATCACAAATTCTCTCATTGGTCTTGGAAAAACATATACACAAGTGGAGATGATAAGAAAGATACTTCGATCACTTACTCCATAATGGAAAAAGAAAGTTACCGCAATTGAAGAAGCCAATGATTTGTCAACTCTTACGGTTGAAAATCTTATCGGAAATCTTATGGCGTATGAAGTTCAAATTGAAGATAGAAAGAATGATGAAGAAACAAGGCGTATGAAGTTCAAATTGAAGATAGAAAGAATGATGAAGAAACAAAGAACAAGAAAGTACTTGCATTCGATACTATTTTCGATAAAGAAGATTCAGATGATGATGAAGAAGAAATGGGCATGTTTGCACGAAAATTTTAAAAATTTATAAAACGAGGTAATTTTAAATCTAAGAGTTCAATTTCAAATAACCCTCTTTGTTTTAAGTGTAATAAACCAGGTCATATGAAGAAAGATTGTCCAATGTTGAAGAATAAGCAAAAATTAAGTTATTTCAACAATTTCAACAACATTCAAAATAACAAGAAAAGGAAAGCAATGGCAGTCACTTGGGATGATAGTGATGAGTCATCTTCAAATGAAGAAAAGGAAAATGCTCACATGTATTTTATGGCATAAGATGAAGTAAGTGATAATGGAGAACTTTTAAATTCTTTCAATGAATTATATGAAACTTTTGTGAGATTAAAGACTTCACATAATTTTCTTAAAGGTGAAAATAAAAGATTACTTGAAGAAATTTCTGATTTAAATTCCTCTACTATTTCTAATCCCAAGTAATTGAATTGAAAGAAGAAAATTATTATTTGCTTAAAGAAAATGAATGTTTATCTAATAAGAATATTTATTTAAAATCAGAATGTAATGATTTAAAAATTCGCATTAATAGTTTAGATAAAGATATTTCTTCTTTTAAATCAAAATATGAGGATATATGTTTGAATGTAAGCAAATTCAATAAAGGTAAAGAAAATCTTAATAATATACTTTCTTTTCAAAAAAAATCACAAAAGACAAAAGGATTAGGTTTTCAATTTAATAAAAATAAATCGAAGAAAACAATTTTTGTAAAACCTTCTTGTGATTTGTATGAATATAGAAATAAAAATTTGTGTAAAAAGAAATCAAAATTCTTTTCTATTTGGGTTCCAAAAGAATTAACTTCTTTACATAAGAATTTTTATATTTCTGATTTTATTAAAAATATTTGTTTATCAACTAACTATTTAGGCAAATCAAACTCTTCATGGTTTGGTTTCCTAAAGGCTAATTTAAAGGACCCAACATAGTATGGGTATCAAAACTGTAAATGTTTATTATTTCAGGTACCCAAGAAAGATAGGTGAATTTTGGATAGTGGTTGTTCCAAACATATGACTGGAAACATATAATTTTTGTCATCTTTTCAAAACAAGGATGATGGTACCGTTACTTTTAGAGATAACAACAAAGGAAAAGTCATTGGTATTGGATCTGTCGGTAATCCAAATAAACCTATTATTGATAATGTTCTATTAGTTGATGATCTTAAACATAATTTACTTAGTATTAGTCAACTTTGTGATAAAGGTTTTAAAATTGTTTTTGAAAAAGAATCTTGCTCAATTTATGATATTGATTTAATTACTATTATTTTTAAAGGCCATAGAAAGAATAACATATATGTTTTATCTATGAAAAATATTTCAAATGAACTTCGCCTTATTGCATCATCTAATGATTCTATTTTATGATATAAACGTTTTGGACATGTTAACTTTAAACATATTTCTAAGATTTCTAAAAATGATTCAGTAAATGGTTTACCTAAGATGTCTTTTAAAAATAATTTTGTGATGCATGTCAACAAGAAAAATGCACAAATCTTCTTTCAAATCTAAAAATGTAATATCTCAAGTAGACCATTAGAATTAATTCACATAGATCTCTTTAGTCCTTCTAGAGTAGCATCTTTAAATGAAAGTAGATATGCATTTGTTCTTGTTGATGATTATTCTAGATTTACATGGGTAATTTTTCTTAAACATAAAAAAGATGCTTTTAATGAGTTTTTTATATTTTGCAAAAGAATTCAAAATCAAAAATCTACTTCTATTATCTCTATACGTAGTGATCATGGAGGTGAATTTGAAAATGAATTATTTGTAAATTTTTATGATAAACATGGTATATCACATACTTTTTTTTTCCTGGTGCTGCTCCACAAAATGGAGTTGTAGAAAGAAAAAATAGAACATTACAAGAATGTGTTAGAACCATGTTGTGTGATAGTAATTTACCAAAATATTTTTGGGCAGAAGCTGTATCAACAGCTTGTTATGTATTAAACAGAGTTTTATTAAGACCTATTTTAAAGAAAACCCCTTATGAATTATTTTATAACAAGATTCCTAAAGTATCTTACTTTAAGGTTTTTGGTTGTAAATGTTTTATTTTAAATACAAAGGATAACTTAGATAAATTTGATTCTAAATCTGATGAAGAAATTTTTGTTGGATATTCTAATCATAGTAAAGCATATAGAATATATAACAAAATAACTTTAGTTATTGAAGAATCTTTGCATGTTTCTTTTGATGAAAATTTTTCAAAACCACTCATTGTTTTAAATAATGATGATGATATAATTGATACTATTCATGATACTCCAATGTTAGATATTACAAAAGATGATAATTTATAAAATGATTTACCTAAAGATTTTGTAGAAGTAAAAAATCATCCACATGATTTAGTCATTGAAAATATTTCTGATAAAGTAACTATTAGATCTCATTTTAATTTGATTGCTCATACTGCTTTTATTTCATCTATTGAACCTAAAAATATAAAAGAAGCCTTACTTGATGATTTTTGGATAATTGTAATGCAAGATGAACTAAATCAATTTACTAGAAACAATGTTTGGGATCTTATACCAAGACCTCAAAATAAATCTATTATTGGAACAAAATGGATTTTTAGAAACAAATTAGATGAATCTAGTCAAGTTGTTAGAAACAAAGCTAGATTAGTTGCTCAATGTTATAATCAAGAAGAAGGAATTAATTATGATGAAACTTATGCACCTGTTACTCGTTTAGAATCAATTAGAATTTTACTTGCATTTACATGCTTTATGAATTTTAAATTATTTCAAATGGATGTTAAAAGTGCATTTCTAAATGGTTTTATAATTTTAAATTATTTCAAATGGATGTTAAAAGTGCATTTCTAAATGGTTTTATAAAAGAAGAAATTTTTGTAGAACAACCTCCAAGATTTGAACATGAAAGTTTTTCAAATCATGTTTTTAAACTTAAGAAAGCTTTATATGGTCTTAAACAAGCACCTCGTGCTCGATATGATAGATTAAAGAAGTTTCTTTTAACTTCAGGTTTTGAAATTGAAAAAGTTGATTCAACATTATTTATTAAGAAAATAAATAAAGATATTTTACTAATCCAAATATACGTAGATGATATTATTTTTTGTTCTACTAATAACAATCTTTGTCAAGAGTTTGCTAAGACTATACAGGATGAATTTGAAATGAGTCACATGGGTGAACTGAATTTCTTCCTTGGACTTCAAATTAAACAATTGAAAGAAGGAATATTCATCAATCAAAGCAAATATGCAAAAGATTTACTTAAACACTTTGGAATAGAAAATACAACAAGCAAATCAACACCAATGAGTACTACTACATCACTTGACAAAGATGAAAATGGTAAGAATGTTGATCAAAAGCTTTATCGAGATATGATTGGATCACTTCTTTACATTACTGCAAGTAGACCTGATATTATGTTTAGTGTATGTTTATGTGCTAGATTTCAATCTAATCCTAAAGAATCACATCTTAAAGCAGTGAAAAAAATTTTAAATATCTTAAAGATACTAAATTATGGATTGTTTTATCCAAAACATAGCACATTTGATTTAATTTCATATAGTGATGCTGATTTTGCCGGATGTAAATCCGATAGAAAAAGTACAAGTGGAACATATCATTTCTTAGGACAGTCACTTGTATCTTGGTTTAGTAAAAAGCAAAATTCAGTATCATTATCAACGACTGAAGCTGAATATATTGCTGCAAGTCTTGCATGTGCTCAAATTTTATGGATGAAACAAACATTATCTGATTATGGAATAAATAGTCACATATCATCCATAATGTGTGATAATTCTAGTACAATTAATTTATCTAAAAATCCTATTCAACATTCACGTACAAAACATATTGATATTAGACATCATTTCTTACGTGATCATGTGCTTAAAGGTGATATTTCATTAGAATTTATATCTACTAATAAACAAATACAGGTATATTAACAAAACCCTTAAAAGAAAAAATTTATGTTAAATTAAGAAGAGAATTAGGTATATGTTCAATTGAAGATTTAAATTAAAATTTTAAAACAAACACATATGCATACATACCTTTAATAGTCGACTAATTTGACCTATAGTCGACTACATGCACAAGCATTGCATATAAGGTTTTCTGTAAATTACAGTGTAGTCGACTAATTTCACCTATAGTCGACTACTCTGAGTTAAAATCTGAAAATCAACTTTCTGTCGATTATAGTGTAGTCGACTACTTTTCTTACTAGTCAACTACTAATACTGAATTCACAGTTTTACAGTTTTAAAGCTTATTTGATTTTTTTTTAATCAAACCCAAAACCCAATACCCGTTTCATTTAAGTAGAGTTCATCTCAACCAAAGATATTCAACTCTATCAATCCTAGCCACATATCTAAGATAAAATCATCACCTTTCATTTATTTTACAATTCAATCTGGACCATACAATGCAATTCTTTTAAAAAAGAAAAGATAAAAACCTAAAAACTACCCACTAACCTATCCTAAAACCGATTCTTCTTCTTCCTCTCTTCAGAACCCACTGATTCCAAGTTAGGGCATCATCTTTCTTCTCAAAATTTTCATCAAGTTCATCATTTTCTGAAGTCTGTCAGGTTCTGTAGTCGACTACACCAAGTAATAGTCGACTAATCTAGGGTTTCAACAGTCTGCGGTAAAATTCTCAACTTGATCTTTGTATCTTCTGATATTTTTCTGTTTCATCATGTCTAGAGCTAAGTTGTATCTTCTGATATTTTTCTGTTTCATCATGTCTAGAGCTAAGAAAGCTAAGCAAATTCATACTAATATCAACGATGAAATCATCATTTACTTAAAAAGTCCTGATTTACTTGAAGAATTTAACAAAATATCCACTTTTGAAGTTCTTCTAGGACGATTTGTGAAATTTGATGATTTTATTCCCTGAAACTTTGGATCATATTTTGATAATGTGGGATTGCTTGAATTATTCTCTGCTGAAAATAGAAAACCAATATATCCTTTTCTTGTTCAATTGTTCTATACTAATATAGAACGTGTTGGAACTATTGGTGGTACTGAAAAACTTAAAACTCTTGTTAAAGGAATAGAAATTGAATTGACTACAAAGTCAATTCGAAAAATTTTTAATATTCATTTTTAAGGAGTCTCTCTTAGGTCAATTAGGATGAATGATTCAGATCTTTTATCTAATCATATATTTCTTCCTGGTTATAGTAAACCTTTAAATAATTCAAACAAACTTCGTCCAATTCCTAGGTTCATTGCACGAATCTTAGCGTATAACTTGTTTCCAAAAACTGAGAGTTTCCATTTTATTTTCCTAGATTTAGCAAAAGCACTATATGTTATAATGAGAAATATCCAAGTTAATTGAGCTGAAGTTTACTTTGACAATCTTCTGACAATACCAAGAGGATTTCTTCCTTATGGTGTTTTTTTAACAAAAGTCTTTGACAAATTTCATGTGGATCTTCAATCTGAAAATTTTGTTGTCCGTTCCATTGAATTCTTTGATTCCAATGCCCTAACTAGGATGAAGTTAACAAATTTTGAAATTCAAGAACAAAATCCTCAAGATGAACCTCATCCTCATCAAGAAGAAATTCCACAAGATATTCCACAATCTTCAACTCAAGCTGGAACTTCTTCTAGTCAACCACCACCACCGTTTCCTTCAGGACCTTCATGTTTTTCAGATGTGCAATACAACACACTATCTGCTCGTATTCTTGAACTTGAAACTGGTCAAAGTGCTCTATATTCTCAGAATTCCTATATCATTAGTAATCAAGAAGAGCTAATCAAGAAGTTTGATGACTTGGATACAAAGCTTAGCGCATATTTTCAAGGACATCAACCTCCTCCAGCACCTTAGAAGTTTATGCATGCATCATATTAGATTTGGATGTTTTAGTGTTTAGTTTCAAAACAATTATGTTCCTTTGTTAGTTATATATGTTTAAGTATCAAAAAGTATGTAGTTGTGGGTTGTTATTAAGACATATGTAATATGTTATGTTGCTACAATGTCAAGTATGTTGATTATGTGTTTACATTATTATGATGTTGTTTGGATAGTTAATATATGTGCTATATATTTTAAACAGATCATGGTGATGAACATTGTGAAACTTTTGGTCTTTATGGTAAGTCTTTGCCTACCTATTTGGATGGGTGAAGTTATGGATTATGTTCATAATCTGGATAATTTGTTTGAAGTATTAGCTCATGTTGAAGAAATAATGTCATGTTTAGCATAAATGTTTATCTCTTTTTGTTGATAACAAAGGGGGAAAAATGATTATCTATATTAGATTTATGTAATGTTATAGACTCTAATTTGCATATATGCAGGGGAAGTAAGTATGTTTATTTCATAATGTTTAAACTTGGTTATAAAATACATTCATATTGCATTATATTATTTTGTCATCAAAAAGGGAGAATGTTGAATATCATATCTCCATGATATTTATTTGATGATAACAATTTATATATGTGTGTTATACAAAATGCCACTAACTTTTATATGCAGATTTCAATATCAAAATATGAACAAGTACAAGTTGAGTTCAAGGCATTATAAAGTGAGAGATGAAGAACATATGAGATAATGTATTTTATATTTTCTTTACTTAGAATTATTGTACAAGCCTTGATCACTCACACACCACACACATAAATATTAGAAACACACTAACACAGACTTAGTGTGTTGGTTAACTATAGAAATCCCCTATATTAACATTAGAGTTATAGTTAATTATTGAGTATCAAAAACATTTTAATTCTCATTTTTTACTCTTAGTAGTCGATAATTAGAATAGTAGTCGACTACTCATGTATATGACCTAATTATATGTTTCTGTCATTTACAGTATAATCGACTAATTTGGATAATAGTCGACTACTTAAGCTTATGACAGAAATATAAGTTTCTGTATTTTACAGTATAATCGACTAATTGACATTATAGTCGACTACTGAAGGCAAAATTCATTTTTTAAGTTTCTGTACTAATACAGATAGAAGACTAATGAACTTTATAGTCGACTACTGAGAAATTTTCTGAATTCACAGAATCTGTTTAAACTCAGTGTAGTTGACTATTCTGTCTTGTAGTCGACTACAGATACAGTTTTTTTAGATTTTAAAGTTTGAATTTATGACTGTTTATAGATGTTTTTAAACGTTTTTAAAGTTCAAATAATTATCTTTTCAAGGGCTATAAATAGGTTATTTGTTCAGAAAAAATACAGAGACTTACATACCCATAAGTTTTGATCTTTGTGCATTTTTTTCAAGTGAAAAACATTCAGATTTTGAGAAAAAGAAAAGTTTCTGAAATTGCCTTTGAACATTATTCAAATACTTATTGTTTAGGCAATTTACAGAAGTTAGAATCATTCCTAAGCCACTACTACACTACACTACAAATCAAGGCTTATAGGAATCGAAATTGTTGCTTCAAAAGTTCTCTCGGTTTGTGAGAGGTGTTAATCTCTTGGTTCAGAGATTGGTGTGCAAATTGGCAAGGTGTTTGTCAATTGGTGTTGCAATTTACAGGGACTTGCAAATTGGTCAGGTTTGCTTTTGATTTTGTAAGTTTATTCAAAATCACAGTGAAAACTCTCAAGCGGGATTTGCTTGGGGACTGGATGTACACCGGATTGGTGGAACCAGTATAAAACTTTGTGTTTTTGTTTGTGAATTTCTGAGATTGCCATTTTTCTTTGCAATTTATAATCTACTTTGCATAAATTTTAATAGAATACTATTCACCCCCTCTAGTGTTCTAGTGTATCTATTTTAGATCCTATACTATCAAATGATCGAGTCTAAGTGCCTAACAGGTCTATTCTCCATCTTCGTAGTAAATTCTTTGATACAACTAGAAGAGCGCATTATTGAACCTAACAAACCTCACAAATTCGCCACACTTCTTCCCCTCATAAATTTCTACTAAAGATGCAACATAAATTCAATTCTTTTTCCTCAAATATTTTGCGGTAAAATTTAGCACCAGAATAACTAAGTGGAAAGTCAATGTAGCTTGTTAAGGAACCCAGAAGAACTCACCCCTAAAAGCTAGCTTGTAGAGGGAGCAAACCCAAAGCCTTTATAAACCCACATCAAGTTACCCATATAACCAATATGGGGCTTAATGGAACCTAACATACCATAATGCTTCTGATCGCGGCGCCCGCGCGGGCTGTCTTTGCACTAATCTAGCCTCGGGTGAACACTGCAATCCCAGCATCACTCCTTTGGCTTTGCTAAACTAGTCCCGGGTGAACACTGAAATAACAGCGTCACCACCCATGCCGCTAAATTGCAACCGATAGGTGGGGTTGGCTGTGATACCACTTCTAAGGGACACAGGAGAACTCACCCATATTAGATTTTCTCTTCTTAACCCCCTGCTTCCTTGCTTTTAGGGGTGAGTTACCAATGGTATCAGAGCTACTCCATCTTTATGGTTACAACACATATTTGGTAACATCAACATTGCCTCGTATGCCCGGGACTAGTCTACTGTAATTGCATAAAGCCAAAGGGGCGATGCGGGGACTTATGAGTATTCGGTTGGTACTCGGCTAGTGCTAAGTTAGGCAACATGGAGACAATGTGATGTGTTACACATTTGCTTTTAGAAGTGAGTGAGTTCTACTACACCTCTAACAAAAGGAATGTTGATATTTTTTTTTCTTGAGTTGATTTACTAAATGGTTCTCAGAAACTTACTATACTCCAATTACCTTCATGGAGACGATGGTTCGCCGGCGATTTCACGGAGGAGCTCTGGGCATCGAGGACGAACAGGGAACCCAGTTTTTGAGCGGAATGATGTGGCGACGCTCGCAAGAGATCGCCCTTCGCCCATCCAGTTGACACGATTTGGTTTCTAGGTTTTTTGAGATTTAGCAATTTAGGGTTTTTGAGAGAGGAGGCGGCTCTGGGGATTTGGGATTTTGATGGAGATTGGGTTCTGTATTCTGTAAAAGTTACAGTAAAAAAGAACACGTAGACTTTTGCAATGTGCGTATCTAGTAATAACCGTTTTAATAAGGAGAATTAAAAAAAAGGTTTTTAAAACATAATTAGCAAAATCGACCGTTTTCCTAAATAATATTCAAAATTAGCCTCTTTTTTGCCAGGTCATCAAGGCCGACAAAAAAGAGGTCGGTTTTAAAAAAAATCATCTTCAAAATACACGGGACTACTAGTCTCATATAATTAGCAACGTTAATTAAAAAATTAACTTTGCGCTCTCTCCTCCGAATTTCTTCATCGCTCTCCTCTCTCTCATCCGATTCGCCCTCGACCCTCGACCTCGAGGCTCTCACTGCCCTTGAGATCGCCCTCGACCACTGCCCTCGCCCTTGAGGCTACTCTTGATCACCACCCTCGCCCTCGAACCTTGCCCTTGAGGCTCCCTCGACCACTACCCTCGAGGCCACCCTCAACCACCACCCTCGAGGTCGCCCTGGACCACTATCCTTGCCCTCGACCCTCGCTGTCGAGGCTCCCTCGACCACTACCCTCGAGGTCGCCTTCGACCATCGCCTTCTCCCTCGAGGCTCCTTCGACACTCAACCTTCGACCTGGAGGAGATTGAGGAGAAGTGGAGGGAGGAGCTCTGGAAGAGGGGTAATGGTGGTTGCGATTAAAAATTGGGTTTTGGAATGAATACATGGGACTAAATAGTCCTATGTATATTCTGAGCTTAATCAGTTTCATAATTTGTAATTGCTAATTACATGGGACTATTAGTCCTGTGTATTTTAAAGATTTTTTTTTTTTTTGAATCGACTTCTTTTTTGCAAGCCTTGATGAGTTGTCAAAAAGAGGTCGGTTTTGCTCATTATTTAGGAAAACGGTAGATTCTGCTAATTATGTTTTAAAATGGTTATTTTAAAAAAATCTCATTTTAGTAATGAAAATTTGTGTGAAGTCCCTAAAAAATTTATTTTACCCATGTTCTCCATTTTACCCCTCTTCATCCGCTAAAGGGCGTCATCATTTCTCCTCCATCACAATGTCCCCTTCTTCCTCCTCCTCCTCCTCTCTCCCTATCTCAAAATCCAAGCGCCGAAACCTTAACCCTAGCAATCCTACCTTCTTCTACTATTGCTGTAATTACTCCTCCCTCACTGCCACCCTCGGCATCTTGATCCTCATCCTTGTCCTCTCCTCCTGCTCCTTCCTCATCCTCTCCTCTCTCTCCCACCTCCTCTGAGTGCAGAAACCCTACATGCAAGGGCTTGAAGAAAGCGATAGAGTTTAATGTCAAGATTCAAATTGAGGATTGCGTGAGGGAGAAAGAAAGGAGTAGAAGGAGATCGAGAATTTGTCATGAAAAGGTGGGCAGCAGGAGAGAACTCGAATTATGAGGTTCTACATGCCGAGTTGAAAAGGATGGTCCCGGTCAATGGTTAGGTTGTGCTACTATTTTAGGTGAGGTGAAGGTGCCCGCTGGCAAAATTGGAGGTTAGGGACCGAAGAAGGTGTTGAGGCAGAATTGGAGCCTAGAGTTAGAGTTTTGACACTTCAAGTCTAGATGTTAGTTAGATGCAAAAAAAAGTGTTTGATGAAATGTCTCATAATAATGTCATTGCTTAGAGATCTGCTATACTATTGAAGCTTGAATTCATCAAAAGAAGAAGCTCAAATTGCTATTGTTTTATTGTTTTATTTTGTTAGTTGTTCATAGAATACAAGAGATATTGCTGAGAGGTTTAATCTTTATCTAAAACTTTATTGTACAGCCATTATGTTGGCTTGAATATTATATGTAGACTGTACATGATGCGTTCTTAATTGAGAAATAAAAGCTTACATACAAAGTGTTCATTTGAATTAATGGATATATGGATGTATGGTGATTATTTACGGAAATAAGAACTTTTGAATTTGGATTGGAAAATTGGAAACTTTAAGAAGGTGGTATAAGAATATTGTATAATGTTCAATGTTTTCTCCTTTTAAAGAGGAAAATGTTAAACTTATTCATAGACAGTTGAACATATACTTTATATCATTCTTGTTAACCTTATGAGGTACATGCTAGGGTTCTAGCATATCTGTTAAAGTTAGGCCATATCTGTTAAGTTTATATTATAACTGTGAGGGTTATGCAATTCATGTTAAACTTACTATTTATTTGTTAAGGTTATGTCATTCCTATTTATTTTATGGTGTATATGTTAAACTTACACTATAACTATTAAGTTCATAATTGTAGTGTATATTTGACTAATTTTAATTTAAATATTCATAACTGCAGTGTACATTTTATTGACTGTTTATTTAATTGTTAAGTTAATTTTACTAGTTGTACTATTAAGCATCTAAAAAAGAGTTATTAACTTATCTTTTATCTCATCCTAAATTATGAGAAGTGTAGTGTACCAAAGGATGAGATCGGTATATTGCTACCAATTACTACTAAAAGGAAAGGGACAAATAGAACAAGACTATATCAAGTGTTGATGTAAAGAATTAGAGTTGGTTGTAAGTGATAAAGCCTAGATGCTAACTATATTAGCTTGGATGTAAGACTAATCAGGTAAGACTAATCAATATTTACTGAATATACTTTATAGTGTTAACTATATTAAATATTTGTTAACTATATCCGGTATCGGTTAACTACATCAATTATTTATTAACTATATCTAGTATCTGATAACTATATCAAAGTATCTGTTAACTATATCTAGTATCTTTAACTATATTCAGTATCACGTTAACTATATGATGTACCTATTAAACTTTATTTATTCCTGTTTAATATCAAGTAATTATTAATATATGTCTATTAAAGTTCATGACTAGGTCATATCTTTAACATCTATTTGTTAAAGTTAACTGGTAATCTATATAGTTAACATTCATTGAGTAAACTTAACAACCAATAGGTAAACTTAATAAGAAATAGGTAGACTTAACACTCAATATTTTAAAATTAACACTCAATATTTTAGAATTAACAAGATTCAATCTACTACTAAAAAATAAAATCATAAATTAATTCAATCATGAGATTTTTTTGAGAGAAATGTTTTTTTTTTTTGTGGGGGGGATTTTAAGGAGTTGGATTTGTAGATGAATTGGTAGCAGCGAGGGAAGAGGAGGGAGTTTGACAAAGGAGGTGGTCTCGGCCATCATGCGTGAAAGTTTAAAGGAGGCGAGAGTGGTCGAATGAGAAGAAGATGACGGCGAGCTCAGATGAGGAGATCTTGTCATCACTGTTGGAGTCGAACTAATTCAGGATGTGCTCAATATTGGTGGTGGTGGAGGGGAAGGTGGAAGAGGGAGATGACGGGGTCTGAGGATGCACTTGAGGTCAATAAATGTCGGAGGGGGAGGGGGGAGAGGGAGATGGCAGGGTCGGATGAGAAGAGGAGGAAGACAGAGAGAGGAGGAAGGTTAGAGATAAGTTTAGGGTTAGGAGAGAGAAGGAGAGTAGGGGAGGAGCAACCATGAACATTAGGATCAAGGTTTGGGTTAGGATAGAGGAGGAGGAGAGGAGGGAGGAGCAACAATGGCGCCAGCAGTGGAGGTCGGGAGAAGGATTTAGGGAGAGGGTTGATTTGGGAGGAGGAAGAGAGGGGAGAAGTCTCACCATTGAGAGGGGGGGGAGAGAGGAAGAGGGAGGGGTGATCTTGAAAGCTTTTTGGTTTTTTTTACTTGGCAGTGTGAATAGGGGCTGAATCACAAGAGCCAATTGTATTTGGGGCCAATTCACAAATAAAAAATACAAGGTTCTGGGTGTAGACGCACAAAAAAATTATGTATCAACAAACCCTATAAACGAAACTTATTGTGAGGATGATAGTAGCTCATAAAAAATCAAAACAAATGTGAGGGATAGTACTCCATATAAATCTAAACTAATGAAGGTAAACCCTCCATATCAATTAATTTAGAGAGGCATGTCTTCCCCTTGTAGTTGTCAAATTTGATGAGCTCAACAAATCTTATCAATGAAACTTAATGTGAGGGATAATACCTCATATAAATTAAAATCAATATGAGAGATAGTACCTCATATAAATGAAAATCAAGTTAAGGATGACAACACCTCATGTAAGTTTGAGAATATATGTACCCTCTATTAATCCAATACAAAAACACATGTCTCACCCCTTCATATTAACCAAATTCTTTAACTTGAGGGTGCATATCAATTTCGATGTATTTGTGTTATCATGTGATCATAAGCCCTAGCAATAAAATCTAACTCGAGGATACTCACCCTACACACCTAATTTCAGCTTGAAGGTATATAGGCTCTTAGCAATAAAATCTAACTCGAGGATACTCACCCTACACACCTAATTTCAGCTTGAAGGTATATAGGCTCCACATAACACCTATTTTAAGAAATAAAAAACTACACACCTAATTTCAGCTTGAAGGTATATAGGCTCCACATAACACCTATTTTAAGAAATAAAAAAAAATAAGCTAATAGATAAATTAGAAGTGAAAAGCAAAGGAAATGTTCGTTATGATAAACGAATGAATCTTGATAAGGTAGTTTCAATAAGGAAGTTATAATAACCCCCCACCAATCCCTTTCAAACACTTGACAATAACTTCCCCTTGTCTTCCTATAAATTGAAATCTCATTTGCCATTCGAAGAGGGAGGATAAAAAAAGGAACAACAGAAAAGATAGAGAAAAGGCGAAGAGATTGAAGAGAAAGAGAGACTTAGAATTTAAAACAACAATGACAAGGTCTTCTGCATTTTTTTGAAAGGGAGGAGGGCTCTAGAACATTGTATAGAGACCTAAGATCTCATCTTCTTTCTATTAAATTTTGCAATACATTAGAAAGATAATAAAATTAATATCTCTCTACATTTGATTCTTAATGTATATTTAATTCTTTATTTTCTACTAATCAGGGGTTTATTTTAACAAGAGTTATTAACAGAAAGAAATAAATTTCTGGAAGCATGCACCTCACAATTTTTTTTACAAACAAAGTGATTCTAATATGTATCTAAGGAGTAAATATTTAGACATTGCTCTACTCTTATTGAGATTGGTGATACGACTTGGTCAATAAGAGATTAGCCTACTCAAATATTATTACTTCTCTGATGGATACTAGCACCACTTTGAATTTTTTTTTACAAAATATACACGTCGGACATTTCTACGCTTACACTGGACCACATGAAGTTTTCATTTTTAGGGCCTTGACACAAGTTTCCCTTTAATAATTGTCCTTTCCTTAATCAATCTTGATATGTAATCCATTAAAAAATAACCTAAGACAACCTTATTTTCTTGTGAAGTATAATCCAAAATAATTACTTGCCAAGCATATAATCCACTTTTGTGGATCATAGTCTAGTTTTACCATTTTGTCAAACATGCTCTAAATCTTGTGTAAACTGTCCTTTCCAATAAACTACGTGGAAATGAAGTGAAACTGATGCTTCTTCATCGATTCAAGTTGATTATTGTATTGATTTCTATATTGTTTGCAATGTTTAGTATTTATTTATACATATATTTAAAATCAGCAATAACTTTCTGTAGAGGACCATCTACAGTAATTTTTCTAACTTAACTTCATTTTTATAATCCACATCTATCAAGTAACCCAATATTTAAGATATGTATGTATTATTTTTTTTTTCTAATGTCTTGAGTGTTTTTTTTTTGGAACCTTATATAAATTAGAAAATTCATCTAAAATACACATCTTAAATTCTTGAGTTTTTATTTGGTTTGGATGAATTTTCTTTATTGTGTAGAGCTAATAAATGTGTACTGATAATATGTCAACTGTAGAGAGAGCGTGTTAGCATAGGACCAAATGGACTCAACAATCCATTACATATTTTTAGCGTAATGGCTATTTGTGTCTACAAGCTCAAACCAATATTCTTTTTTCTTGTATAATGTGTGTGTATCAGATAGGCAATATTAAAATCGAAATTAAAAATTTTCAAATTAGAAACCCTCATTGTGCACTATACATCTAAACCTAGATTAGAGCAATAAAACATCAAAATTGATTTAAAAAATACTAATATATAATAAAATAATTCAATTGTATCATATATGAGATCCTCAACTCCAAATTTATTTTCATTGGCCGATAAACAGCCAAATCCATATTTGTACACATAAAAACGAATTGATCTGGATCCCATTTTCTTTTTATGTATTTTAGCTTATTCAAATGAATAGTTGGAAATCAATATAATGTAATTGTTAGATGGATGAAAATAATATATCTACATCAATTTACATTTGAGCTCATGCGTTTAAATGTCAAATTGCTGAGATAAGAAGAAGGGAAAAATGAAATGTGAGACTAATTAAATGCATGAAGGATTTCTAGTTTTTCTGCCATTTTAAGGCAATATTAGGTACATATGCATGAGACAATTTCCTTATATATTATAATTTAGAAAAGATAATACAAAAGGAAACAATTATATAAATATATAATGTTATTCTTATCCCCTCCTGTAAGAAGGAGTTAATGAGTTATTATATTATTATTATTCACTTTTATGGACTATTATCTTTTTTGAAGGAATATATGTCGTTATCTTTACAATACATTTTAGACCTTTGGACTATTATCTTTTTTGAAGGAATATGCGTTGTTATCTCTACAATACATTTTAGACCTTTGTTTTGTACAATCCTTTTTGAAAATAGGAGGTTTTAATATAGAAATAGACCACCAACAAATCACTTTAGTACAATGGCATCAACTCGAATCATGTGTTACAAAATGATATGCAGATTCCGTAGACTCTAATAAGTCAAATAAAATGAAATTGCTATCGACATCATTACTTCTTTGTTAGGAGACTATTAATTTTGGATTAAGGATCCAATGAGCTTTTATTAGGTAAAACATTGGGATAATGCCGAAATAGATTCAACCAAGCATTTAGAGAGATAAATATTCATAGACACACAGATGACTTTCATTTTGAACTTTTATAGATATTTTCATTTGTGCAGTGCAATATTTTAATGTTGTCATGAGAATGCAAAATATTGTAAATATTGCTCACTCTCCTCGACACATCAGAATTTTCAGAAATCCAATATTTACGCTCTCTTAATTATCATAGAAGAAAATAAATATTTGCAGATGTTTAATAAAAATCTATTGTTGCTCTTTTATTACAGCAAAACGTATCACAGAAAAAGTATTTACAAAAAATATAAAAATTTAAAAGCCGTAAATTTTATTTGTTATTGAATGTGTGAATGAATCATAAAATAGAGATTTTCAAGGAGAAATGCTCGAAAATGTTGCACGTGCAATGAATGAGAAAATGTGAGTGGGAGGAGAAGTTTTCATGACCAGCGAAGAATGATTGTTGAAGGAATTACTTGAAAACTACAAAACTTCTACGATTCACATTTTAACAGATTTCCCAATATTATGAATTTTGCACGTAACATGTATATGATTTTTAATTAACAGTTAATAGACATTCACGATTTCTACTCAGCATCAGACCTACAAAAATGATTAATATTTGAATAAAAAGTATTTAAATCCTCTCCACACCTAAAAATAGTTATAGATCACTACTTTTATCACTGGCGTTAATCTATCTAGTGAATGATGTGATTCATTCTCAATATAACACTCATCCTAACCCTCACGAATCACATTTCTATTTTACACTTAAAATAATCATAAGCATCAAATAAACTATGATAAAAATATTATTCTCTTTACTACTTTTTAGCGGGGTGGAAATCCAAATCCGATAAAAATGGGAACTTATCCTTGCCACTTATTGAGAACTAAAGTTGGAATTGATTCATTTTACTTCGATTTGTTAAAGACATTTTTATCTGAATGTTTTTCATCACGATTGAATTCAATATAAACAAGCAAAACTGACCCGCACGATGCTGCGATATTAGTGTTAAAAAAAACAAAAACGTAATGGTTTAAACATTTATAAAAGTACACTATATACATAACCGCTTAGAAAAAAGTACTTAAATGAAGTATTTTGGTTCTAAAAATGATTTTCGGGTTCAAAAGGGTTTAGAAGTAACTATTGGTAGATCTTTACTTTTATAGGAATAACTTTTTCCCAGAAATGGATGGTTTTAAAAATAAATAGGGGTAAAACATTATGTTTATCAGCAGAAAACCCATCTACCATTCGTAATGCGGCATAAGCATGAAAATAAATCCGAAAATACTAAAGCATTTTGTTTACTAATACCCTGAATACTCAACCAATTAGAATACAAATACAAAAAAATTTAAAAAATTGGCAAATTACAGCAAAAAGTAACAACTTACACCGTATACATAACTGCTAGTCTAAAGTGATTTTGCAGTTAAGCGAGTTTAAAATAAAAGGGGATTAAACTTTGGGCTTATAGGAAAACATATCAATTTTGGAAAGTAAGTGAGTTAAAATCAAATGAGGATAAAACTTTGGGATAATATGGCAAAAAATCATTTACAGTTCACGATGCATCTTTAGTATGAAAAAAAAAGAAATAGTTGAAGTATTGGGTTTAAACAATACACCAAATATATAACCGTTCAGAATAAAAATATAGTTACTTACAATAAAACATAACAAACTTACACTATATATCAAACTGATGAAAAAAAGTGAGTTCATAATTAACTCGGTGAAATATATTGGGTCTAAGAGTGATTTTGGAAGTGGGAGAGCTTAAAAATAAATCATATCATACTCCTTTAAAAAGTACGAGTTCGGAAAAAATTTTCTATGGTCAATATTATCCTTATTTTTTCTGAATATTATATTAGTATCCTAATCTATTCTAATTATCCTAACTTTTTTGAATTGGCAACCAAATGATTTACTCTATTCATAATGAGACTTAACATATTATTGGATAAATTAGATATGTTTCATATAATTTAAATCCTTTACTTATTTCAGTTCGTAGAGAAATCTAAAAAATATATGCTAGCCAGCACGTAAAAGTTTTTTAGACTTTGTAAAAAATATTCTCTAAGTTTTTTAAATTGTAAAAATGCCCCTACAAATTCAAATTTTTATTAAAGTATATTGAAAATTATAAATTTTACTTATCTCAATTCAGTGAGAAATCTGAAAAAACATGTGCTAACTAAAAAACGAAGGTTTTTTTAGAGAAAACATCTCATAAGTTTTAAAAATTATAAAAACAGCCCTAAAATTCAAAATTTATAAAAAACACCTTACAAATTTCAAGCCTATAAACATATTAAAAACCTACAAATAACAAAAACAACCCCTAAAAATTTATAGAATTTGTAATACACACTGAATTTTTTACAAATTGCAAAATAAAACCCTCAAAATTATAAAATTTATTAAAATCTTGATAGTTTCTGACCAGTACATTAAAAATATAGGAATTATAAATATCTCTTACATAATTTATAATTTATAGAAAATAAACTTAAAATTTCAAAAATTACAAACAAACGTTTAAAATTCTAAATTTATAAAAAACACCCTAAAAATTTTAAAGTCATTAGTAAATTGAAAACATAAGAATTATAAATAGTCTATAAATAATTTACAATCTGTAGAAAAAGCCTATAACTTTAAAAATTACAAAAAATCCTTAAATTTCATAATTTACAAAAAATATCATGAGAATTTCTAACCTATAAACACTAAAATGAATATGCAAAATTACTACTAACCCCTAGAAAATTAAAATTTTGTAAAAAATATCATACACCTTTTAAAAGTATAAGTTTAGAAAAAACTTTTCATGATAAATATTACCCATAATTTTTTTTAAAAGAACATAACTAATTGAAGACCTATTAAATTTGAAATATAAAAAAAAACACCCTCAAAGTTTAATTATTACATTGCAGATCCCCCTCCAAAGTTTGAAAATATTCAATAATTTTTTTTGTAATTCCTTGATATCAATATATTGTTTAATAGTTTTGTGTATTTGTAAATTACAAATTTTAGGGTATTTTTTACACTTTTTAAAACTTTTGAGGATGTTTATTTTATTGTTTTCTAAATTTTTATTGTGTTTTCAGTGTAATGCATATACATCAATTAATAATGATATTGAAGAATAAGTCATTCTTAAGATTATTAAACCATAGTTAAATGTGCACATCACTATTCCTAGGAAGTATAGTTTATAATTTTTTTCATACGATCTATATAGTATTTAAAAGATTTTGATATTAATGTACTATTTTTTATAAATTATATTTAATCTGAACCCACCATATAATTTTGATTGTGGTCATCATAATTTTAATATGTTTGATTGATTAACTACTTACGTATATAGACCATAAATTACTTTACTTTCTCACATGAGATAATATTTGGTGCTTAACAATTTAAATTATTATTTTTAAATTTAATATAAAGAGGAGCTCTAATAATAGTTATTTATTTACCTACAACATAATACAATCTCAATTCTTATTTTTTGCTGGAGATTTATTCCATAGTTACGCGTATCAATTTAGTAACTAAAATAATAATTATTTATGCTTAAATTAGAATGATTGTAGTTGGCTACTCACTATGAAATTTTTATGAAGATATATACCATACTTTGTATACTTTATAAATTAGTTCTTAATTTGACAAATTAAATTACTTTTTCTTTGTAAAAAAATCTTCTTTGATTTTTATACTGTGTAATCACTATATCACCATTCTAGCATAGAAATGACCCCACTCTAAATGTCTTCAAGCCAATGTTTGAGTTGCACTGAAGTATATACTATTGCTACTATGCATATATTTTTTTAATAAAATCATGTTAACATTTTTAAATATAAGAGAATATTCTAACATCTGATATTATAAAAACTAAATATAGCTAATTGAATGATTAACAAAAGAGAAATTACATCAGAAAAGTGTGAATAATAAGATAAAGAGGAAAGGTAATGACATTGCCAACAGTACTACAAATAACAAACTACAATGTAAAGTTAATCTATTTTGTAGAGCCCAACTACTGGCTATAAGCATCGGGTTTTCATATGTATACTTTATAATTTATTATAAATGGTCATATAATCTTACATAATAAAATTGATTTAACATTGAATAGTAATATTGTTGTAATAATATCATTATTAGAATTTTTTTTCATGAGTCAATATGTTCTTTACAATATATAAGCTATGCACTCCAAATTCTTGTGTCTTTTATAGAGCCAAAAAGTTTGAATACGAGCCTCTAACATGTTGCTCTCACAACAGCAAAATCTACTTTGGAGATATGAATATTTAAGATGAGTTATGTATCCTATATACAATATAATTGCTCTAGGCAAGTGAGTTATAATAACATTTTTCATTTACATTGTTTGGGGGTAAGATTTGATAGAGACCTTGCTTCAAAGGATTTTTTTTATATTTAGAGCACATGGCGAAATATATCATTATCTCCCTGTTCTAATTTCGCAAAAAATAATTATTCATATTTTTAATTTTACTTTTATGATATAGAGAATGAGCTATAAAATTAAATAAAAATATTAGGTAATATAAATATGAGTGAAACGTCAACTAAAAGTTAACGTGAATATGAGTCAAACCACAATTAAAAGTTTAATGAGCATATATATGTAAAATTCCTTTGTGAATTGAATGATTACCCATCTATTGAAGACTTCAAGATTCTAATAAATAGAGATGTTATACTAGATTAATGTGTTTATAACTCACAAATAGTAGATCACGTGGTTGTTGGACCCTAGAGGGGGGTGATTAGGGTCAAGAGGCTCTAATATGCAATAAAAATTCAGCACAAGCAAATCACAAAACAGTAAAGCAATTTAAAGTAAGAGAAATAGAGTTAGGAGTTCGTTATCCTTGACGCGCGATGTGTTAACGAGGTTCGGCCCTCTGGCCTACGTCCCCGCTCCCCACTCTCGAGGAGAAATCCACTACACACCCGGTTTGAAAGCCGGAACTTCGTCTACACAGCGATCTCCACAGATCTCTCTCACTACACGGTTTGATCTCAACAGATCACACTCCCTCACAGTCGATCTACACAGATCTCACTCACACAGCAGAAGACAAGATGCAAGAACCTCTCTTTACACAGCCCCTATAGCAAAGAGTAGGTTTACTGAAGCTGGGAAGTGAATCACACTTAAAACAGAGAGAAAAACAGGCTTTGAAAATTTTACTCAGGAAGAAGAAAAGGCTCTCTGGTTTTTCAAACGTTAGGGCTAAGGAAGAAGAAGCAGTCTGGGGGGGGGGTTTATAAAAGAGTTTAAACCAATTAAAAACAAAAACCCAATATTCCTATTTAGGAAGATAATCTCCTTTTCAGACTCTCAGCTCAGACTGTGCCAAACACTAATAAGTGAAAGCACAGCGAACGAGGCAAAAACCGACCGTTTAAAAAAGTCGCGGCTGACCAAAGACATAAATCGGTTGACCGAAGGGAATTTCGGTCGACCGAAAATTTCGGTCGACCGCCAACAACCTAGAAAACTTAGAAATCAAGCAGAGACACCGTCGGTCGACCGGCGCGGTCGACCGATTTGAAAGTCGAGATTTCGGTCGACCGTACCGGTCGACCAACGACCTCTCTGGAAAATAGTAAGGAATGGTCATGGAGGAAAGGCGATGGGAGCGGTCGACCGGACCGGTCGACCGCTTTCTGACATTCTTCAGAAAACAGGTTTTTAATCAACTTTAAATATTTGCAAAATATTTATTTGACCTCTGAAAAATCTGAAACTTTGTAAAATGTTTTTAATACTAAAAACAAACTGTTTAGAAAAGGAATTTTGCAGATAGGTCCTCATACTTATGAAAAATAGTATTTTGTGAAAAACGCTTAAAAACCTAAGTATGAAATCGTGTGTGTGATTCCCAATAGCTTCAAGTAAAATCAGTAACTCTTTGCCTACATTCTAGCACTAGAGAGAGAAACAAAAGAAAGCTAATATCCTCATATATAAAGAACAATACTTGAGCTTTGATATAGCTTGAATCGGATGAAGCTTGTATTCGAATTTGACGTTCTTAAAATAACGTTGCTTCATCTCTTGGCCTCCTCCTCCTTTGGATGTCATCATTGTAGCATATATTCCATCCATCCTCCATTTATGGCACTAACGAGCTTGATAAATGAATTTACTATATTTTTACTCAATAAGCTATTAGTACCGATAATGGTGGTTGTAAAACATCATCAAAACATAAGGGCTAACAATCTCCCCCTTTTTGATGATGACAACCAACCATTATATAAGAGCAAAAATAAAATAGCTTATAGATAGGTGCTCCCCCTATCTATGAGCTCCCCCTAAATATATGCAACAAATGAGGAGATTTCTCTCCCCCTTTGTCACCATCAAAAATGGGGAAAGAAATGCAAAATGCAAGATGCAACTAAACAAGCAAGCAATGTAGAACTTTCACATAGTGCATAAGCCCAAACCATTTCTTATGCGACAAAAATCATCCTCTCCAAGAGGCTTAGTAAATATATCCGCTAGTTGAGATTTTGTGTCAACAAACACTAGGGATACATCTTGTCGTTCTACATGATCGCGTAAGAAATGATGGCGTACATCAATATGTTTAGTTCTAGAATGCAAAACCGAATTTTTGGAAATATTTATAGCACTTGTGTTATCACAAAAGATTTTAATATTTTGAAAGTTCAAATCATAGTCAACTAAACTTTGTTTCATCCATAAAACTTGAGCACAACATAAGCCGGCGGTAATGTATTCCACTTCCGTAGTGGACAATACAACACAATTTTGTTTCTTGGAAGCCCAAGAAACAAGGGAATTTCCTAAGAATTGGCATGTTCCACTAGTACTCTTGCGATCTACCTTACATCCGGCAAAGTCGGCATCACAAAACCATATAAATCAAAAGAAGTGCTTCTTGGATAAAATAAACCAAGGTTAAAAGTTTCATTAACATACTTAATGATCCTTTTAACCGCAATTAAGTGAGATGCTTTTGGAGATGCTTGAAAACATGCACATGCACACACACTAAACATGATGTCGGGTCTACTAGCGGTGAGATAAAGAAGACTACCTATCATACCTCGGTATAGTTTTTGGTCCACATCTTCACCACTCTCATCCTCATCAAGCTTAACACTAGTACTCATGGGAGTAGGTGCATGCTTAGAATTCTCCAACTTGAATTTCTTCACCAATTCCTTCGCATACTTGCTTTGTGAAATGAAGATCCCATCCTTAGTTTGCTTGACTTGGAGCCCGAGAAAGAATGTAAGCTCTCCCATCATACTCATCTCAAAGTAATCCTGCATTACTTTAGAAAATTCCTTGCACAAGGATTCATTAGTAGCACCGAAAATGATGTCATCCACATATATTTGAACTAAAATAAAATCATTTTTCCTTTTTCTCACAAAAAGTGTGTTATCAATTGTTCCTTTTGAAAAACCATTTTCAATAAGAAAACTAGAGAGGCGAGCATACCAAGCCCTAGGAGCTTGTTTCAACCCATATAAAGCTTTTTGTACCCGGTAAACATGATTAGGAAAAGCATGATCTATAAAACCGGGGGGTTGCTCAACATACACTTCCTCTTCTATAAAACCATTTAAAAAAGCACTTTTAACATCCATTTGAAAT
The DNA here is from genome assembly GCF_001876935.1 of Asparagus officinalis. Taxonomy (NCBI): domain Eukaryota; kingdom Viridiplantae; phylum Streptophyta; class Magnoliopsida; order Asparagales; family Asparagaceae; genus Asparagus; species Asparagus officinalis. The sequence continues at coordinate 16,864,683 of NC_033794.1, read as the reverse complement.
AGTTTAAAATTTTTAAAACTAGCAAATGCCAAAAACATCCTAATAGATTCCAACCTTGCAACCGGTGCAAAGGTTTCATCATAGTCTATGCCCTCCTCTTGATTGTATCCTTGGGCAACCAAACGTGCTTTATTTCTAGTTACAATGCCATGTTCATCAAGTTTGTTTCTAAAAACCCATTTTGTACCAATAACACTAGCATTGTTAGGTCTAGGAACTAACTTCCAAACTTCATTTCTTTGAAAATTGTTTAATTCTTCATGCATAGCCAAAACCCAAAATTCATCATTTAAAGCATCATTAACCTTTTTAGGTTCTAGTTGAGATAGAAATGCAACATTACCACATTCACTCAAGGCTTTTGAGCGAGTTATAACTCCTTTTGAAGGGCTCCCAATGATTTGTTCCTTTGGATGATTTGATGTGAATTTCCAAGCTTTAGGTGGTTCAACTTGATCTTGAGCGTTTGTGCTATCCACATCCTTTTGAACTTCTATAGAGGGAGTGTCATTGATTTGCAACAAGTCCAATCCTCCCTCAATATCATCATCATCATCCTTCCTAGGCAAAACAACTTGAGAGCCAACATTAGTCTCATCAAAAGTAACGTTTATAGACTCTTCAACAACGAGGCTTCGTTTATTGAAGACCCTATAAGCCTTACTTCGAGGTGCATAACCCAAGAAAATACCAACATCAATTTTGGAATCAAATTTATCATGGTGATCTTTTGTATTTAAAATAAAACATTTGCAACCAAAGACACGAAAATAGCCAATGAAAGGAGTTTTTCCAAAATAAAGTTCATAAGGGGTTTTCTTAAGCTTTGGTCTAATCAAAACACGATTTAAAACATGGCAAGCCGTATTGACGGCTTCCGCCCAAAAATATTTTGGCAAATCAAAAGAATTAAGCATAGTGCGTGCCATCTCTTGTATGGTGCGATTTTTCCGTTCAACAACACCATTTTGTTGTGGTGTTCTAGGAGCGGAAAACATATGAGTTATACCATGATGAGCACAAAAATCATAGAAAAATTCATTTTGAAATTCACCACCATGATCACTTCTTATCTTAACAACTTTCAAATCTTTTTCATTTTCAATTCTTTTAACATGATTTGCAAATTCTTCAAAACAATCATTTTTCTTAGCAAGAAATATTGTCCATGTAAACCGAGAGAAATCATCAATAATCACAAAAACATAGTGTTTGCCTCCAAGAGAGGTAATACGCATAGGACCAAATAAATCAAGATGAAGTAATTGCAAGGGTTTAGAAGTCGATACCTCATGGATGGATTTGAAAGAAGACTTTGTTTGTTTACCTTTGGCACAATCCTCACAAATTGTATCTTTTATGAAGTGCAAGCTAGGTAGCCCTTTCACAAGATTCTTCTTAGACAATTTTGATATTAACTCCATATTTGCATGTCCAAGTCTCTTGTGCCAAATCCAAGGGTTTTCATCAATAGCCGCAAGACACTTCACATCTTGATTAACTAACTCATTCATCTCAAAAATATAAACATTAGACTTGCGATTTGCAATAAAAACAATATTTCCATCCATACTAATGATGCATTTATCCGGTTTAAAGGAAATATCAAAGCCTTTATCACTTAATTGGCTAATGCTAAGAAGATTATGATTCAAACCATTTACTAAATAAACATCTTCTATAATGGGTGAGGGTTTCTTACCAATAGAACCGATACCAATGATTTTACCTTTCTCACCACCACCGAAGGAGACATTGCCTCCTTCAATCCTTGATAGGGTTGCAAATAACTCTTTGTTGCCCGTCATATGATGTGAGCAACCACTATCAAGGTACCACATCTCCTTACGTCGTTGCCGTGACGTTCCCTACAAAAGAAGAAGATGAAAGTGTAGTAGCTTTAGGTACCCATGTCTTGGGTCCTTGGTGGTTAGTCGTTTTGGTACCTTTGGGTACCCATATCAAACCATAAAAATCTTTATTGTCTTTAATTCTACAATGAGTAGAAATGTGTCCATGTCTCATACAATAGGTGCATACAAAATTTCTTTTGTATGTACGAATGTTAGAACCATGAAACCTATACCCTCAATTTCTAATTTTTCAATCTTTGATCTTAATTGCTTGTTCTCGAAATCGAGATCTCCTAGCAATTCATCTTTTAGAGCAAGAGAGGTTGTTAGTTGCTCTAGCTTAATATCACAAGAGGTATGCAATTTTTTGAAAGAAGAGTATTCTTTAGACATTCTTTTAAATTCAAAGTTCAACTCTTCTAATGCCATAGCTATGTCACATTGCATATAGAAAGATTCACTTTCGGCCTCGGATATTACCTCTTGTTCATTTGCCATGAAACAAACATTTGGGTCATGAAGAGCAAGTTTGGCTCCTTCTTCATCACTATCCGAGTCACTTGGTTCGGATTCTTCCCATCCGGCATACATAGCCTTCTTCTTCTTGTACTTCATGTACTTTTCTTTGAGCTTGGGGCAATCCTTAGCGATGTGACCCGGTTCATTGCACTCAAAACATTTACCTACACGAGAGGAAAACTTGTTGTTAGATCGAGGGTTAAATTTTTTGTTCATTTTTATAAGTCTAGAGATTCTTCTAGAGAGATGAGCCACTTCTCTAGAAAAATCAACTTCACTCTCCGACGACGAAGATGAGTTGTCACTAGCTCCTTTGAGAGCTATGGTCTTCAACTTTGGTGACGGCTCCTCAACTTCACGTGATGGCACTTCCTCCTTCTCCTTCCCCTTGAGCTTCTTCTCATGCACTTTGAGCTTTCCGATGAGGCTATCAAGAGCTAAGGTAGTGAGGTCATGAGCTTCCTCAATGGCCGTAGCCTTGGGCTCCCATGCCGGAGTCAATGAGCGAAGTATCTTGTAGTTCATCTCTTGAATGGATAATTGCTTATCTAGACCATGTAATTCATTGATGATATTAGTAAAACGGGAAAACATAGCATCAATGGATTCATTAGGAAGCATTTTAAATAGCTCATAATCATGCATGAGTCCACTAATCTTAGATTCCTTAACTTGGGGTGTTCCTTCATGTGTGACACATAATTTTTGCCAAATTTCGTATGCGGTTGCACACGTGGAAACCCTATTGTATTCATTGGGGGAAAGACCACAGATTAAGGCGTTCATGGCCTTAGCATTGAGATTGGCAAGGTGCCTTTCATCATCGGACATGTTCTCAACTTTGGACTTCTCTACATATTTCTTTTCTATAAGCCCTAGAATGTCAAGATCTATGCAACGAAGATAAATTCTCATTCTAGCCTTCCAATAAGCAAAATTAGTCCCTGTGAAGAGTGGTGGTCTAGTTGTGGATTGTCCTTCTAACATATGCATATTCAAAGAAGCCTCCATTAGATCTTTTCTCTAAGGTGATTAAACCAAAAATTAATATAGAGACCAAGCTCTGATACCAATTGTTGGACCCTAGAGGGGGGGTGATTAGGGTCAAGAGGCTCTAATATGCAATTAAAAAACAGTACAAGCAAACCACAAAACAGTAATGCGATAAAAGAAAGAGAGATAGAGTTAGGAGTTCGTTATCCTTGACGCGCGATGTGTTAACGAGGTTCGGCCCTCTGGCCTACGTCCCCGCTCCCCACTCTCGAGGAGAAATCCACTACACACCCGGTTTGGAAGCCGGAACTTCGTCTACACAGCGATCTCCACAGATCTCTCTCACTACACAGTTTGATCTCAACAGATCACACCCTCACAGTAGATCTTACACAAGATCTCACCCTCACAGCAGAAGAAAAAAGTCAAGAACCTCTCTTTACACAGCCCCTATAGCAAAGAGTAGGTTTACTGAAGCTGGGAAGTGAATCACACTTAAAACAGAGAGAAAACAGGATTTGAAAATTTTTCTCAGGAAACAGAAAGCTCTCTCTGGTTTTCAAACGTTAGGGCTGTTTGAGAAGAAGAAGACTGGGGTTTTTATAGAAGAGATTTATCAATAAAAAACAAAGAAACAATCTTCTCAAATTAGTAAGTAATCTCCTTTATCAGCACCTGACCTCAGACTGTGCCAAACACTATTAAGTGTAAGCACAGTAATCCAGGTTACAGGCAAACGACCGTTTAAAAAAGTCGCAGCTGACAAAAGAGGAAATCGGTTGACCGAAAGGAATTTTCGGTCGACCAAAAAACACTTCGGTCGACCGACCGAAAATTCGGTCGACCGCAAACACTTAAGAAAACTTAGAAAACGAGCAGAGCCACCGTCGGTCGACCGGCGCGGTCGACCGATTTGAAAGTCGAGATTTCGGTCGACCGACGACCTCTCTGGAAAATAGTAAGGAA
>NC_033794.1:16808591-16859280 GCF_001876935.1 Asparagus officinalis | reverse complement strand
AACTTATTAATTAGTTTTAATTGGCATAAAATCGGATTAGATTAGCATAAGACCCTAATCACCCCCCTCTAGGGTCTAACACCTTCATCGTTCTGATATGATGTCAGTACCGTATGCCACTGACCCCTCCGCTCCCCTACTACAGTTGTTTGAGAACGGCAAGTGGGAGGGGCGAGGATTCCCTGACATCAGACAGCAGCTATAGGTCCACAAGTGTTGGGCATTTTCCACTTGCTTTCCGTAGTTCTCCGGCCGATACAGTGAGTGTTTGATTGATGAGGAAAAGCCGAGGGGGTATCGAACTCATTTAGACGTCGGCTGTTTTAACTGGCTGGTGAACATCAGGCCGGGTTATCTGACTTTCCGGGTGAGGAATCAGTGTTTCATAGAGCCATACCTACCCTGCCGATTCGCTCGCCAGTTTGGCTATGATCAGCTTTATGTCGGGAATCCACGTCAGCAGCTTCGGACCCACGGCGGTTTGGTGGACGGTCTTCGTGCATGGTTGTGGACCGTGACGGGCTGTACTGGTGCTAAGTTCAGTCTCCCGAGTTCTGAGCGGCAGTTGAACCTCACCTTCCTAAGCTGCAAGTGGTTGTTAGTAGCCAATAAAACTATTCCTGTGAAGCCGATTGCAGAGCTAGAGGCTGAGGAGGCTTCTCAGGCTGATTCCCGTATGATTTGGGAAAATGCTCGATCACAAAGGGCACGGCACAAGACCCGTCGGATTGACGAAGAGGGAAAGAAGATCTTTCATTCTGCTGACGAAGCTTCAGGCGGAGATCTTGAAGATCACGAGGACTGTTCTGAACGAGGCCAATTTCTTACTCTTTCCTTTTATCTTCCAGAATTATTAAGCCTGACAATGGTTTGATGTTTCAGGGACCACAGCTGACCAGGATGAAGAGTTCCGTCCTTCTCCCTAGGCGGGACCTTCGATTGTTGCCCCTGCCGCTAGGCGGAAAAGATTAGCCCGCAAGCCGCGTGTAGTTTCACAAGCATCGGATATGGATTTGGCCGGTGACGATCCTGCTAGTGATGGAGGTAACATCTACCCTATAGACCGGCCTCTTGATCATTCAGAATTTTGACCCACATGAGTCCTGATCTTGTTTTTCACGATTCTATATCTTCTGGTGAGCCCGACTCACCGCACCAGGTAGAAAGGCCTGCAGAAGCTGGTGACATTAGGGAGACCGTCAATATAGGACCCGGTTCGATTAATCCAGGTACATCTACCATTAACAATACACAAAGGAGTTGAATGATTTGGAATTTGTGCATTCCCTGATTGTCTCTATACTTCTTGCTCTTTTAGATAATTCGCAGGAGGCAAACGTGGATTTTGGGAATAGAGAGGCTGACGCGCCCATAAGAGGTAACTCATTTCTATTGGTCGTAGTCTCTTTATTCTCCTTTCGTACTTATATTCTCTTGTGTCAGATTTCTCGACTGATGATTTTGACGAGGAAGGCTTGCTTGTGGACACTCCTATGCTCCACTTTATGTATGGTTCTCCTCAAATTGATGACCAGTTGCCTCATGTATGGTTCTCCCCAAATTGATGACCAGTTGCCTGGAGATGTATTTCCTGAGTCTACGCTCCCTAAGAATCCCGAGGATGGTTTTTCTGAAGGTACGTAGCTTTTCTCAAGTTAATTATAGGCCTAGCCAATTTTTGACTAATGCAACTATAATGTGATGCATCTAAAAATTCTATTTTGTATTTGACAGGAGCTTTTGTCGAGACTGATCCTGTTAAGCCGGCTGTGAGACCAACTACACCAGTTGATACACCCACAGCTGTTACACCTCCACTACCCCCAGTGACTCAAGGGGCAGAAGGTATAAATTGAGCTACTGAGAAATGTCATTTATTTCTTCATCAAGACTTCTGACGGATTTCTCCTTTTTGTGTAGGGCTTTCTTCTCGGCTTCACGTCCTTATGAAGGAGTTATTATCAGACAGCGACCCAGAGAAGATTGTCATCTGTATAGAGATCCGTTCCTTCTTCTCCTTTGTGAATGCTATGATTGACAAGCTCTTCCACGGCGGACTTTCCCTTCACCAGTTCAAGCCATTCCTTGATCTTAAGATAAATTCAATAAAGGATGCAGGGTACCCAGATCTGGCGAAGGCTATTGTTGATGATCTTGACTGCCTAGGGCGTGAGCTTCAGACGTTTCGTGAGCTCCGGGATGCAGGTGCCTCTTCATTCATCGCTGCCGAGTTGGATACTCACTTACAGACATGGCGCGATGCTAGGTTTCTTGCTGAGTTCGATATTCAGGTGCAGCGGGATCGAGTGGGCCGAGTTGAGGCCCACCTTGCTGCTAGATCATCTTCACTCACCGAGCTTGACTCTTCTCTTGGTTGACCTAGGGCTACGCGTTGACCGGCGTTGACCCTTAGGGTTTTGGATTGTCGATCGTTGACTCTGATTGCAACGCGTTGGCTGGCGTTGACCTAGGGTTACGCGTTGACCGACGTTGACCCAGGGTCTCGGATCGCCATTAACACAGTTTATACTCGTACGTTTGCTGGAGTATACATAGTTTAAGCTCTTAAGGCATTGGAGCGTAACGGTCCCGAATGTTGGGCTGCAGGACCAACTATTAAAGCTGATTCATCTGCACGTGTGGATCTCGTCTTTCTCCTGTGAAAAGACTAAACATCGACGTGTATCAGACGTTGACTTAGGATTTTTGGCAAATCCTCAGCCCTCAACGGATTTGACGTGCTCTTACCGATTACCGTTTGAATCGGGCTTACATGCGGATTGTTTTAAGCCCGTTCCGCATGTGACGTTGTGCTAAAGGAATGAACTCCCTTAGACTTGATGCTACGATATTGAATACGTAGACTTCGCCATTGTTACGGGAATAGACTACCCGGCAACGCGTGTTAGGCGCTGACTTATCCTTACTTAGGATTCAGGATAAAAATCCCCAGACTCGGATTCTGGTGTCTTTTTCAATCGGTAAAAGACTAAACCGGCAACGCGTGTTAGGCGTTGGCTTATCCCTGCTTAGGCTTCGGGATAAAATTCCCCGTGCGTGTGAGGCATGGATTATGGTGTTATTAATAACAACCTGCCACAATGTTGAATATGTGGGCTTTTGTCCTTTTTACGGTCAAAGACTAACCGGCGATGCGTGTTAGACAAAGACTTTGGGATTTTTGGCAAACCCCCAGCCATCAACGGGTTTGACGTGCCTTTACCGATTACCATTTGAATCGGGCTAGCATGTAAATTATTAAAACCTGTTTCACATGTAACGTTGTGCTAAGAGAATTGCTTCTCTTAGACTTGATGCTATGACTTTGAATACATAGATTTCGTCATTTCTTACGGGAACATGGCATCCGGCAATGCGTATTAGGCGTTGACTCATCCTTACTTAGGATTCGGGATGAAAGTCCCCAGAATTATACTCTGGTGTGGCGTTGACTCATCCTTACTTAGGATTCGGGATGAAAGTCCCCAGAATTATACTCTGGTGTCTTTTTCAATCGGTGAAAGACTAAACCGGCAACGCGTGTTAGGCGTAGACTTATCTCTGTTTAGGAGTTGAGATAAAATTCCCTGTGCACAAAGTGCCCGGATTGGAAGTTAAAAATTGTGTCTTTTCTCAGGGTAAAGACGGACTGGAAAATGAAAGAGGAAGAATTTTATATTCTATCTCCCGGCATTGAAGAGAAAGAATTTTATATTCTATCTCCAGTTGGAAAGGAAACTCAAGGTGGGATCTCCACCCTCAGAATCCGAAATGATGAAACTAAGAGTGAGATCTCCACTCCGAGAATCGGAAAGATTGATCCAAGAAAAGAGTTCCTCATTTATTGAGGGGAAATTCCAATTTCGACCCTAACTTTTATAGGTTTGGTGGAAAAAGGAAAAAGGAAAAGATGGAAGTTTATCGAAAATGATAACTCAATCTTAGTCCTAACTATCTGCAGGTTTGACTAAGTAAAGTTGGAGACAATCCTAACTTTTATAGGTTTGATTGCTCAATTGAAAGTGGACCTCTCGTTCATGAAAGGAATCGAGAGGAGAATCTGGTTGTGGCCCTAACTTTTATAGGTTTGACCAAGGAAGCAGTGAAAGTGGGAGGTTTGAGATGATCTTACCTTTTACAGGCTTGATCGTTCAATTTGAAAGTGGACCTCTCGTTCATGGAAGGAATCGAGAAGGGACTTTGGTTGTGGTCCTAACTATAGGAAGGTTTGACTAGGTAGACAGTGAGAGTGGGAGTACAAATCATAGTGGGGGTTTAGTGTTTATCACCTTGTTCGTAATTATCGGGTTATCCCTAAGAAAATTACATATAGCGTTCTTCTGGGAACTTCCCATTACATGAATCATCCACCCCCAGCTTCTTTCTTGGAACTGGGTCTGACTTTGTACTCCGTTACATGTCCGGGTTATCCTTAAGAATATTAGCGTAACATTCTCCAGGAACTTCCCATCAACGGTAGGAAACAGTTTAGACTCATATACCTATTGGAGTATCAGGGAGCAGTTTAACCTCATATACCGATTGGAGGAGTAAGAAGCAGTTTATACTCTTATACTTGTCGGAGTGTTGAGAAGCAGTTTATACTCGTATACTCTTCGGAGTGTTGAGAAGCAGTTTATACTCGTATACTCGTCGGAGTTTTGAGTCGACTTAATTGAGCGATATAACGCCGGCTTCAACCAAGGTTTGAAGACTATTCTTAAGAGCGAAGCAAGCCTTGGTGGGATGAAGGATCCTTCTGTGGTATGCACAATACTTTGGATCCAAAATGTTATCAGCTTCCTCCTGATTTGTGATGGGTGGAAGCTTAATCTTGTTGTTTTCAAGGAGAGATTCGAAGATGGCTGGAACGTCCTCGTCCTTGAAAGAATACTCTTTTTGGAGTCTCGGGTCCGAAGTCTTTTGCTGCCTTCGGCATTGCTGCCACTCATGGTGTGGGCTTACAATGGCTGAGCCACTCATTGTGTGGGCGAGGCACAACTCCTGGCTGAGTTGTTTTGCCTTCGTACGTCCTCGGGTATTTTGGCTCTAACTCTCTCGTCCGATCTCGGAATGAGATGATTCAAGATGCGTTAGAAAGCTGACGAAGAGACTTACAACTTTCAATGGCCGAGCCACTCATGGTGTGGGATTACAATGGCCGAGCCACTTATTGTGTGGGCGAGACACAACTCCTGGCTGAGTTGTTTTGCCTTCGTACGTCCTCGGGTATTTTGGCTCTAACTCTCTCGTCCGATCTCGGAATGAGATGATTCAATATGCGTTAGAAAGCTGACGAAGAGACTTACAACTTTCAATGGCCAAGCCACTCATGGTGTAGGCTTACAATGGTGGAGCCACTCATTGTGTGGGCGAGACACAACTCCTGGCTGAGTTGTTTTGCCTTCGTACGTCCTCGGGTATTTTGGCTCTAACTCTCTCGTCCGATCTCGGAATGAGATGATTCAAGATGCGTTAGAAAGCTGACGAAGAGACTTACAACTTTCAATGGCCGAGCCACTCATGGTGTGGGCTTACAATGGCCGAGCCACTCATTGTGTGGGCGAGACACAACTCCTGGCTGAGTTGTTTTGCCTTCGTACGTCCTCGGGTATTTTGGCTCTAACTCTCTCGTCCGATCTCGGAATGAGATGATTCAAGATGCGTTAGAAAGCTGACGAAGAGACTTACAACTTTCAATGGCCGAGCCACTCATGGTGTTGGGCTTACAATGGCCGAGCCACTCATTGTGTGGGCGAGACACAACTCCTGGCTGAGTTGTTTTGCCTTCGTACGTCCTCGGGTATTTTGGCTCCAACTCTCTCGTCCGATATCGGAATGAGATGATTCCACTCATGGTGTGGGCTTACAATGGCTGAGCCACTCATTGTGTGGGCGAGGCACAACTCCTGGCTGAGTTGTTTTGCCTTCGTACGTCCTCGGGTATTTTGGCTCCAACTCTCTCGTCCGATATCGGAATGAGATGATTCAAGATGCGTTAGAAAGCTGACGAAGAGACATACAACTTTCAATAGACGAGCCACTCATGGTATGGTCTTACAATGGCCGATCCACTCTTTGTGTGGGCGAGACACAACTCCAGGCTGAGTTGTTTTGCCTTCGTACGTCCTCGGGTATTTTGGCTCTAACACTCTCGTCCGATCTCGGAATGAGATGATTCAAGATGCGTTAGAAAGCTCACAAAGAGACTTACATGGGCGAGCCACTCATTGTGTGGGCGAGACACAACTCCTGGCTGAGTTGTTTTGCCTTCGTACGTCCTCGGGTATTTTGGCTCTAACTCTCTCGTCCGATCTCGGAATGAGATGATTCAAGATGCGTTAGAAAGATGACGAAGAGACTTACAACTTTTAATGGCTGAACCACTCATTGTGTGGGTTTACAGGGGCGGAGCCACTGATTGTGTGGGCGAGACACAACTCCTGGCTGAGTTGTTTTGCCTTCGTACGTCCTCGGGTATTTTAGCTCTAACTCTCTCGTCCGATCTCGGAATGAGATGATTCAAGATGCGTTAGAAAGCTCACAAAGAGACTTACAACTTTCAATGGCCGAGCCACTCATGGTGTGGGCTTACAATGGCCGAGCCACTCATTGTGTGGGCGAGACACAACTCCTGGCTGAGTTGTTTTGCCTTCGTACGTCCTCGGGTATTTTGGCTCTAACTCTCTCGTCCGATCTCGGAATGAGATGATTCAAGATGCGTTAGAAAGCTGACGAAGAGACTTACAACTTTCAAAGGCTTAGCTACTCATGGTGTGGGTTTACAATGGCCGAGCCACTCATTGTGTGGGCGAGACACAACTCCTGGCTGAGTTGTTTTGCCTTCGTACGTCCTCGGGTATTTTGGCTCTAACACTCTCGTCCGATCTCGGAATGAGATGATTCAAGATGCGTTAGAAAGCTCACAAAGAGACTTACAACTTTCAATGACCGAGCCACTCATGGTATGGGCTTACAATGGCCTAGCCACTCATTGTGTGGGCGAGACACAACTCCTGGCTGAGTTGTTTTGCCTTCGTACGTCCTCGGGTATTTTGGCTCTAACTCTCTCGTCCGATCTCGGAATGAGATGATTCAAGATGCGTTAGAAAGCTCACAAAGAGACTTACAACTTTCAATGGCCAAGCCACTCATGGTGTAGGCTTACAATGGCCGAGCCACTCATTGTGTGGGCGAGACACAACTCCCGGCTGAGTTGTTTTGCCTTCGTACCTCCTCGGGTATTTTGGCTCCAACTCTCTCGTCCGATATCGGAATGAGATGATTCAAGATGCGTTAGAAAGCTCACAAAGAGACTTACAACTTTCAATGGCCGAACCACTCATGGTGTGTGCCTTCGGGGTTGTTGTTGCGATGTCTGGTTAACGTCTACAACCGCTGCATGTGCCTTTCCTTTACCCCGGGAGGCGAAGTTTGAGTTCGGAAGATTCGCCGTCGGTTGGCTCCTCTCGGCTTTCTTCCTTCGGAGGAAGCGTTCGGCCCGCTCTCCGCGCGTCTTCAACTCTTTCCAAGTGTTGGACGGTGCGACTCCCATAACTTCTAATATCTCAATAGATAGGTTGTTATGACATGTCTGGAGGATGAAGTCCTCCGTGATCGGATCTCGGCAGTTCATTGCTTTATTCCGAAAGCGCTTGACGAAGTCGTCGACTGTCTCGTCATATTCTTGCTTCTCATCGAAAAGTGTCCTGATGGATACCTCGTCGTCGTCATCAAAGAAGTTACCAAGGAATGAGTTCTCCATATCGTCCCAGTTGTTAATACTTCCGGGCTTGAGACGGCGGTACCAATCGAAGGCCGGCCCGCGAAGGGTGCCAACGAATGACCGAACCATCAAGGCTTTATTGCCGGAGATCATACCCAAGTGGGACTTGAAGTAGATCAGATGTTGAGTGGGTGAACCCTTCCCGTCAAACGGCGTGAAGTTAAACAGGTTGAACTTCGCCGGATACGGGATCGAATCCCATTCTCTTGGATAGGGACATGGAATGCCGGTCCTTTCACCTCTCGAGCAGACATTAGAGCGTTGATTTTGCTCTCGAGATCTTTCATTTTCTCATCCTCACTCGTGTCGGACCTCGGACGATTTGAAAGAGGAATAACACGGCCACCCTCAGCATTGTCATCTTCGGTGGAACCACCCCTAGCGTTGTTATCTTTAGTGGAGTCACCCCCAGTGTTTTGGTCAACGGGAGGGTTATCAGGATTGAGACGTTCATCTACATCTGAATCGCTATTTGCTTGGTTAGCAGTGTTGCGACGGCTGGATTCACCAATTTGATTCGACAAAGCTCGGATTTGTTGGTCATGTTCTTCCCTCATCCGTAGCATAGCCATTTCCATTTCGATCTTGAATGCCTCTTTCTGTTTGGCCAAGGCATCCTCAACCATTTTGGCTACCTGCTCGGTGTTGATCATGAACACTTCGTGAGATTGTTCCGGGCTAGATACCGTATTGTCAGAAGCGACAACAGAGTTAGCATCTGATACTTCATCATCCGAGGATAACCCTCTCTGCATTCTTTGGTAGTCCCTGCGTCTAGTGGTCCCTGATCGCAACCGGGTTAGACGATGCGATACAAGCGGGTCAGAGCTAGAAGGTCGAATTGATTTTCCCTTATCAACCATATTGATGGTAACCTCTGGGGGTTCGTCACCTTGAACGACCGATCGTTTCTTACGGAGGCGCTTTAGATTAGACTTATCCTTTCCGTTGGAGATCCTCTCAAATACCGAGACCCTCTGCGGAGCGGTCTTGGGGCAACTACATGCTGATAATACTGTCCTGATTATCTTAGCGCACGGGTAGTGAGACTCCAATTCCCGGGTACTTCTCTTCCGAGACTCGTTCATACCCCCAGCCCGATAGTACAACTCATCGATCAGATGACCAGAGCAACCTATCGTGTGTTGACATGACTCCCCTGGTATAACGTTGTCATCGTCAGATGAATACATTTCTTTCAAGGGAGTTGCCGCTTTATTAGCATTCTCAAGAGTCACATGTTTAGAACTACACTTTTGGGAGCGCAAGATCTCAACAGGCTCCTGGTTTTGAATACACACCCCCAGACGGGTGGAAACTAGAGTTTTCCTTTTATAAGAAGGCTTGTTATTGTTGAGAGGGCGTGTGCGACCCCCAGCTCGACGAGTTGTTCGGGGTTCAGTCACCGGACCCAAATGTTCTTTGCTCAGAACTTTGCCTCGATCCTCTTGCAAAGGACCCAGGCGATCGACTGTCTTCACCTTGAATCGGGACAAATCCACACTGTCACAGTACTCCGTCGGAGGTGCGGGACTTGAAGGGATCGACGTAACCGGTACAGAACATCTTATGTCTCGACCCTGGCGCTGGTCAGATTTGAGTGACCCGCGGGTTGGAGGGTCGGATTCAAGTGACCCGCGATTTGGAAGGTCGGATCCAAGTGACCCGCGAAGTGGAGGGTCGGATCCAAGTGACCCGCAAAGTGGAGGGTCGGATCCAAGTGACCTGCGATTTGAAAGGTCGGATCCAAGCGACTTACAAAGTAGAAGGTCGGATCCAAGTGACCTGCAATTTGGAAGGTCGGTTCCAAGTGACCTGTAAATTGGCGGGTCGGATTGGAGTGACCTGCAAATTGGCGGGTCGGATTGGAGTGACCTGCGTTTTGGCGGGTCGGATTGGAGTGACCTGCGTTTTGGCGGGTCGGATTGGAGTGACCTGCAAATTGGCGAGTCGGATTGGAGTGACCTGCAAATTGGCAGGTCGGATTGAAGTGACCTGCAAATTGGCAGGTCGGATCGGAGTGACCCACGCGCCGGTGGGTCGGATTCAAGTGACCCGCGATTCTCGATCTTTTCGGCCGCCGTTTTGGATTCTGGCCTCCAAGTTTGATGCAGTCTTGGTTGTTTCTTAGCTACGTCCTTCTTCTGCATCTTTTGTGCTTTTTGCACAAGAATTCGCGTGCGCGCAAGCGCGCGACGCTTTTGAATTCGCTCCTCCAGAGTTGAACGAATCTTTTTGATTTGGATCCATTCATTTACTATTGGTTTGGAGGGGAGGACATCTGTCCGCTGTTAGGGTGCTTGGCGTTGCCTAATTTTCAGATCCGCTTCGTAACGGATCCCGTCAATTGACTCCAAGGCTCTAGCGAATTGGCGCGCACAGCGTTGGCGCTGCCTTTGACGAGTTCTCTTCGATAAAATAGGCGCGCCTTCTGTACTCAACTCCTTGATTGAGGAGGAGTTCAGATCTGCAGATCCGGACTCATTGGAGGCCGGAATTCAGCTAGCGCAACAACGGGGGCGTTGATCTTCCTTCGCTTGCGAGAGGCGGAGGATCTGGAGGAGGAGGACGACAGATATTCCTCGAACTTCAGTGGGTCGAACTCGTACTCGACCACTTCTTCAACCGGGATGCAGATCCGAGGTTGCGACACGACAGCTCCGGAAGCGAAGCTGTTAGCTCCCACTGTGGTCGCCAGTTTGTTTGCGTCGAAAATTGTTGTATTCATTGCGGTATTCATTACAACTTTGATCGTTACAATGAAAACAAAAAAAAGATTGTCTTTTTATAAGACTTTTACACAATGAAAACAAAAGTTTACAACTCGTCAAAACAAACGCAGAGAGATCGTTTATCGGTCTTCTGCTTGCGTGGGATCTTTGCCTGTGCCGGGGTTTATCCGTGGACCGCCTTAGATCTGGATCCAGTTGATGAAAAATTCGGCAGAGTTTCGTCTTCGCCGAGGAAGTATTTGATTTGAAGCGCTGAGATCGACCAAGCGAAATCAGGGCTCTTCTCGAGATTAAGACCAAGCCTAATCTCAAGGGACGGGAACGGGCGTCGGATCTCTCGAACTCTCCTTCTTTATGCCGAAGAACTCGCCAAGATCTGTCAACCCTCGCTGAAATTCGTGCTCCTTTGACTCCACAATCCGGCAGCACCTCCTCGTCTTGATAATCAATCGCCCCAGAAAATGGAGGCCTTTGGTTCATATTTATAGGCCTCAAAATGCGGTTATTTGGATAAGAACAAGGGATTTGGCTCTATCTTCAGTCAACAGCAGCCTAACAACGTTTAGGGATGATATCAGGTCAAGTTAGAAACCCCTGGAACCAACAAATCTCGAGAAAAACGATCCAAAACCGAACCGGAACGAACAGTGCGCGGCAGGAACAAGTCCTGACGCGCGCTTTGCGGCGGGTGCGCCGATCGACCCGCGCGAGCGCGGGTAGGACTGGCCGACCCCGCCGCCGGTGCGGCGGGTCGGCTTGTCGACCCCGCCGCCGCGGGTCGGCTTTGTCGACCCGCGCCCCGCGGGTCGGACTTGGACGACCCGCGTGGGCTGGGCGGAGTCGGTTGGTCCGTCTCGCGCGCGCGGCTGAGTTTCGCTGATTTCTTGTGTTTTACGATTTTCGATCTTCCGGGATCTTGTAGTTCTCCGCATTTTGTTTACTCAAATCCCGTCGTGTTGACTTGTATGCTGCCACGCGAGTTGATTAATGTACGTTGATTAACGCCGATCGTGAACTGACATGACGCGCGCACGTGATTGACATGGCACGAGCTGAATGATGGCGTGCGTATTAACTGACTGGTTGGTGCGGTTGGTAACCTTTGAGTTGATTACGCATCGGTCACACTTGGTGTTTTTCCATTGCGTGGTTCGTTGTCGATGTCAATCAACAGTTTGCCGATCGCTTCATGCGCTTAGTCGGCGTTGGATAATCCTCTTTGATTCGGATAAACCGGCCGTTGCAATCACTCTTTTGTCTTGGAGTGTGTGGGCACCCATAGGCAATTTTTAAGACGCCTACACTTTAGCATTGAGATTGGCAAGGTGCCTTTCATCATGCGAGGGACATGTTCCTTCACTTTGGACTTCTCTACATATTTCTTTTCTAATGAGTCCTAGGATGTCAAGATCATGCAAGAAGGTAAATTCTCATTCTAGGCCTTCCAATAACAAAATTAGTCAACTGTGAAGAGTGGTGTCTAAGTGGTGGCATTGTTCCTTCAACATATGCATAGTTCAAAGAGGCCTCCATTAGATCTTTCTCTAAGGTTGTTAAAGCGCAAAAATGATATACGAGAGCCAAGCTCTGAATACCAAATTGTTGGACCCTAGAGGTGGGTGATTAGGGTCAAGAGGCTCTAATATGCAATATAAATTCAGCACAAGCAAAACACAAAACAAAAATGCGATGAAAGTAAGAGAGATAGGGTTAGGAGTTCGTTATTGCTTGACGCGCGATGTGTTACGAGGTTAGGCCCTCTGGCCTACGTCCCCGCTCCCCACTCTCG
The DNA here is from genome assembly GCF_001876935.1 of Asparagus officinalis. NCBI lineage: Eukaryota > Viridiplantae > Streptophyta > Magnoliopsida > Asparagales > Asparagaceae > Asparagus > Asparagus officinalis. The sequence goes on along the minus strand of NC_033794.1, from coordinate 16,846,973 downwards.
AGGAGAAATCCACTACACACCCGGTTTGGAAGCCGGAACTTCGTCTACACAGCGATCTCCACAGATCTCTCTCACTACACGGTTTGATCTCAACAGATCACACTCCCTCACAGTCGATCTACACAGATCTCACACACACAGCAGAAGACAAGATGCAAGAACCTCTCTTTACACAGCCCCTATAGCAAAGAGTAGGTTTACTAAAGCTGGGAAGTGAATCACACTTAAAACAGAGAGAAAAACAGGCTTTGAAAATTTTACTCAGGAAGAAGAAAAGGCTCTCTGGTTTTTCAAACGTTAGGGCTAAGGAAGAAGAAGCAGATTGGGGGGTTTTTATAAAAGAGTTTAAACCAATTAAAAACAAAAACCCAACCTTCCTATTTAGGAAGATAATCTCCTTTTCAGACTCTCAGCTCAGACTGTGCCAAACACTAATAAGTGAAAGCACAGCGAACGAGGCAAAAACCGACCGTTTAAAAAAGTCGCGGCTGACCAAAGACACAAATCGGTTGACCGAAGGGAATTTCGGTCGACCGAAACGACCGCGAGCTGCTTCGAAAACTTGGAAAACAAACAGAACCACCGTCGGTCGACCGGCACGGTCGACCGATTTGAAAGTCGAGATTTCGGTCGACCGTACCGGTCGACCGACGACCTCTCTGGAAAATAGTAAGGAATGGTCATGAGAGCGGTCGTCCGGACCGGTCGACCGCTTTCTGATATATTGCAGAAAACAGTTTTTTTTTGACCAACTTGAAATATTTGCAAAATATTTATTTGACCTCTGAAAAATCTGAAACTTTGTAAAATGTTTTTAATACTAAAAACAAACTATTTAGAAAAGGAATTTTGCAGATAGGTCCACATACTTGTGAAAAATAGTATTTTGTGAAAAACGCTTAAAAACCTAAGTATGAAATCGTGTGTGTGATTCCCAATAGCTTCAAGTAAACTTAGTAACTCTTTGCCTACATTCTAGCACTAGAGAGAGAAACAAAAGAAAGCTAATATCCTCATATATAAAGAACAATACTTGAGCTTTGATATAGCTTGAATCGGATGAAGCTTGTATTCGAATTTGACGTTCTTAAAATAACGTTGCTTCATCTCTTGGCCTCCTCCTCCTTTGGATATCATCGTTGTAGCATATATTCCATCCATCCTCCATTTATGGCACTAACGAGCTTGATAAATGAATTTACTACATTTTCACTCAATAAGCTATTAGTACCGATAATGGTGGTTGTAAAACATCATCAAAACATAAGGGCTAACAGTGGTCACAGTCTGGGTTGAATGAAACAATGACAAAATTTTATTTGAGAGAGAGATTATCGAGCTGATGATCAATCCCACGAAAAACTTTATTTTCTTTTTTTATTTTTACTCTTTTTTATCAATTTAAATAACCATGATATTCAACCACGAGCATTGCACGTGCATCTCAACTCATAATATTCAACCACGCGTATTGCACATGCATCTCAACTAGTAAAGGTAAGTGTTTCAGTTAAAAGGTAATACACACATACTAAATATAATAAGAGTACTATTCACGAGCATTGTTAATTTCCAATTAACTTTAGTATATATAGAAATTCTTTTTATAAAGTCAATCAAAATTAGAAGAAAATTCATAGAGGAACAATTTTTCAAAACAGCCCCATTTTATTTATTTTTTTAAAATCGACCGTTTTTTTTATTTACCAAAACCGACCCGTTTTTTGCCATGTCAGCCTAATCACTTTCCTAAACAGTGGGGGTTGCCAACCCAGACTGTTTAGGACATGATTTTTTAGGGTTTAAGGCTTCTAATTAGGGTTTAACACCCTCCTAAATCGTCGGGGTTGGCAACCCCGACTGTTTAGGAAAGTGATTGAGCTGACGTGGCACAAAACTGGTCGGTTTTGATAAATAAAAAAAACCGGTTGATTAAAAAAAAATCTAAAAGGGGGCTGTTTTGAAAAATTCTTTTTCATAGAGTAAATTGAGTGTATGAGTTCAATGCATAATTATGATGAATGATCTTTGTTCATACTCAACATTATCACATATATAGAATAGTCAACAAGCAACCATTCCATTTAGAGTGGCACTACATGCACACCTTGTGCCACACCCTCAGCCACCCTCCCCTCTCTCTGCTACAGTAACCGGGCCCACATGAGATTTATTTATAAATCTCATGTGGGCCCGGTTACTGTAGCAGAGAGAGGGGAGTGTGGCTGAGGGTGTGGCACAAGGTGTGCCTGTAGTGCCACTCTAAACAATATTATCAACATGCATGTAAGTGGGCTGAAAGAAAACTTCCAGCTTAAGGTGTTTGGGTGAAGGAGAAGCCTTCTCCGCATTGAATATTTAAGTTAAATATTGACGTTGTCATGTTTAATTTACATGGAAGATTTGAATATTTAACTTGGTATTCTCCCTTAACCAGGCTAGGATTAAACCAGAGGGGGGCTAGTCCAACTCTAGCCTGCTTTAAGGGTCAGAAAATTAACTAAAAAAATTCGGCCAAAATTGGCCCAATTTTTTTCCAAATAGAAAACACCCAATAACTGGACCGCGATCAGACTTAGCCCAATTTTATGGGTTTGCCAAACAGGCCCTTAAAGTAGAGAAAGGTGCCCATCTCCGTTAGTTGCTGAAGCATATATATATATATGCCTTGACGACTGTATTACAATTAGTTCAAGAATTACATTTCAAGGATATGGTGGTGAAAAGCGATTGTGAGATTCTCATAAAGATTTTGATGCAGCATTCGGGTGTATTACTGCTTCAGCGCAACTAAGGATTGACAACCAGGGGTGCTAAACTGTATCCGTATCCGAGGAAATATCCATAACCGAGGAAATATCTGTAACCGTATTCGTTAGGATACTGATATGGTTACTCAAATCTATAACCGATAGGATATGGTTACAGATATGGTTTTGTAATAAAATATCCGTATCCGTATCCGAAATATACGAATACATATTAGTCATACTCTTACGATAGTTTTGATTCTTAATTTATGGATTTGTGGTTAATTTTGATAATCAAGATGTCTAATCTTACATTTTTAGTTATAATGAACATATTAACAACCTCTTTTGTATCACATGAACTATGTTTTTCTCAATACTATCTAGTTTTCTCATATCCATTTTGTATCCGCTTATATATCCGCATCTATATCCGTAACCGTCTTCGATTTTAACAGATATAAATATGAATTTTTCTTACTGAGGTATATCTGTATCTGTATCCGTATCCAAGATGAGTAAGCGGATATGGATATGATAAGCATCATATCCAAGCCGTATCCGGTCCGAATGCACCCCTATTGACAACCATGAGCGGGATGAAACTCTTTTTTGCAAAATTGATTAATTAGACATGATTGAACCATGAAAGAAGAGCGACCCGCTGGAGGATATAAGACATCTCTTTGTGTTTTTTCTCACTCTATTACATTCTCACATGCGAAGCGAGAGGGAAATAAAGTGGCACACGCCATGGCTAGGTTATCTCAAACTTTGTGCTCAAAATGTATATGGATGGAGGAGGTGCCGAGTTCGGTTCACCCTCTCACCATTGAAGATTGTTCTAGCATTAGCCAATAAATCTTTTACATTTGCTATATTAAAAAAAAGAACGTGCTTTAGTTTCCGTGTGACCGATGAAGTAAGTTTTGTTTAATCATGCTATTCACTTCTAAATTAAGTCCGTCTAACCGTTACACAAAAACTCTGAATTTATGGTGTGAGTTAAATATTATATTTTTATATTTTAATATGGCTTCACAGGTTGAGCACCATTTTGAAGGGCTGAAATATGTATTCACATCTTAATATAATTTTTTAGAAAATATGTTTTAAATTAGGGGTTTTTGTCTTTAGGCCCATTTGTTTACTCCCATTTATTTTTAAACCCAAGTACTATTATTTGTATCTTTAGACCCAATTTACTTTTGGTATTTGTCTTTAAAGCCAATTCTAAAATACAATACTTTTACTACTTATATTTATACAAAATGATTGTAAAAACCCCAAAATACCCCTTTGATTGGCCCAATAAAACCCAGTACTCTCTCATCTTCCCCATTTCACCTCAGCCCTAAATTGAAAAAACGAGATCCCCTTTTCGTCGTCGCCCGTCTCCAGCCGCCGACGCCCCGTTCTAGCCGTCGCCCGTCTCCGGCGTCGATGTCCCTGTCCCTCTCTCTCCAGCTCGTGCCTTCCCATTTCCGTCATCTCCATAAATGCGTCCCTCTTCAAAATTCTGATGATCATGTCCTCTTGCTCTTCTGGTAATTTTCCCCCCTCCTGGGTCTTCTTCAAGCCATCGATTCTGCTTTGAAAACCTTTCCTCCCCACCAATTATTTTATTGCTCTGAACAATTATTTAATTAATCGGTCGTGCGCGGTGAACAGATTTGAGAGGGAGCTATTGAGGGGGGCCGGGCTTGGTGAATGGCTCTGACGCGCGCCATTTGTCGAGTCATCCGTTCACTGTTCTCAGCTAAAAATTCTACGGCAACCTGAAAAAATAAAATAAAAATAAAAATAAAAATAAAATAAAAAATCGTAAAAGAAATCCCGTCGGCTATTATTCTAATACGCAATCATAATTCTAGGGTTTCTGAAGCGACGGCATGTCGGTTCGAGTCATCCGTTCACTGTTCTCAGCTAAAAATTCTACGGCAACCTGAAAAAATAAAATAAAAATAAAAATAAAAATAAAATAAAAAATCGTAAAAGAAATCCCGTCGGCTATTATTCTAATACGCAATCATAATTCTAGGGTTTCTGAAGCGACGGCATGTCGGTATAAAACGAGAATTTAGGGCAAATAATTCTTTCTTTTTGGAGAATGATCGAAGCTGAGATCCAATCGAATATCGCGTAGGTAGGAGGTAATTTCCACTTGTTTTGATAAGCTTTCGGTGTTTTGGGTAGCTAAATGGTGGATTTTTCTCTGGATGCTAGCTTGATCTGATCAGCTTGCGATGGGATCCCGAACTTCGAAGCTGAGAGCTTGCTGCTGGGGTTCTCAGTTCAATTCGACTGTTCTAGAAGCTCCGGATGCTGGTGAGCTTACTGAATCTTGAAAAATTATTTCCTCACAAAAAAAAAAGGATTTTTTTTTCCGTTGGCGTTGTTGGATTTGGGGATTGATGTAATTAGGATTTGATTTTTTGTTGATTGTAGAGAGCGAGGAGAAAGGGGATGGAGGATACAATCTGCCGCAGTTTCAGGAGTACAGTTTTGAGCAGCTGAGGCTGGCGACGTCGGGATTCGCGGCGGAGAATATAGTGTCGGAGCACGGGGAGAAGGCGCCGAATGTTGTTTATAAGGGGAAGCTTGATGCTCAGAGGAAGATTGCGGTGAAGAGGTTTAATAGATCGGCGTGGCCTGATCCTCGACAGTTCTTGGTAACTTTGGTGCTCTTTTTCTTTTGTTGTGAGTGTCATTCGGTGATTTGTCGGACTAATTAAGTAAGTACTCAGCATATACTTCTTATAAAATTTAATGGTGGGTGTATGGTAAATGTCTGTGTTATTTGCTTTCAATGAAGTTTCTCTTGGTAATATTTGCTCCTAGGCCATCAATCCCTCGATGTCGGCTTTATTCATTTTTGTTGGGTTTTCATCGTCTATCTAGCGGACGTCAACTCTTACACGCAGGCCCAAACAAAAAATTTCCCCCCTCCGAACTTGAATTAGTTGCTAACCAAACTCTCAGTTATCGATCTGTGATGAGTTTGAAGGGGATGTTAGATATAGTATTTTACTTCAACAGGACTTTCTTTTATTATAGTGTTTCCTTTCTTATTAAACTTCCGGTTCCATAGGACTTTCTGTATCTACTGATATTACAATATTTGTATATATAAGGTATTAGTCCCCTCAATAATCAGTGAATAACGAAATATTTCTTTTCTTAATAGATAATCTAAATATAGGAATGGACACCTTTGTGCCAAAGGTGAAACTGTTGAGTGTGATTCTAGCAGTACTAATATGCTTGATAGATGCTAAAAAAAGCATTGACAATTATAAAAGTAACCAATAACCTTTCAAGTTTCTAAATATATAGTGATTTGAGACAAATGATATTCTTTCTTGCTTTATGATACCTTTTCCCAATATTGTCTTAAAAGTTTCTCTTTCCTATGGGTTCATATATCTGGTATGGAAACCATAGCATCATGATCGAGTGATTTAGCTGTTTATGTATTTATATAATTTTAGTTAGGCTCTCAAAATTTCTAAGTCCATTCTACTTGTATGCAAGTGGTTTAAACCATTTAATTCGAGCTTGCAAAGTTTGTCGTGTTCTCTTTCTCTCTTCTTTGTATTGGCTGTCTCGTGTGGTTCCAAATTGAAGCAGCCAAACATCTAATTTGTACCTTTGCTTCTTTCTTCTTTATTCCTTCTCAATTCCCTAAGACCAATCAGCCTTGTGCAGTTTGGATTGAGTACATAAGCTCACTTTCTTAGCTTACAATGGTCCAGATTACTGCATATTCGAGTATGTCGCCTACATGTTTTGTTTGCTTACTGTTTGCCTTGTCTGGACATAGTCCTTCGCTTCTCCACACACATTTGGTGCAGTTTATAATTGGCCCAACTTGTAGCTACTCAATGGTTGGTGTTGACAGTCTTAGTATACATTGTGCTCAGTCAAAAAGTTACGGCTAACACACTGTAATGTGAGGTTCAAAAACATAGTTTTATTATGCGTACAGTCCAATATCGGGTATTGGTTAATTGGACTGTACAATGATTGCTCGGATTATGCGGAATTATGCATTTTTGAGTTTTTTAGTATATATATTATTTATCATATATAAAACTATGATGATTCATGATAAATATAGAACACTCCAAGCAAAACACTAACAATAATACCCCAAACTTTTCAAATCAAAGTCTTTATACACTTAAAAGTAAACCTATTAAAAGTTTATAAACTAAAGACACCTAAATTAAAAATTCAATGGTCAGATTATATAGCGAGTACTCGGATTATGCGGAAATATGCATTTTTGAAATTTTCAATGCACAAATTATTTATCATATATGAAAATATAACAATTCATGAAAAATATAAAATATTCTAAGCAAAAGACTACCCCAAGTCATTCAAGTCAAAGTTGATGTACACTTAAAAGTAAAACTATTAAGACTTCATAAACTTAAGACACTCACACAGGTCATAACGCTTTAAAGTACTAATAGAACTTTTGTTCTAGTCTTCGTCATCGTCCTTGTAGCAAGTGCTGGCGGAAGCGGTGAATGGAGATGGCCCTTGTCAGTGTCTTCATTCGACAGCAGTCGGAGGTGGTGATTTAGAGGCAACTGGTGGCGGTGGGGAGGAGACTATGTGGAGGTGACTAGGTATACGGTTTTAAAGAAGCATATTTTTTGGGATCTTTCGAGGTAGCGATCGAGAAACGTTAGGGTAATTAAGTGCGGGTAGGGTAGGATTGGGTAAATTATGCGCTTGCATAATTTCATGGCAAAACTTCAATATAAGTTTCTAATGTTTTAGTCCGATTTCATTTGGGTCCTAATTGTTCGAAACTCATCACTAGCGGTTATAAACATTAACTCTGTTATCAAAATTGGTCCTTTTTTATTTTTTCTGCTAACTTTTGCTAATATGGAATGATTTTTTGGTTATTTTTGTTTGGAAAATTGCTTCCTCCCCTCAGATTTTTAAAAATCAAGCTTTGCCCCCTAAGTGAGACCTTAAAAGATTTAACCCTCTAAACATTTAAGTCACATTGTCATGCTCCCTCTCTCAAACAATATTTTCATTTATCCCTAAAATACCCCTATTTTTCCATACTTCAAAATTTGGTCCTTCAAATCATGGAAATTGCAATTGGGTCCTTCTATTCATGAGGTATTTTGAACTTAGTTCCTCAAATCATTAAAATTGCTATTAGGTCCCGTAATGCTCAAGTTATTTGGAAATTCATCCCTCCTATGAAGAGTAAAAATATCAATTTGAGAGAACTTAGCCTCAAATTATCTAAACTTCTATTAGATCACACAATTCCCAAAGTTGTTTTGAGTTAATCCCTTTGATTTCTAATTTCACTATTGATTTGATGGACTAATTTCAAAATATCTTAAGTGAAGGACCTAACAACAATTTTAAGGATTTGAGGAACAAATTTCAAAGTACCTTATGAATTGAGGGGCCCAATAGCCCAATTTCCATGATTTGAAGGACTAATTTTAAAATATGGAAAATTAGGGGTATTTTAGTGATACATCAAAATAATATTGGGGAGATAGGGGCTTGACAATGTGAATTAAATGTTTAGAGGGGTAAAATCTTTTAAGTTTTCACTTAGGGGACAAAGCTTGATTTTTGAAAATCAAAGGGGTGGAAGCAATTTTTCCAAACAAAAATAACCAAAAAGTCATGCCACATCAGCAAAAGTTAACATAAAAAATAAAATGGACCAAATTTGATAATGGGGTAAACGTTAAGGACCTCTATTGATGATTTCAAAAGTTAAGGACCCAAATGAAATCAGTCTAAAACATTAGGGAGGTATATTGAAGTTTTGCCTAATTTCACTATGCGGGCATAATACTCTTCAACTGCTCAATTATGCAGTTTGATCGCATAATCGAGTGGGATTTAGCTACCCAACACGTTTTGATGTCATGTAGGACTACTCGAGCAAGTGCCGCGTGTTTTTGAACATTGCTTTGATGATATGATATGAGAGTACTAAGGAGCAAAAGACCATTGACATGAATGTGGGCTGAGACATATTGTACTTATTATATTCACAATCAAAAAGTTATGGGTCCTTCACATGTGTATTGTACTCCATCCGCACGATAATAAATGATGTCTTCCGCATTAGGAGAGTATTGATATACATTGTCAATCTAGAAATAAAAGCTTAAGCTTTTATATGAAGTGGTTTACTGACAATCCATGATGTGATGGGAGTAGGTCACTTGCTTTCCACGGAAAATAGTCCATTCGAGGAAAAAACTATATCAATGTTTATAATTCAAAATTTCCTTGCTTGGCACATAGTTTACCTCTTGTTTTTTCAGTCACAAAATATTGTGGTATAGCTGCTGTAAGATATTTCCCTTGCACATGGCTTCCTCCATAGGATGGTAAATTAAGTTAAGTGCAGTTTTATATTCACTTTAACCTGTAAATTCAATCACTCTTCCACACCGTTAACTTTGGAACGACCTCCACTGTCACCGTAAATGTTATCACTGTTTAGGAATTTTTGGCATTTAAAAGGACAAGGCAAGTGTAAGTCACAATCGCTATGTCACCGTCCAAGTTATTTGTCAAGGTAGTATTTCTAGGATCTTTAGGGTATCGGAGCTAGATGGTTAGGCTTGGGCAATATTATGAGATCATGGTTCTTCCTTAGCATAGATGATGCTGGTAGAGATAAGGAATCACATTAAGCTTGGAGATCTCCATTCTATATTGCTTTTGCAGAAGCAGCTTAACTATGAAAAATTTTCATGGCCCCACCAATAACTTGCTTGCAACTAACGCATGACTTTCTTGAAACTATTTTCCATACCAACTTTTCCATACAATATGCTTTCTCACAATCAATCTTCAAGACAAAACCAACTTTTTGAAAACTCAGCAACGCCCTTTGCTAAATGTAGGTAGAGAATTCACTGATCTATCCATCTTACTCATATTCTTTACTCAAAATCCTTTACTTAAAATCCTTAGTGAAATCAGTGTTGTGAAGTACGGATGCTTGGGCTGCTAGTTGGAAGCGGTTATGCAATTTAGAAGCAAGGTGCTTGCATTTTGCACTGTCAGCATCTAAATCTAGCATACCACTAGGGGCCTACCTAGGTAAGCCACTCTGCAATAGACCCCCTTAGGATGCTATTTTTTAAAAATAAGTTTAAATTGCCTGGTTCTCTTCTAATAAGGTCATTTGATTAAATAAGCTTTTAAAACCCTCGTATCCTCCCTTCTCTCCCTAAACAAAGACAGCTTCCTACCACCCCCTGACCACCCTAAAAAAAGTTAGTGACAAGTCTTAGAACAATAGTTAGTGAAAGAGTAACAGGTCTCAGAGCACGGCTAGGAGAGTGAGCCTCAAATGACTTGATCCGTCCCAACAACAACGACATCAGTAACATCAGGAAATGCTTTGCTCTGCTCGTATATAAATTTTAGCTTGATTAGTACATTTGCATAGTTTTGCTATTCTGATGCTTCTCCTTATAGCATATTCCTGTCTAGAATTATCTATTATTCAAGTACTCTATTCTGTTAGGTTATCAAAGATGTTTGAATCATATTGCATGATATCTATTTGTCAACATCATGCAATAGGCTACCATTTTTTTCCTTATAATGCAATTTCATTGACAACTTGTTTTATTCCAGGAAGAAGCAAAATCTGTAGGTCAGCTTCGGAGCAATAGATTGGTGAATTTGCTTGGTTGTTGTTGTGAAGGTGAAGAGAGGCTGCTAGTGGCAGAATACATGCCTAATGACACTCTTGCAAAGCACCTTTTTCACTGTAAGTTGCTTGTGGATGCTGCTATATGGAAAAACATTATATTTGTCTGGGATCTATCTCAGATGCTATATTCATTTAATTCCACATACCTTTGCATTGAAAATTATATTAATTTTCTTATTTGAAGGATAATGACATCCTTGCATTTTCACTGAGTTTAATTTGATCTGTGGATGCAGTTGTATTGTAGTTCTTAGTGTATGATACTAGTCTTTAACTTTAGCTATTTCTATGAAGCTTAATCTCTTCCAAGGAACTACCTCCACAAGTTACCATCCTGTTTTATGATATTTTCTATCCCCTCATTTTATTGATAATGACCAGTCATATTCTTTTTTTCCCTAGACATCCATTCTGATAGTTATGAATATTCAAGTTCTTTATTAATCATTGTTATATTTCTTCACTGTCTTCCAGTTTTAATTATATTAATAATTGAGCACCTCTTTCTAAGTAGTCTCTCTCCAGGGATGGATCTAGAAACTTTTTCTTGTGAGGGCACATACACAATTATATGTATGTATTAAATAGTTTATATAGTATAAATTCTACTAGTAGAAAGACTTATTTATAAAATAATCCTAAAAATCTGAACATAATACTTTTCATTATCATTTTCATATTAATACAAGATTATTTCATTTTCATCACAAAATCTAACAAAACACTACTAAGTTCCTCCAACAATAAGCCTTCATAATTTTATGAGTTAACAAGCTTATGGGGGCACCTATGCAAGTTGTATTGAGGCACCTATATAAATATGTAAATCCCCTTAATAAAAATTTTCAAATTGTATTGGGGCAAGTGCCTCCATACGCCTCTTCATTAGATCCGTCTCTCTCTCTCTCTCTCTCTCTCTCTCTCTCTCTCTCTCTCTCTCTCTCTCACACACACACACACACACACACAGACACACACACACAGACACAGTGAGATATTGACCTTGCATGAGATCCTTACTTCCTTAGTCCAGACATACCATATATCATATATGCTTCTCTCTAAAAGCCCAAAGTACATTCTCAATGTCGATATGCTAAGCTAATATTCTCTCTGGTTCATCATTTAGTTTTATTTTTGTTAGTGGATAGTCCATAACCAACTTAACGAAGAATTAACACAATACAAATAGCAGTAAATCTTTTTCTATTTGCACAAAATGTCTTAATTTACTTCCTACAAAGTATAATCATAACTTTACTTATTCATAGTGATATAGTGCCAGCGTGGTGGTTGCTGTTGGGGGCAAAGGCCTACAAATGGAGATGAACTTGTCTAATAAGCTTAGAACCACTTTAGCTCAGAAGTTTAAAACCTATCCGAGCTATGTGCCATAGACTTATTTAACCGTATATAGTCTCATATTTTTGTTTTAGGAGTAAATTTTAACTTTATTCCTTTTGATATATCAAACTAATTTGAAACTACATGAATGCGACACTTCAACGTCTCCACCTTGATTTGCATCCAATTGAGTCTAACCCCTCAACTTACTAAGGGAGACAACAACCCAACCTGCGCTATGCGAAAGAACCAATTCACTCTAGACCATAATGCAATCACACGCACTTTACTTAACCCTAAGCCATGCTAGTGGTGATCACACCCTGCTCAAACTTTGGCAATAGGGGCAGTATGCAGGGGTGGAGGAGCTATGTAGGGGCCTAAGGGGCCTTGGCCTTACCTGAAAAATATAAGAAGTTAATGGGGGTAATTGTTTAGTAATTTCATAAATCTAAACTGCAATAACACCTTCTCAAAATCGGTTGTTAAATGGAAGGGATTCATTGGTGCTAGAAAAGAGATCAAAGGAGGGGTTGGGCTCTCTGGACCTGGGTTCAAAGAAATTAAAGAAGATGAATAGTGCTTTTACTTTTGGGGTCGTGAATTCTTTGTCATTTAGGATCATTGTTTGGTGCATTGAGACAAGGAAGTTTGGTGTTTTGTGGATGGAAAAGTGCAGCAACTAGCCAACAGGCCTTGGACTCTTTCATTTTTGGGTTTTTTCAATATTAGTCCCTTAAATCTTTTATATTATAAAGTTAGTCTCTCATATCGTTGAACTTGCTATAAGCTTCCCTAAGTCTAAATTATTCTGGAATTAATCTCAAATCATTGAAACTGCTTTTACATCTCCCAAATCTTGAGTTATTTTGAAATTAGACCCTCAAATCAATAGTGGAACAGGTAGCAATTGAACAAGAATTAGTCTCTCCAGTCTCCAATCATAAAAATTGCTATTAGATCCCTAAGTTCTCATAATTTTTCTTTCAAATTAATTCCTCTAGTTGTTGCTTCTACATTTGATTGGAAGGACCAACTTCAAAATAACTTACAAATTGAGAACCTAACAACAATTTCAATGATTAGAGGGACTAACTCTAAAACATGAAAGATTATACGTCATCGCATTTTAATTGTTAATTTTTTGGACCCCCTTCCTGAAATTCTTGGCTCCGCTAGTAGCAGTGCGTCCACCTTAACCTCTAACCTCATATGCCAACTGTTAGATATTATTAATAATTTAGTATTATTAGATTTAGTAGATATTATGAGATATTGCTGAGATATTATGAGACATGATTAGATATGATTTTATCTCATACCCATTTTGTAATATTCTCCTAATCTCTATTTAATAGAGCTTAGAGTTAGGTGAATAATAAAAACTTTGTCTTCTCTATTTCTCTACATAGTATCAGAGCATTTTTGATTCTAGAGAGACATCTTTCTTCTTCCTCGACCTCGGGATCGCCGAGGGGGTTTGCAATGCCTCCATACTTCCCCTCAGCAACTTCGACATCTTTAACTCCAACTACTACTTCGGTATCACCAATATCTAAATCCTCATAAAAAAGCCTCTAAAATAACATCTCTATTTTCCCAAAAAAGGAAAAAATGTTCATCGGAGTACTATTCATCATTGCATGAATCCTGTTCATCACGTGAATAATAGTGAAGTTGTTGTTCATCCTGCCTCCTCATCCCGGTCAACTTTGACAATCGCCATTGCTTCCTTTATGACTCTGCCTCCAGTTAAGTCATCTTTCTTGTAGAAGGATTTCTAAAATCAAGATTGAGCGACTAAGTGAGTGATTGATCAATCAAGGGTTTTCCCTTACTGTTTCTATTAGCTGACCCGCCTAGGGTTTTTACTGGCTAACCCGCCTAGGATTTTTACTGGCTGACCCGCCTAGGATTTTTACCGACTCACATTCCTAGGGTTTCTTTTCCTGGCTTACTTGCCTAAGGTTTTTATTGGCTATGACCATAATATCTTGATTGTTGATGTCTTTAAGTATTCCAGACAAAAACGACATTACCGAAGCTCTTGCAACTAGTTGTTTTATTCCCATTTGTAATAAGCTCGGCATATGTGGTATCTATGCTCTAGCTTGTGGGGAGTATTAGATATTAATAATAACTTGGTATTATTAGATTTAATTAATATTATAAGATATTGTTGAGATATTGTGAGACGTGATTAGGTATAATTTAATCTCATACCTATTTTGTATTATGCTCCTAATCTCTATTTAAGAGAGGTTAATGTTAGATGAATAATAAAGACTTTGCCTTCTCTATTTTCCTACAACAAAGTCTCATTTTCTTGGAGTGACAAGCATTAATATTCAATGGCCGTCGGACCCTGGACTGTGATACCACTTACTATTTGTAAAAGGCTGCAAATGGAGATAGATCTGGTTAGTAGTTTGGAACTGCACTGGTTGAAAACATTAACCCTAAGTTGCAATTTGTATCTATATAACTAGTTATGCATCTTACTCCCATTTCAACATGGGGCTAAATTTGAACGTTGTGTCTTTTGCTATACCAGCCCACTTGAAACTGAATAGACATGTTGCAATAGTTACTGTAAGCAAAAAGATAAAATGTAATAATTGACAATTTCATACTTATTTATGGATAGAATGGCATCTCTTGGTGTATTTGTAGAAGTTGCAAAAGTCCATCCACAAAATTATTCAAAGGGAAGACAGTAAGCGAAATGTACACTTTTCCTTTTCACGATAAAAGTAAAGTGGTGATATCCTATGTACTTGTAGATATTCATGATTACAATTTATTGTCAGGAATATTTACCTTTGAGTTGTCCTTTGTCTGGCGGTTCAGATTTTTTCTTTTGCGGTTATCTAGTTATTGCATTTGTTCTCTCTTTTTCTTTTTTGCTAATATTGGTGATCATCCTGTGGCATAGACTTTCCGACTTTTCTTCTAACACATAGTGTGTAATTTTTCTTTTCTTTTCAGATTAACTGTATTTTGCATAATGATCTCTTTACCCCTTTCACGCAGGGGAAACACAACCCATGAAATGGCCAATGCGATTGAGGGTGGTACTTTATCTGGCTGAAGCATTAGAATACTGCACTAGCAAGGGGCGTGCTCTTTATCATGATCTCAATGCTTATAGAGTTCTATTTGACGAAGTAAGAATAGGATGTCCACTAATTTTCTCCTTTTTTTCTTTACTACATTTGTTGTTTTTGTATCTCTCATTGTGAATTAGCATTGTCCAGGACTGCAATCCTAGGCTTTCATGCTTTGGACTGATGAAGAATAGTCGGGATGGTAAAAGTTATAGCACAAATTTGGCATTCACACCGCCGGAGTATTTGAGAACAGGTATATGCTGCATCTTGAGTTTGATTATTTATCTATTTATATTTTCACTTAAGAAGCCACTTTTATTCTCTGAATAATGTCTACAAACCACAACACACGAAACGTGTTGAATGAAATTAGTAGTTGATATGCGGTGATAATTCTCTCTCTCTCTCTCTCTCTCTCTCTCTCGGGAGGGGAGTGGATACCTTAATAAGTAATTATACTGTATCAAGTACTTGATATTGTTTTAAAACTTCGACAAAAGTAGGGTTTTCTGATTGGCCACACATCGAAGTAAGAATTAAAAACAATCACAATGAAACACGTAACAATGCGCTATAAACTAACACGAAAAATACAAATCCACACACATAACGATTGTATAGAATTATTTGGGTATCACTCCTTACAAAAGTAAACATCTGAGTATGCCTGCACTTGAACGCCTGCTTTAAAGTAATCTATCTTTCTGTTGCATCTGATGTGTAGCTTGCTTGTTGGGCGTCTATGCATCTTCGACATGCTCACAAGAAACTTTTGAATTTTAAATCATTTCTGAGTTCCATAGCTCTCAGTATAGTGCTTTTGTATAGTGCTGTTCTTGAACCTCCTTTTCTTGTGAGTCCCTTTGAGAAAGATGCAAATAAATAGTTCATCTTTGCTGATATATGAGGGAATGCTTATCAATTCTACTTAGGTACTCAATATTTTTGTTCTTTCTGGTATCTAATAGAGCTTTGTGCATCATGTCTTGTCCAAAATATTACGATTGTTTGTGTGGTCTCTTACTCAGCAATCATGAATGATTCCCATCAGTGATATGGCTGGCTTATTCTTCATGATTTTCTATTCGAATTCACTCTTTTATCTAACATGTATAAGAAAAAAACATCTATCATCTGCTTATCCTAGAAAGTGACTGTTGTTTTGTGCCTTGATATGCATCTTAACTACAATGATATTGCCATATCGGCATTATTATACACATTACATACTCGCATTTTCTTATCAATTGTTTATATACATTACTTTTTATATGATGTGCAGGAAGAGTTACACCTGAAAGTGTGATATATAGCTTTGGTACACTGTTACTTGATGTGCTCAGTGGCAAACATATCCCTCCTAGCCACGTAAGTTTTACTTTTTTAATCTCACATATGAACTGTTTTGGGTGCTGCTACTGTCAAAAGGAATAGTAAATCTTCTTTAGTATTTTGGGATGAATGTGGTGCTGTTGTCAAAGGGAATAGTAAATCTTCACTAGTACTTCAATTTCTGATTCTGTGACCAACTCCTTGAAATTGTAAAGAGGAAGATAAAACCAAAAAGATGTCAAGGAAACTATGGCAGAACAGATTGAGCTGGAAGAAACTTGTGTTGATAGTCGAACACTTGAAGATCAACAGCTGACAAGTTGGACCTTTGCAGAGTGTTGTATCTATGAAAAATGTTACTTGTTAGTTATCTTCCCAAGACAATTGGCATGCACGTCAACTGCGAGTTTGTTTCCTCTTTTGGTGGTGGTACTGTTAAATGTGTGCACAACTGCAATAATTTGCGTTTATTCCATATTTATGATGTATTTCTGTTATAGGTGTCTGCATTAATATCCTTACGTAAAAGGTTTATTTGGCTGTTCTTGTCATCAGTGAGGAAGGAGAGAGGGAAAAGATGCAGCAAAGGAGGGCCGTTTCTTGTAAACGTGACATTCAACATCAAAGTTTACCGTTTTCTAAAATTGAGGGTGTCTAGGGGCTTATTTTTTGGTCAAGGTAGCTTTTAGGTTAGCTTATTGATATCCACGTGTTAGGTAACATCCCAAACAAGCTAGCTTTTAAGTCCATTTAAAAAGTTAGGATTCCCAAACTAATGAAAAAGTAGCTTATTACTCACCTAAATAAGCTAGGAATGACCAAGCAAATGACTATTCTGCCCATACAATTTTTATAAAATTTTTATCGTAAAAGTCAAGAGCCACCAAAAGCTTAACATATTTTAAAAGCTTCTGAAAATAGTTCCCCTAAACACCCTCATCATGTAGTTTTTACCTTGTAGATATGAATTCTGTTGCTAGTAATCTGATTGGTGAGTTACTGTCGATTGAGTTCTCCACAGTTTCATGCATAGTTCACAATGTCCATTTATGTTTTTGTTAAGATGTTTCTTGCCTCCTAGAAACTGAACTCCATCGTTATCTATGTTATTACTTGCAGTTTCTCTTTCGTTGTTTTTTGTATTTCTTCTACTGCCAATTGTGCTCCATCCTTACAGATTTCCCTTGCTTATTACTGTAATTATTGGACCTTTGATGTAGTACTGACTTTTGGCACTACCATATATTTTCGTGTACCTTGTTATTGCCTTCATAATTGTTCGGCTTCCACTATTTCTTTTATATAGACAATCGGATAGGCTAGAAGAGTAGTGCATGACAGAGAATTGGCGAGCTGTCTCACATGGAATATCTTTATCTGGTTCCTTTCTCTTTCTCCATGTCATATATTTTTCAATCTTTTTGCTCTGGTTAACATCATCATGGTTAGATATCTGATGTACATAATTCTACCTAAAGTTAATTAACTAATTTTGCAAGGAACTACTTTCTCTTTCATATATTGTCAAGAGTGTTCAACATGTTTTGATTACGTGAACCAGATTGTTTCGTTCTGGTGTTGACACTTTCATGTGCTTCAGTTGTTATCTGTGTCCATATTAGTCTTTTCCTTGAGTAAGTTGCGAACTGCTCTGATTTGTTAGTAAACTCATATTCATGGTCCTTTTGCCTGTTTTCCCCCATAAACGCTAGAAATATAGTATTACCAAGAATAGAAGATCTTATGTTTTTCCTCTCATCTAATGTTATCTTATAATTTCTTTTGCAGGCTCTTGACTTGATAAAAGATCGCAATTTTCATATGCTAACAGATTCCTGTTTGGAAGGTCAGTTTTCGAATGAGGACGGGACAGAATTAGTTCGCTTAGCTTCTCGGTGTTTACAATACGAGCAGCGAGAGCGACCCAATGTAAAGTCCTTAGTTCTTGCGTTGACTCCTCTTCAAAAGGAGAATGAGGTGAATCTCCCTCCCTCCCTCCCCCCTCCTCCCAGCGCGCTCTCTGTCTCTGTGTTTGTTTTAGTTCATGCATGTGCGTGTTAGACTGAGAGAGTTCAGTGCAACTTTCCTCTGGACCGTAACAATTCATTCTGAAGTCATCTTTTGGAAGAACTTATTTTCCATAAGGATTCTCTGGTCTAATGTCAATAAACTAGTCTCTGACTGAAATTTTTATGATACCAAATTCTCTTTCTTGGAACTCATTTAGGAGTTTGTTTCTCAGGTTTATTTGAGTCCTTCATATATTGCATCATAGTCGAACATGCACTTTGTGGTCGATTGTTGTGTTTATTTGAAACCTTCGTCAAATGACATGATAAATGATGACACTGTAGCCGATTATTTGCCCAAATTGTTCCTGTTAAGTTAAATATTGGGTATTGGGTTAATGAGATGTTACCCGTTAACCTTAACCCTATTTGTATGGCTATATATATCTCTCTTGTTATTCTCAATAAAACAATTAGGGTTTTCTCTATTCTCTACATGGTATCAGAGCATGAAACCCTAGCCGTCACAAATCTTCATTCAAAAACCCTAGCCGCCGCCTGCTGCTACAGTACCGCCGCCTGCTGCTACAGTACCATCGCCTGCTGCTACAGTGCTGCCGTCGCTACAGTGCCGTGCTATAGTGCCCCCTACATCGTGTTGCCTATTCCCTCGACATCTCAGTCTTCGAACTGATGAGAGGACGATTGTATCCCTCAACATTTCAGTCATAGAACTGATGAGAGGAAGCCTCGACATTTCAGTCATAGAACTGATGAGAGGAAGCCTCGACATTTCAGTCATAGAACTGATGAGAGGAAGAGTGTCTATCTCACATTGTTGAGATATTTTACTTTTATTCTTGTTTCCTTCGAGAAACAAGAATATAGAAATTGAGCCTTTGTGCAAACAAAAGCCAGGGCTCTCTCCCTCAGGTGATCTCGCCTACGCAGTGTGAGGGCATGACTATCTATCACTCTGCCTCTAATCCTGCTCCTGATCTGCTCTTAGTTTATGTTTTGAAAACTGATCTCTACTACTAATCTGCCTATTTGATTACTATTTGTCTCCTATTGTTGCTCAAAAATAAAAAATGACTACTACTCCGATATCGGACATCTCCTCTACTACTCCTTCTATTGTTACTGGTGAGACCTCTGCGCCCAAGGTAGTCTTGGGGACTACTATTAAATTGAATGGTGCAAACTATCTGCTCTGGACACAAGCTTTTCGCATCTTCATTGGCGCTCAGAGCAAACTACCACATCTTCTTGCATCTCCACCACCAACCTCAGATCCCACCTACAATTCATGGCTCTCATCTGATTAGTGTTATGACTTGGCTTCTCAACAGTATGGAAGCACAGATCAGTAGCAGCGTTATGTTTTTAACCACTGCGAAGGAGATGTGGGACAGCCTAAAGATTATGTACGGGAACGAGAAGAATGTTTCTCGCGTATTTGAAATTTATGAACGATTGTTTGCGCTCAAACAGGGAGATAAGTCAGTTCCGGAATTCTTTGGTGAATTGAAGGGACTGATAGACGAACTAGAGATGCATCAGCCGGCAGTAGCTGATGCAGCGACGCTATTAGGGTATCGTCGTGATCTGGCAGTATCCAAATTTCTTTCTGGGTTGAATCCTAATTTACAGTCCAAGATGAGAGGACAGATATTGGGTGGAGATACAATTCCCTCACTGACTGCTACATTCTCCAGAGTCATGCAGGTCACTACTGGTATTACTTCTGATACTACTACACCATCTTCACCTACGATGGATCAGTCTGCCATGTTCTCTAATCGAGGCAAAGGCCGCGGTCGTGATCGTGGCCGTGATTCAGGAGGAGGACGTGGTTCCTTTGGTGGGATGCAAGGTGAATCTGATAAGGGTTCACGACAGTGTGGTCATTGTGGGAGAACCAATTATATTTCTGAGAAGTGCTGGGAGAAGTTTGGTCGTCCTCAGTGGGCCCAGGTAGCTGATACAGAGTCGACTAACTCATCTATTTCTGCTACTACTTCTGGTGGTCCAGCTGTTACTGCTCTTACTGTTCAGATTTCTCAGGCAGATTATGAGAGGTTACGCCAGCTAGAACTCTCTCAGAATATTCATTCTGCTACTCATGCATCCTCTTCAGGTATGGATGCTTACATAGCTTCTTCTCACAAACCCTGGGTACTAGATTCTGGAGCCTCATCTCATATGACAGGTATAAAGGATCATTTTGTATCTTTACATCTTTCTGATAAGTTTTCTTCTATCCGCATTGCTGATGGTACTCTTTTTTCAGTTCGTGGTGATGGAGTAGTTCATGCTACTTCCTCTTTAAAACTAACTGATGTGTTATATGTTCCCAAATTTCCTGTTAGCCTATTATCCATTAGCAAGTTTACAAAACAAAATAATTGTAAAGTCACATTCTTTTCATCTTATTGTGTTTTTCAGGACCTAGCAACTGGGATGAAGATTGGTTCGGGGCATGAGAGAGGAGGTATGTACTATTTGGACGACAGTGTGCCAGAAGCTGGCCTTGTTGCATCACAGTCTGACTCCACTTTATTATGGCACTGGTGTCTGGGTCATCCTTCACTACAAAAACTTAGATCGGTAGTTTCTGTTCAGCCATCTATTTCCTCTTTAGGTTGTGAGTCGTGTGAACTGGGTAAGCACCATCGTGCTACTTTTCAGAGTCGAGTCGATAAACGTAGTAGTTTTGCTTTTGAGTTGGTTCATTCCGATGTCTGGGGTCCTTATCGTGTTTCCTCTGTGCAAGGTTTTCGATATTTTATTATCTTTGTTGATTTCTCTCGCATGACGTGGCTTTATCTGTTAAAAGAGAGGTCAGAGGTCTCGCACGTTATTGAACTCTTTTATAATGAAATAAAAACTCAGTTCTCTACTTCTGTTCGTATTCTTCGTACTGATAATGCTTTGGAATATATGAAAAGTGATGTTTCAAAATTTTGTGCTCTTAATGGCATTATTCATCAGACTTCTTGCTCTCACACTTCACAACAAAATGGAGTTGCTGAGAGGAAGCATAGGCATATTCTAGATGTTGCTAGAACACTGATGATACATATGAATATTCCAAAGTATTTGTGGTCTGATGCTGTTCTCACTGTAAATTATTTGATTAATCGCATGCCTTCCTCTGTCCTTGATGGTTTAATACCATTCAATTGTCTTTATCCTGATAAAAAACAATTCTCTGTGATTCCCCATGTCTTTGGTTCTACGTGTTTTGTTCAGGATTTAACTGCTGGTTTGGATAAGTTGTCATTCTAGATCCATCAAATGTGTTTTTGTTGGATACTCTCGTACTCAAAAAGGATATAGGTGTTATCATCCGTCCATCAGGAAATATTTTGTGTCTGCTGATGTTACCTTTTTTGAGTATGTCCCATATTTTTCGTCTGGTTCCACTACTATTGGCTGTCCACAGGTACCACTACCTTCTTCTGCTCCTACTACTATTCCATTACCTGCTCCTGTTGCTCCTGCACCGAAGCCTCTACTGACATACTCTTGCCGTCCAAAAGTACATGCCCCTGAATCTGCTACTACTGAACCTTCATCTCCAGCTGTCGGTCAATCTCATGTTAAGGCCTCTATTCCTTCTGACTTGGATATCCCTATTGCTCTTCGAAAAGGTAAACGGTCTTGCCCGAAATATCCTATATCTCTTTTTGTCTCTTATGACCGTCTCAACCCATCTTTTCGTCAGTTTGTCTTGTCCTTGTCCACTGTATCTATACCTAGGTCATATGAGGAAGCTATGTTAGTACCAGCTTGGAAGCAGACCATGGATGAGGAAATAAATGCACTACTTTCTAGAGGGACTTGGGACTTGGTTTCTCTTCCTACTAGAGCGACTGTGGTTGGTTATAGATGGGTGTATACCCTAAAATATCGCCCCAATGGGTCTGTTGACCGTTATAAAGCTCGCCTGGTTACGAAAGGCTATACCCAGACATATGGCGTCGACTATTTTGAAACCTTTTCTCCCGTTGCTCATCTCAACTCCATCAGAATTCTTCTCTCTGGCTGTCAATATGGATTGGGCGATGCACCAACTAGATGTGAAGAATGCTTTCCTTTATGGTGATTTGGACGAGGAGAACTAGATGTGAAGAATGCTTTCCTTTATGGTGATTTGGACGAGGAGGTTTATATGGAGCAACCTCCTGGGTATGTTGTTGGTGATTTGGACGAGGAGGTTTATATGGAGCAACCTCCTGGGTATGTTGCTCAGGGGGAGAATATTATATGCAGACTAAGAAAGGCCATCTATGGGTTAAAGCAGAGTCCTCGAGCTTGGTTTGATAAGTTCAGCAAGGTTATTTCTAATGTTGGTTTCCAACGTTGTCAGTCTGATCACTCTGTCTTTCTTCGACGCACAACAACTGGTTTGGTTATTTTAGCCGTATATGTTGATATTCTGCTGACTGGGAGTGACTCTATTGTCTTAACTGAGACTAAGGAGTATCTAAACCGTCATTTTATCACTAAGGACATGGGAAAGCCAAAGTATTTTCTTGGGATTGAAGTTGCATATAAAAAACATGGCATGTTATTGTCCGAAAGGAAGTATGTGCTAGATTTACTAGAAGAAGCAGGTCTCTTGGAATGCAAACCTGCAAGCACTCCAATGGAGGCAAATGTTGATTTGTGGCGTGATGATACCTCTCTCCTAGATGATGCTGGACGATATAGGAGACTAATTGAGAAGCTAATATATTTGACAGTTACCAGACCTGATATTACTTTTGCAGTAGGTGTATTGAGCATGTTTATGCACAAACCTAGAGACGTTCATTGGACAGCAGCTCTGAAGATTTTGGCATATGTCAAGAGTTGCCCTGGCAAAGGATTGTTATATTCTGAAGATTTTGGCATATGTCAAGAGTTGCCCTGGCAAAGGATTGTTATATAAGAAGCATGGGCATACTCACATTTCGGCTTTCTCTGATGCTGGCTACGCAGGAGACATGGGAGACCGGAAGTCAACCTTAGGATTTTGTACTTTTGTTGGAGGTAATCTTGTGACTTGGAGAAGCAAGAAACAAGATGTAGTATCACGATCTAGTGCAGAGGCCGAATACAGAGCAATGACTCACACTGCTTGTGAGATGGTGTGGCTAAGAAAGTTTATGACAGCTTGGTTTTGTTCAGCCTGGACCCATGCCAATGCATTGTGACAACCAGTCTGTCATTTATATTGCACAGAATCCTGTGTTTCATGAGAGGACAAAACATATTGAAGTTGACTGTAATTTTGTCAGAGATGCTTGGGAGAAGAAGATAGTATCTCTCATATTCACTCCGTCCTCACAACAACTTGCTGATATTCTTACCAAGGCTACTTCTTCAAATGTGTTCTCTACTATATGTGACAAGCTGGGCATGGTAGACATCTATGCTCCAGCTTGAGGGGGAGTGTTAAGTTAAATATTGGGTATTGGGTTAATGGGATGTTACCCGTTAACCTTAACCCTATTTGTATGGCTATATATATTTCTCTTGTTATTCTCAATAAAACAATTAGGGTTTTCTCTATTCTCTACAGTTCCTGCCACCACGATCCCAGCAACCACAATTATTAGACTACAAGTTTGAAGATTTTGTAACCATGTCTGTATAAGGTCTAGAAATTGGGCCTTGGGGGGAATTTTAGGTAATATGTCAGTCTTCTGTGTTCCAGTTATCTATGTGGTTCCGGGATGGAACCAGGAATTCTGCTTTCCTTTTTCCTTTCTTGTGTGTATGTGTGTGCGTGGTGCTTTAAAGGCAATGATTGAGTCAATATGTAATTGACTCTGCACATAAACATAATAAATTGGTAAATTATATTATCATCATTACGCATATGGAAATGCTTTTAGAATATTGCCTGAAACTATTGACCACCAATTGTGTAATTTGTTCATAATGTTCATGTCGCTCTATATACTCTGAGCACACTTCAAACACCATACTTCCCAATTCTGGTCTGCCTGATGATGGTTATTATTATGTACGAATATATAAGTAAACATGAACTGCATGGATCAATTCTTATATCGTTCTGTCTTTTTCTAAATTTCCATGTTTATTCTCATTTCTCATTTAGTCCTATCAGTCAGAATTTTAACTTAATACTGCATCAGTTGATCTTGATCCTACTTGATGACTGCTTACATCTGTGCATCTTTGTGTTTTATTGAGCTACAGATTTGTGATTCTATGACTATCGCATGCAACTTAAAGGTCTTTTATGTATAGGTCCCTTCATATGTCTTAATGGATATGCCACATGGAGGTGCTTCCTCATTAGAGTCACTCTCTCTTTCTCCACTAGGTGATGCTTGCTTCAGAATGGATTTGACAGCAATTCATGAGATTCTAGAAAATACTGGTTATAAAGATGATGAGGGAACCACAAATGAGGTTTGTGTTTCAGTTTTTGAAGCGTTTATTTTCCTATATGATTATTGTTGCCTTGGTTTATGATTATTCAGTCCATAGAGGTTAATGTAACTTGCAACTAATGTTATATCAAGGCAAAAGTTCAGTGGAGGTCCCTCATATATTGCCCAAATACTATTTGGGTCCTTTATGTTTGGAAGTTACCCGTGGAGGTTCCCAACTTTACCTCTGTCATCAGGTTAGATTCTTTTCACAAACTTCTGTTAGCTCTTGCTGTCAGTGGTGTGACAGACAAACTTGTAATTTCACTAACTGTTGCTGACGTGTTAGTAACGTGGCAGGGCAAAAACTAGTGAAAGCACAATTTTGTCTTGACTCATCAACAAGATTTAATGGAAGTTTGTAAAAATGATCTATGTTGATGACCAAAATAATGTTAGGGCCTCCCACTGACGACTTCCGAACATAAATGACCTAGATGATATTTAGACAGCACATAAAGAACCTTTATTGGAGTTCTGCCTAATATCAATATGCCAGTGTCATTTTTTTGTTTACTTATTTATAAATTTATGCATGCACACATGTTCTTTCTTGGTTGTTTTGGTTGTTGACAAATGTCTTGTCATTCATTGTGAATCACAGATACAGACAATTTTGCCTATTATTTATGTATCTGTTTTGTTCTTTCTTGGTAGTTGGAGAGGTTGATGAGTTTAGCCACCCATGGTTGGACAGCAAATTCCTTTCTTCAACGGCTTCTTGACAGAATATACAGCTCCGAAATCTTTCTTATCCCCTTTTCTGGAACTTATTGTCGTCCAAGTTCATTTTCATGACTTTAGTTATGTTGCAATGACATCATATTTATATGCGCTAAACACATGCAAGATACTTGATGGATGCATAACCAATATGTCCTATAAATTTTAAACCTTGAGCAGATGAAGACAATTGGATTATGATCGGATGTTATCTAATTTTCATGGTTTATATCATTTGTAGTTTAGATTAGATATGAAATTGCATCTGTACTAATTGTGATTTGTGGTTGATTTTGAGGTTATATACCGTCTTATCATAATTTTTTATACACACATTAGAATCTAATATTTTTCATGACCGTTTGCATGATATTTCAATGTCCAATCAATTTTTTAAGATTTTGTATTCCC
This sequence comes from Asparagus officinalis, assembly GCF_001876935.1. Classification (NCBI taxonomy): domain Eukaryota; kingdom Viridiplantae; phylum Streptophyta; class Magnoliopsida; order Asparagales; family Asparagaceae; genus Asparagus; species Asparagus officinalis. The sequence continues at coordinate 16,821,101 of NC_033794.1, read as the reverse complement.
GTGTATTGCGTTCTCCATGTCCTGTGTCCGTTTTTATGCAGCATAAAGTTTTAAGTGTATAGGCTTCATTTTTGTTTGTAAGCGTTCCGTATATAGATAATATCATCATCCCTTACAATGCTCACATTACCTTGTAGTGTTTCTTATTCATTATTCCTTTTCTTTTTATTTCTTTGCCAGCTGTCCTTTCAGATGTGGACCAATCAAATGCAAGAGACATTGAACTCAAAGAAAAAGGGTGATGCTGCTTTTCGACATAAAGATTTTAGTACAGCAATTGACTGCTATTCACAGGTTATTCTATGCTTACTAATTCCTTTGCATAATTTTCTTTTAGTTTTGGTTCGTATACTGTCATGATGTTATACTTGCTGCCAAAATCACCTAAGTAGCACGGTTGTCTAGAGATGATTCTGAATGACCATGAAATATGTTTTGAGTAATGGATCGAGATTTTTAATAATACAGTTGAATACCATGTACAGGTTGCCTATGTTTAATTTGCTTATCCTACCTTGCATAACTTGCACGATTCTTTAAGTGATCAATGGGAATGCTGCCATTGTGTTGGATCAACATGCATTAGAGGCTCTTATATCTATGCCTGACACATATTTGTAGTGACACATGCAAGATGCTTGGTTATGGGTCTTAGACTCTCAATTTTATGTCAGCATTGAACAACCGGAGACAATATGATTTGGGCTGACTGGTGTTTAATTTTTCATGGCTTACATGATCAGGAAATTGAATTTATATGAAATTACATATTTGTGATTTATATCTATGCCTGACACATATTTGTAGTGACACATGCAAGATGCTTGGTTATGGGTCTTAGACTCTCAATTTATGTCAGCATTGAACAACTGGAGACAGTATGATTTGGGCTGACTGGTGTTTAATTTTTCTTGGCTTACATGATCAGGAATTTGAATTTATATGAAATTACATCCTTGATAAACCTTGAGGCTGTGTCATATGTATGTTGACATAGCAACGATGGAGCTAGTGATGAAAGTTCAAGAAATAATCCTCTCAATCATTATTAGCCAGCATATTTTGAAAAAAGCTAATTTTAGCTCCTTCAGTTTACTGCTACAGCCACAAAACACTGCATACTATGATGTACCAGGTAGATAATACGATAAAGAAAATTTTTATGATACAGCCAGTTGTATTAGTTTATGCACCAAGACTATAAAAACTTTAAAGTGATTGATAATAATGATCTGTGGTAACTGCTTCCTCAGAGCATGCTTCTTTGCTTTTATATTTATTCTCTCAAATTAAATTTTTATTTCAATGAATTTCTTGGCCAATAGAGCAGATGTAATTTGCATTTGTATTATTCTGATAAATACGTCATGTGCAGTTCATTGATGTTGGAACCATGGTCTCTCCAACTGTTTTTGCGCGTCGTTGCCTGTCTTATCTGATGAGTGACATGCCCCAGCAAGCTCTTAATGACGCAACTCAGGCTCTAGTGATATCTCCAACATGGCCAACTGCATTTTATCTTCAGGCTGCTGCCCTTTTCTCCCTAGGACTGGAAAATGAAGCTCGGGAAGCTTTGAAAGATGGCTCATCCCTTGAAGCTAAAAAGAAGTGATGGGTGGATCCTGATGTTTGGCGACCTAGAAACACAAAATTTGAGGTAACTCACTGCTTCTTATGGAATTGTAGGTATACAATTCTTTCAGAGTAAATTTCAGAAATTACCATAATACTTTATGGGAGTTAGGTCTCTGAAGATTACTATAAACTTCTTTTATTAGAGAAACTACCATATCTAATGGCAGATAAGTTTTCACGTTCACGTGACATGTTTCAGACAATTTTGCCCTTATGTACTCTATATTGTTATCCTTGCCCCTATCCTATTTTGAAGGGTAGTCTAGACCTCTTATCCAAATTGTTGACCTCTTAGCAACAATATTCACTAGATCATGGTATTTTTCTGCACTTTTGAAAGTTCATGCTAATTTATCTAATAAAAAAAAAAGTTTATGGTAGTTCTGGGCAAAATATCTCCTAGTTCATGGTAGTTTGGTATAAGTAAATTTACCCTTTCTTATTTAGTACCAAATGTACCTACGTTTTGTGTTATTCTGGTGCTATTGCTAGAATGACGAGACCCTCTTATTTCATTACCGATTTGAAGATAAAATGGAGTGGCCTTTTACCTCCCGTCATTCACTTGAATAAGAAAAAACTAGTACAATAAGTATCACCTTTTCTTCTATATATATTTTAAAAAAAAATCGGCGACAATGATTTTGCATCAGGTTTTAGGCACAACTCTTCAGGTGACGGGGGTTCTCGTAATCTCGGTAAATATTTGACTCGCCCCTCCATATTGTATCATTGTGTGTATATATGGAAGCAGCGACCGAAGCTTGGGTACACATCCTTGAAAGAAACAAACGCGAAGTAATAAGTCCTCAGTTGGCAAGCAAAATAGGAAGGACACCATTCTTTCGTGCTGAAATGTGGAATATTGCTGTTTTTATGACAGGTTGCAGTGTATATGTTTGTTTCTTATGGTGAATTATGTGGTTTTTGCAGCAGTTGTGATGATTTTATTTTGTGGGTGGTTTTTCTTCTTTCTTGTAAGCTTCTTGTATCAAACTTTTTCTTATTTTCATTTCAATAGTTGTTTATTTGGAGATATGTTCACTTCTGTTGTTGTTACTGGACTGTGGGTAAAATTCTTCTGGCGCTAAATGACATAAAATTACGTGAAGCAACTTGAAAGTTGGAAGTCGTAAAAATACTTCTGCTTCATTAAAAAGTAATGTCTGTTTGAGAGCAAGTAACGTCTGATTGAAAGCACGATTGGGAACTATGGATTACAATTCATTTGAGTTATAATCCAAGTAGATAATAATTCAAAGTGGTAAATTTAGTAGATTGTAATATGTTTTTGAACTTACATGTTTGACAAACGGATGAATTGTATAACATATCATTGCTGTCAAAGATTAAAAAAAATAAAAAGAGATGAAATAAGAGTTAGAATGATAAGTGTTATTAGAAAATTTGTAAAATCATGAGGATAAAATTTTCTTTTACGTGGTCAAACTTTATGATTATAATAATCCATCAAAAAAGGAGTTAGGAAGCCCCAGCTCTTACTTTCTTTCTTGTGATGATTTTCTATACTGAAAATGGTTGAATTTGCGTCTTCCATCACGTTAGAAGTATCCAACTTGTTGAAGCTAAATTTGATCCCCATATCGGCTATAGGGTTGGGATCACAAAAGCTAAAAGGTAGAGAAACTATCAAAGTCCATAATTAACTATTTAGAGAACGCAAAAATGTGACACTCGAAAAGAACAATCAATATCCAAATGTAATCATTTTGAATTCATAATTATTGTTCAAGCATTTGTCTTGAACTTGAGATATGCATATGGGCATAGAAAGAATATCAGTACCTGATCATGTATTACATTTATTAGGAATAGGAAATTTCTCCAAAACATTGGGACATCATTATCCCAAACTGAGAAGTATCCCAGAAAATGGGGAAAAAAAGGAGAAACATTTTTTGGGAAAGAATATAGATTAATTTCAATTCATTCACTATCATGTCATGTAGTCATTCATAGTGAGAAACAACCGGATCCAACACTAGGTGTTTGATCTCAAAATATCCTATGGAAGATCGAAAACAGAAACTTATATCATCCATATAGTTAGGAAACCATATACCATATACAACTCAATTGAGTTTTATAGCACTCGGTATCAGCAGAAAACAACAGTGACAAAAGACTATCCCCAAACATATCAATCTTCTAATTAAAAGCAGCATTACGTGTAAATGTCAAAAGACTAGGGATTGCCTTCAGTTCTCCAATGCTTACTTCGCTTTCGCCTTATCATCTTGTTCAGGCTTTTTCGGTTGAGATGAGGTCTGATGATTACCTTCAGTTTCTTTGCCACGGCCAAAGATAAAATTTTTCACAGAGGACTCAACAGATTCTATGCCTCTCTTTATCTGAAAATAGAACATGTTAAGTCAGAACTTTATTGTTAGTTTTCTTGGTACCATCATGAGAGTCTATCAATTTTGAGCTTCACATATAATTTGTTTATATTTTTGGTATATACTATGTGCAATAATAGCAAAGCTTTAACCCCAACTCATTTGGTGTTAAATACATGAGCCTCTCTGATTTTATCAAAGCTTCGGCCCCCATTTCCCCCCAAAACAGTTGAATTTGTCACTGCATTTCACCGCCTAAACTATTTCCAGTCTCATTTTACATCCTGAACTATTAAATTTTTCCATGTTTACCCTTGCACTATTACTAGTCCCACCTTACAACCCTGAACTACCACTTTCATACTTAGTTACCGCTTTTCATTTATTATTTTATGGGTATTTTAAATAGATTTATGAGAGCAAAGTGACAGTTCAACGACAAGGTGGAACTAAAAATAGTTCACAAGGTAAACAAAAACAGATTTATAATAGTTCAGGAGGTAGGATGTGACAGAAAATAGTTCAAGAGTACATAGAGACATTTTAATAGTTTAGAGGGAAAATAGGGAACGACCCTTCTACTAATTTGTTTTTTTTACTAGATTCCCTTAAATCATCTATATTTGCAAAATTACCTCCCAAATCTCAGTAGTTTCCAAAATTACCCCCAGTTCATGAACATGGGGGGAAAACCCAGATCTAACATTGCTGTTTATCAAACGGTTTTGGGATTAGGGCTGATGTGACAAAGGGTAAAACAGTACAAAATCATCCAAGCACATCGAAAGATAACTAATGATACTAGAGTGTTTGTTAAAGCTCTGGATTTATTTCTGTTAGAGATATCTCTCTCTATTATGCCTTACTGATGCAAAATCTTTTTTTCCCCAAATGCAACTTCTTTATTAATCGAGGTTACTATAACTGTTTAGTGGGCTGAACGGTGGGAGTGCTTAAATTTCTCTCCATGAGCTCGCGCTTACAAATCACCTATCATTTATGTACCTGATTTCAAAAGGACTAACAAGGTGATATTTTGATATGTCCTCTATAATAGATTAAGGCTCACCAACATGGCAAATAACAGGGTCTCTAATAATGAAAATCTTATTAGGTTGGGAAATATAGGGTCATCCTATAGAAACCACCTTTCATTGTCAATTTATACATAAACCATCTTTAAATGATTTTTTGTTGCAATCAAGAACCTAAGAGTCTTTTTAGTTGATTTTTTCGGTGTTGCTGTAATGTGTAGTTATCAAATCCCTGGCTGCGACACAAAATGCTTTAAAGATTTTTCACGTATAAATTGACAATCAAAGATGATTTCTAAAGGAATGATCCTATTTTAAGAGTGATTTCAAGAAAGAAAAAAAAAAACCCCAATACATACTAATGCGATCTGATGCATAATCAACCACATATTGAAAAGGGGAAAGAAATTCTCCATACCTCACTCTACATAACATTTTGGTTCATAATCAAGTCCTCTTCTAAGCATAAATCAAGCAATCACAACTTGATAATATAATGGTTTAGCAAGTAAATTTTTGCCGAAATAGAATAAATTATGAACCCTAAACACATTTTTTTAACCTTAAGCTTAAAATCAACCCATCAATCAAATTGGTCTACAACAAATTTCACAATTAGGGTTTAGGGTTTTAAGGTGTATAAAGCTCAAAGCAAAAGCGAGAAAACATAAACCCAGTGTTGTCGAGGGTATAATTGTAAATAACTCACAGGGCCTAAGGCATTCTCCTGAGGGCCGTAGTCGGCGGTGAGGAGGAAGTAGGCGGCTGTGATGGAGGCCACCATGGCCGTTCTCCTTATGAGCTTGTCTGCTTTCGGATCCATCGCCATTTTTTCTCTCTCTCTTGTGAAATTCCTCCGGGGGGAGACTGCGGTTAATATCTGGTTATTTCTATCTACTGTACGGTAGTGTGTGAGTCAAATGTGTGAAGATTATGGTGTGTAAGAGAAGGAAAGGGGTATATTTTTTTATTGCCTATATCTTCGGTGTTCTATGAAGATTTGTTAGAGCATCAGTGGCATATCTGTAAATAAATTCCTTAAAAATAGCTCTCATATTTTTAGATAGATAGATTTGACGGTTAGGAAGTGTTCCCCACCCAAAATTGTAATTAACTATAGATAAATATGTTAGTTAAGGAAATATAATTTAGGTTAGTTAGAATTCTCCAGCTAACTAATATTTTACGTTATAATTTTTACTGTCTTATTTTTATGTACTTGTGACTTTATTGATATCTCGCTAATATGGTGATGATAATGTGAATAAACAACGTTTTGATTAGTGTCATCCCTCAATTAAACTAACAACCTTCAATTATTCATTGCTACTCAGGGAAATTCTTTCAATTAATCATAAAAAAGGAGCAACTGTAGGCAATCACACTTATACATTTCCATGTAAAGGGATAAGGTACATCTGCATGCAAGACAAATTTGCATAGAAGAAATTCAAGAACCAAGCAAGTAAACCCACAGGAATAAAAAAAAACAAATTAATGGAAAAAAATTAGAAATCAAATTGTCAGGCTTAAAATACCTTTTCTGGATCAACTAAACTTTTGTTTCTGGTGGGGCTCAGTCAAGTATGCCGGAAAAGGCGTAGGAGGCGACGATGTAGGAGAGGTGATGATCGGTCTAGTTCGAGGAGGAAGGATATGGTAGATAGATTTCTAGAGCGGCGGAGAGGGTGGAAGGTCGGGAAGAAGGCGTAGATGGAGGAGAAGGGTTGGATGGAGTTGTGGTGGTGGCCCTGGGAGCGAAGAATTGGTGCAGCAAGAGAGAAAACGAAGATAGAGTAAAAACATAGCATGGTTTTGGAAGAGGATAATTAGGAAAGTAAGTAAATAGGTTGGACAAAAATGCCCTTCCAGCTTTTTAGATAGTTTTTAATTTTTTTTTCAAATTAAAAATGCTAAAATTGCTAATTTGGGAGCACCGAAGCAATGCTCTTTTTTATTAATATTTTCGTGAAACTTCGATAGTTTAGAATCTAATTAAAATTTTGAAACTAATTTCCACTATTTGATTCTAGTAAATATATCACGTGAGATTGTTAATGTTGCCCTGCCAAAAAAGATTTGTTTAACATAAAAAAAGAGATCTATTCCTCTGTAATAATGGGATGATCCAAGATTCACTATTCACGCTATATGTTACTATAGTTCGACGGGATACTGTAAGCATTTAAAAAAATATCATTGTAGCACCTACAAAAATCGAATTAATGTAGCGGAAATAAAAAAATGGAGGCCGTGTTTTGCACGGGGTGCACACTAGTTTTGTTTGATTGGGAAAGACTAATTAGCCAAAAGCATTCTGCTCAGCGTGCATAGGTACAACAAAATTGCATGGTCCGAGCCAATCGTGCTTGTTATCTATCTATATTATATAAAAGCAATTACGATGTTATACAAAAGTGGAGAAATGAGTTTTTATTCCTTCAATTTTATATGAGAATTGAAAGGCATCTTAATAAAAGGTGGGGGTAGTTTAGTCATTTTTTACCATCTTATTGATGTGGGTCCCTTCTCTTCCTCCTTCCTTCTACAGGGTTTCGTAACATTTCATTCTTTCATCTCTATTTCAAATTTAAATCCATCTTTTTTTCAAATTTAAAATTTCATTTCCTTTTCTCGAGAAGGTTCCATTATTTTCATTCCTCAATTTCTTTCTCAAACTTAAAATTTCATGCATTTTTTAAAACATGTAATTTAAGAAAATAAAAATGCAACATAATGTGAACTAGGAAGTAACATACTATAAATTAAAGCCTTATTTAACATGAATTTTATATATATATATATATATATATATATATATATATATATATATATATATATAAATTCTTATTATTTTGATCAACATTTTTTTACTAGAAATACTATAAATGCACATTAAATGATTATATCATAATTAACATGCAGGATCATCTTTAGATATCAAAAATTAATTAACTGCACATGCATTCGCAATTGCCAATACAATAGTACTACTCTATAAAATCTTAGTGGAGGTAGATAAAAGTGAATGAATGATGATAAATTTCCTATTGCATAATTGAGTTTATAGGAAAATTAGTGATTTGTGTGAGGTCAAATTGATAATTTTGAAAATTTTTTGAATGAATAGACTGTATAGATATTCGTCCACTTTTACCACATTACCTCTCCATCTTCCGCTCCCTCTCCCGCCATTTACAGCTAAGATTACAAATAGTGAAATTTTCAATAATTTCAATAAATCTACAACTAAGCTTTTAAATATTAGAGAGTGTAAAATAAAAGAGGCTCCAAAAAATGAAAATACTTCTATTAATGATAAATCGTGGAGTAGAACATTTAAATAATAGTTGCAGTAGTTCCAAATATATCTCTTAATCCAAAATTTTTAATAAAATATTTTATTTTAATTTCTTTAAAACTAATTCATCATATATTTTTACAAAAATATCTCAGAGACCTCAAGTAGGGGACCTAAAGAGGAACAAGTGAGGTGTTCCCCCCTGAATATATGATGCATGATGCACTGTTAGATAACAAGCATTTTCAAAAGCCTATGTCAAATTTCAATAAAAATTTCTCACGTTGGATCAAAGCTTGTTTTACAGTGAGCTCTATTTGTTGTTTGCTAGGAGGAGTCTGTTGGCATGGAATTTATTTAGGTACCGTTTGGCAAAGGGTTAAGTGAGGGGTTAAGGAGACTTAACCCCTTCTTAACCTGCCAAACACAACAAATCTATATAAGGGTTAAAGTGAGTTAACCCTCCATAATTTGCCAAACATAAAAAATATAGAAGGGTTAAGTTAACCCCTCTAGAGGGGTTAAAATGAGTTAACCCCTCAAAATGAGGGGTTTACTAATACTCCTCTTTAGATGGAATAAGAGTTAACCCTTCTAATTATAAAGAAAATAGTCAAAATCATTGTTATTCCCAAACACTAAAACTGATCATAAGGGCTAAAATAAAACTTATTTAACGGGTTAATAATTTAGTCCTTCGGATTATCAAATGGGCTAAGTACATTAATCCTTCTATTTAACCCATCTTCATTAACCCTTTGTCAAACGGGGCCTTAAGGATTAATTACATTCCGGTGTCTTGTATAGTATGATGTAACTACATGGGTAACCCTACGGTTTGGATATTTACAAGGGTAACCCTGAGTTTAATGGCCAAGAGTGCTAACAGAGCTTAACTTTACACATGAAAAGATAAAAATGCACTTTCATACAAACGGAATTTTTCTGAGCATTTTGGTAGGACTAATAAGGAAATTGAAAGATTTGACAGACTAATATGGAATATTTGAAGTTTTTAGGGACTAATATCTAAATAACCCTTCTACATAAATTACCAAAATAAATATTGGTTCCTTAATTGAGGATGACTCTTGACCTGGCTTTAGAGGCCTATAAATAGCGCCCATTGGGCACCTCTTGAGAAGAACTTGGAAAACGAACGTCGGATCGATGAGATCTTGACATTGTTGCTGCTTTTGTGCTGCTGCTGTAGAAACTGTGTCCGAAGGAACTTTTCCTTAAAACCGAAAGGTTTTGAACCGAAAGGTTCTGAGATCGAGGAGATCTTTGTCTTGACCGAAGGTCTTATAGATCGAGGAGATCTTGACAGTACTGGGTTGGTGCACACCAGAGTACTGTACTACTGTTCCTGAAAATAGTTTGGCCTTGGGATCCTTGCATCAGAGTAGACCAAATATTTCTTTAATCACAACGTTTCACAAATGCACATCAGTTAATTTGAAAAAGTTTAAAATTACAGCACATAAAAAATTCTCTGTTTTATTCCAGATTTAACCACAATCTCCAACAGTCAAGCAACATTTCTGATCTATTATGGATCCCGTGAGGACTCTTGGAGTGGACTGTCTCAAGTTAGAGAATTTTGACGGATTTAACTTTAACGCATAGTGTCGAAAAGTAATCTTCGGGATGCAACTCCTAAAGATCTACTTTGTGGTTTCTGAGGAGAAACCCGACTTTGAAGATGACTCTGAGTCTGAAGCCTCTTAGGCTAAAGATGATCATTTTTGTAGGAGTTATCTCCTTAACTGCCTGGCCAATCATCTAGCAAATGCTTACACCAACAAGCCTTCTGCGAAGGAAATCTGGAATGCTCTGGAGGATCGATACAAGGATGAGGAGAAACTGTCCAAGTCTCATCTCATTAACAAGTTTCTAGACTTCAAATTCGAAGATGACACTGAGGTTTTGCCTCAAGTCAAAGAGGGTTCTAGCCTCTTGGCTATTTAATAAGAAAATAAAGTAAAAAGATAAATATAGTAACAAAGAGAAAATTTACATCCTGAGAGGGTTCTAGCCTCAAGACGAAAGCAAACCTCCATCTTGATCTTCATCTTCATCTCCATCTTCATCTTCATCATCAAATAAAGAGAAGAAAAGAAAAATATGAAGAGGTGAAATTTTTTTATTTTTAATTACAACAAAAAGTTATAATTTTGGAAGATCTTATCAATTAAGAGTAATCATTCTCTCCAAATAGAGTTACAAAATTTTTCACACCTTTAACCCCTCATTCCCTACTCTTATTTATAGTAAACATCCATGAATGTGAACCTTTGGATTGAATTCTTATCCAAAACTCTTAAATTTCAGCATTAGATTCGTAAAAGACTCTCGTCGGCATCGATGTGCATGCTTCTCTAATTGTTGGCCGCCGTTTCTTCTTTCATTGGCTTTGGGCTTGGGCTTTTTTGGTTTTTTCTTGAGTTCTTTATTTAATCCATGGGCTTTTGTTGAGAGAAGAGATCTTGGGTTTTATTTTTGATTAACCTGCAACTAAAGATAAAAATAATTATTAGTGGTATATTTATTCATATAAAATAGATAATGGGGGTATAAAATTATAATAAAAATGTGATTATCACTACCCTGTAATTTATAACTCCATACAGAATTTAATCAAAATTTAATCCAAATTGTATCAAATCTAAAGGCAACATGTAGCCTTACATGAGGATCAAACTGGACAAATATCTAGGGTTTCGATTCGACCTTATGAAACAACGAGGACGATGATGGAACAACGAGGATAGGTGGCGGCGTACTGGGCGTGCTGGTTCGGCTCGTGGAGGAACGCGTCGGAGAGGGGGGCAGAAGAGCAGAGAGGATACGGCGGCGGGGTTGGAGGCGGCGAGGGATACGACAGCGTCCACGACGACGGGCTGGTTCGGCTCGTGGAGGAACGCGTCGGAGAGGGGGGCAGAAGAGCAGAGAGGATACGGCGGCGGGGTTGGAGGCGGCGAGGGATACGACAGCGTCCACGACGACGGATCTGACGGAGGAGTCGGGGTCGCGGAGGCGGCGGAGGGAGGCGGAGAGGGAGGTGTCGGATTTGGTAGAGTTGTGGGTGTAGGTATGGACTAGAGGAAGTTATTTAGGGGGAAGATAAGGCTAAAAAGACGTGAGAGTGTTTTTAGGGGAATAAAGTTTATTTTTAAAAATAATCTGATTGGCCCTAAGAATTTTTACTATTCATTCATTGTTCCCTTTTAGTTAAAAGAAGTAGTAGATAACATTTTGCTAGTAATTTACAGAAAAAAATAAGCATGCCTTTTTCCTTGAAGACAAATAAAGAGAGAAAAAGAATCATTATTATTGCCTTTACTGAGAGAGCATCATACTCCCTTTAAAAACACGAGTTCGGAAAAATCTTTCTATGGTCAATATTACCATTCATTATTATAAATATTTTATTTATATCTTAATCTATCCTAATCATAATTATATCCTATTGTTTGTTGGAAAATTTGTGAAATGAAAATGAAAGAACTGTGTTTGGTTTCATTCTCCCTAACTGCTTAGAAAAAGAATATTTACAACTCTCTCAATCTTAATTACAATTCAAATTTTCTGATTATAAAAGAGAAGAGAATCGAAAGAGATCCTTCCTTTTGTTTAATTCTGGGTTCTTCACGGTGGCGATGGAGTGCCTCCCTCGAATTCTCGCTTGAGTTTGCTCTCCGTTGACGATCCGATGTTTCACTTCACTAGAACGATATCTTCTCCTCACGATTTGACGCTATGGAGAACTTACGTGGCAAGTTTAAAACTAACTCTTAACGAGTTTATGAACTCAGAGCGAGTTTAGAAGAACTTGCAGAGTAAGTTTTGAACTCTGATCGAGTTGAGAAGAACTCCTAGAAAGAGTTCAAGAGCCAAGTCGAGTAATCTCAAAGGCTTTAATAAAAGCCTTACAAGATGATTCAAGAGTTTCTTCAAGTTGCTGATCTCCAGAGCTCCAAGAAGGTCTGAAGAAGCCGAGCCGATCTCTCCTTTTACAATCTTTTTAATGCAAAAAGTTGATCCCTAAACTCAATTGAGTTTCTGATATTTATAGGGGATTAAGGGGTGTAACCGTCCCTTTAATCCGCTCCTTAATGGGGGCTTAATTGCCCCATTAATCGGGTGTAACAGACCCTTAAACCGCTCCCTAAATTGT